>NC_143537.1:13689103-13989103 GCF_031878675.1 Megascapheus bottae | reverse complement strand
GAAAAGTCCAGTGTGACCCTTATCTCGAATTGATCACCAAAAAGCCAGAAGTAAAGGTGTGACTTAAGTGGTAGCCTTGAGTGAAAAAAAGCCAAGCAAGAGCAAATGGCCCTTCAAGCCCCAGTACCGGAATGGCATGTGTGCACGCAGTCCCTCCCCAACTTCCCCCACCAAAACATTTCCACCCTGAAGAGTTATGGTGGGAATGGAAAGACATGTGCATAGAAGGGATATGGAAGATTTCACTTCTTTCCATGGTATTAATGGTACTTCCATATCAAGGGTTCAGGCAGGAGTTGGTCAAGCTGTAAGGGCTCAGGTAATACCTATGGCCATTACATTCAGACAAAACCTTAAAGGGCATCAGAACCCCAGCCAAAGAGGAAAACTGAGGCTCAGGTAGCTTGCTTCCTCCAGCACCACACCCTTCTGAGGTTACAATGGCAGTACCTGCTTCTCTTTTAGGGCACAGTTTACTAGGCATTTTCATATCTGCCATCTCATCTTGTCACCTCAGGAAAGTACCAGTCTTATTCGTGTGTGCGCGCACACACACACACACCATTATTGGGGTTTGAACTCAATGCTTCAAGCTCTTGCTTGGCTTTTTTTTCTTAAGGCTGGTGTGCTACCACTTGAGCCACATATCCACTTCCAGCTTTTTTTTTTTTTTTTTTTTGCCAGTCCAGGGCCTGAGCACTGTCGTTGGACTTTCTCAAGGTTAGAGCTCTACCACTTGAACCTCAGCACCACTTCCAGCTTTTTTCTATGTATGTGGTACCGAGGAATCGAACCCGGGTCTTCGTGCATGCTAGGCAAGCACTTTAACCACTAGGCCAAACTCCCAGCCCCCCCCCTTTTTTAAAACTGGTTAATTGCGGGGGGGGGGGCGGGGGCGAAGTCTCAGGGATTTTTCTACCCAAGCTGGCTTTGAACTGGGATTCCAGAGCGTGCTCTCTCTCGCTCGCTCTCTCTCGCGCGCTCTCTCTCTCTCTCTCTCTCTCTCTCTCTCTCTCTCTCTCTCTCTCTCTCTCTCTCTCTCTCTCTCTCTCTCTCTCGAGCTAGTAGCCTCAAGAGATCTGAGGTTCACAGAACCTTTGTTCCCAAGGACAGCCATCCCTCCTTACAGCCAGGCTCTCTGGGGACTTCTCAGACCAGGAAGAGGGAAAAAAAAAAAAAAAAGCCAGGGAATGTGGTTGGATAAGACAAGCCTTGTGTCTCTCAGATGAGGAGCTCGAGATGTCCTTCTCTACTCTCTCACATTTCCTGTGGGCGTGGGGAGCATGCTCAGAAATCAGTGCGAAGACCACATCCTCAACCAGGTTCCCCACCCAGGAAATCATCTAAATGAGACTGGGTGCAGCTGGACACCACTGGGATTCCTCAGAAAATGCCAGAGGCTGGCAGACCTAAACCTAGGCATTCATCCCACCCATCCAGAGTGAAAGGAAGTGGGTGGAGCAGGGTAAGTGGGTAAAGCACCCAGAGGATTGGGTGCAGACAGGGTCTGGAGCTGAGCTGAGGCCGGGCTCCCTCTAGGGTGGTGCAGTGCAGATCTTCCAGCCCTGGGCAGCTACCCAGCACTGCAGAAGTCCCACCCCCCACCCTGCTCAAGGGTCTGGCCTTCCTTGGGCAGTGCTTTCCTCCACCCTCACCTACATCCTGCCCCAGCAACAGCTGTGGCACCTGCGCTGAAACCACGGATGCCTGAAGGCAGCAGAAACAAAGGGTAGGAAGCAAGGGAGATGGATGAGAGACAGCCACAGCTGCAGAGAGGAGGGAGGGGGAGATGGAGGCTTGGGGCCTCCGCCTCTAGCTCAGTCCTGCCCCACCCAACTCCCAGAAGTCTAAATCTTCAAACAGCTGAACGCTTGTAGGCAAGCACTGACTGACTGCAGCCAGCTCAGCAGACTCTTGCCTTGGGGCCCAGGGGGAAACACCATCTAAGGCCCCCAGCCAGCAAGAGCTGCAACCTAGCTTTCCACACCCCAGGGCAGTCTTCTTTTTAGGAGACTGGACTTGGGGAGGGGCGGGGTGGAAAGTCAGGGTCCACAGGGCATAGAAAGGTGGCAGACACTGTTGGGGCTAAGCTGGTTAGGCCATCCAGTCTAGCTGGGAGGGACAATTTCAGAGTGTACTTTGGGGAGAGGGGAGCGGAGGGGGAGGAAGGAGGACAGATTTGGGGGCAAAACCAGAGTCCTTTCACAAACCCTGCAGCCATATGTCCAAATTTGGATATGTTTTGGAAGACCCACCAGAGTTTAAACAAAAGGAAGGGGAGGGAGGGAGGAAATGGGGACAGAGCACTGCTCCCAAAGGACCCTCCTCCCCCTTCCCTTTCTCCTTCCAGGGTCTCCAATGGTGGCCCAGACACTCCAAAACTGTAATCAAGGATCCCAAACCTGTAATGGGGTCCTGTCACCGGACAAACCCCTCTGCACCGAAACAATGGCTGGAGTTATCAGCTGAGCACTTGGGAGAAAGAAATGGAGGATCAGAGAGGGAAAGCCACTAGCCTCAAGGTCACCCAGCAAGTGGGGGATGAAGCTGGGGTTTCATAGGATTATTTTTGCAAGGGACCCCCAGCCCCCACAAGACTCTGATCTTTTGGGGGAAGGCACAGACTGTGCGGGTCAGGTGAAGGAGAGCGAAAGGTGGGGTCCTTGTCCCCCTCCTAGGGCCCTTGGAGGCTCCTTCATCCGGAAGCGTGGCCGAAGCGCCCCGGGGTAGGGGGTAGATACAAGCAGAGGGCCCTTCCTCCGACGGCGACACAGGCCATGTGCTGTCCCTTCTCACGCTCAGTCTCGACCTCAGTCACATGCATCCCTTAGGGTCCTTACACCCACGTCCAGCGCTCCCAGCCCCCAGGCCTTCTTAGTCCCCACCCTCCAAGTTAGGCCCTTCTGGATCACGAGCAGCGGGGCGCACAGCCCTGTGCCCCAGCCCCGGGCTCCGGCCACACCCTCAGCAAAGCTGGGTTTCCCCCCTCGGTGTCCCTCTCTTCCCCACCTCCTCCAGCAGGGGCGCGGTCTGCCATTCCGCCCGGCAGCCCTAGATTTGCGCCCTGCGCTCCAGGGACCACTCCGGGTCATTGCGCCCCTCCCCAAGCCCAGAGTGGAAGGGCACCGATCTGGCGACATGGAGACCTCTGTAACTCACCCCGCGCCCCTGGAGGCCCTGGATGGGGACCCCGATGGCCCACTCACCGCGCGGTGGAGCCTCCGTTAGCGGGCAGGAGGACGGCCGGACGGAGGGACGGAGAAACGCGCACCACAAAGGACGCCCTGGACGCCAAGCGCGCTGGTCGCGGCCCCGTTAGCTGAGCAGCTGCAGCCACGGCGCAGTGAGGGGGCGGGGCCGACCCTGGACGCTGGGCACGTGATGAGCGGAGGCCAATCCCGTTCGGCCGCGCGAGACCCCGCCCCTCTGCCCAGCCACGCCCCTCCCCACCCCACCCCTGAGCCTTCACTTTGGGAATCTCAGAATGTCACGGAAGGCTTGAGACACGTCAGGGGAACCTCCGTCAATTTTCTGCCCTTCAGACACCGGATCGAGAGAGGAAAGGGGATGTGGCCAAGGCCCTCCAACCCCTCACCCCCTCCCCCAACCCAGATTTCCAAAGCCCAGCGCTTCGTTTGAGAAACTGAAAAGCCAAGTTTGCCAAAATTGAGGTCAAGCATCTTATTTGACTGATCAGGTTTCCTGCCTCAACAGCCCCATCAGGTCCCCTTTCCAGGAGGAGCGCTTCAGGAATGGAACATGAGGGAGACCCCAGTGAAAATGGAGGTGTGCTCTCCTTATGCATCATGGTAATGATTGCTATTTAATGAAAACTTTATTGGTTTTTTGTATGTTTTTCAAGTTTCTTTTTTCCCTTTTTCTTTTATTAATGAACACTTTCTATGAGCAAAGCCCTTATGTAACATCTTACATGCAATGTCACACCTAATCCTCACAACTCTTTGAATGCATATTTACTACGTGCTAGGCACTATTCTCTGTGTGTGTGTGTGTACATGCATGTGCATATATACTTGCACACTAGTACTGGGGGCTTGAACTCAGTCCTGGGTGCTATCCCTTAGCTCCCTCATCATACACACACACACACACACACACACACACACACACACACACACACACACACACTAGGTTGGTGCTATACCACTTGCACAAACCTAGTTCCAGCTTTTGGGTGGTTTATCAGAGATAAGTGTGTCATAGACTTTCTTGCCTGGGCTGGCTCCAAACTCAGATCTTCAGATCTCAGGCTCCTAAGTAGCTAGGACTACAGAGGCACTATTCTGAGACTTGTAGAGACAAAGATCTGTTCTCTCATTGAGTCTGCCTGCCAGCAGAGAAGGAAATAGATAAGTGGTAAATAAATATGCCAGTGCTGTGGGGGGAAAAATAGGCAAAGCGAGGGGAAAAGGAGCAGGCAGATATACAGCATTATGGGGGGCTTTGTTGGAAAGACTTAGGTTCAAATAAGATGTAGCGGAGGCAAGCAAGCTTGCAGAATTCATCAGATGTTTGTGGAAAGAATCCCCACAAAGGAATATCCGGATAAGAGCCTTGTAACAGGAGCAGATCAGCCATGTTTCCAGATCTGGGGTGGGGGGTGAACTGGGGCTGGAACAGAGCCAGTGAGAGGTTGGAAGAGGAGGAAGAGAGGAGAGGTTAGAGGGGACAAATCGTGCAGGACCTGTGGAGCCCAAGGGGACTTTGTCTTTTACTCTGAGTCATTTGGCAGACGTCACAGTGTTGAGACATGATTTTTAGGACAGTCACAATGTTGCACAACCACTGGGTTCTGTCCAGTGCCCCAAAATTTTCACCACCACAAAGGGAAACCCCACACCAATAAGCACTCATTGCTGCTATCCCTGGATCCCTGGTCTTGTGTCCACTGCTTTCAACCTCGTTAGTATTATGAAATATGTAAATATTCTGCAATATTTACATATATGAAATATTTACATACTTCATATAAATGAAATAATATCACTTGTCCACAGGTGTCTGGCCTTGTTCATTTAGCAGTGTGTTATGTGTGTGCACACGTGCACACACTAATACTGGGGCTTGAATTCAGGGGCTTGCATTTTCTCGGCTTTTTCCACTCAAGGCTGGCACTTTAGCCAGCCTGGCGTTTTAATGGTTAATTGGAGGGGAAAGTCTTCCTAGGCTGGCTTTGAATCTTGGTCCTTCATATCTTTTTTGATCCTCCATATCTTAGCCTCCTATTAGCTAGGATTACAGTTGTGAGCTATCAGTACCCAGCTTATTTGAAGTTCATCCGTACTGCAGCATGTGTCAATACTTAATCTTTTAAGGCCAAATAATAACCCATTGAGGGGCTGGGAATGTGGCTTAGTGGAAGAGTATTTGCCTAGCATGCATGAAGCCCTGGGTTCAATTCCTCAATACCACATACACAGAAAAAGCCGGAAGTGGTGCTGTAGCTCAAGTGGTAGAGTACTAGCTTTGAGCACAAGAAGCTCAGAGATAGTGCCCAGGTCCTGAGTTCAAGTCCCAGGACTGAAAAATTGTATAATATGCTTTGTTTCTCCATTCACCTGTTGTTGGAGTTCAAATGATTTAAATTGTTTGGCCTTTGTGAATAATATTGGTGTGAATGATTGGAAACACTTCTGTGTTTGGTTCTCTTATGTATTTACTTAGGGGTGAAACTGATGTGGTCCTAATGGGGATTCTAGACTTAATGTTTTTTGGGGTTTTTTTTTTGCTAGTCCTGGGGCTTGAACTCATGGCCTGGACACTATCCTTGGACACTTTTTGCTCAAAGCTAGCACTCTGCCAATTGAGCGACAGTTCTACTTGTCTTTTTCTGTGTATATGGTACCGAGGAAGAGAACCCAGGGCTTCGTGAATGCTAGTTGAGCATTCTACCACTAGGCCATGCTCCCAGCCCATGCCTGTCTGTTTGTCTGTCTGTCTTTCTTTTCTATACTATTGTTGGTGTTGAAAGAAGAGGACCTTTTCGAAGGTTTCTCTTTTTGTTTTTTGAGCTAGAGTACCCCCAGGCTGGCTTTGAACTCAGGACTCTCCTGACTAGACCTGAGTGCTGAGATTACATCACATTTTACTACAACACATGGCTCTGTGGGAGGCTACTAGGCTAGAGAGACCAGTGGCTCAGCCAGAGTGGTATAAATGGAAGGGGTAGGAAGTACTTAGGGATGGAAGACATTTGAAGGTCAGCTGAGTATGGTTTCTTGAAAGACTGGATGTGAAGTTAGAAAGAAGAGGAACTGGGGAAGCAGCTTAGTGAATAAGCAATTGGGTAGGTTCAGATCCTAGCATGAGAAGATGGTAAGAAAATGGATGGATCTATAATTTATGGGTAGAAGTTCAGTTTCTGACCTGTTTGTTGAAGATTTCTAGTAAACATTTAAGAGCCACGTGAAATAGGCTAGGTAAATCAGAAGTTCTAGAGATAATCTGTTGGGGAGAAAGAGCAGGGCACTAGTGATTCACACCTTCACATCTGTAATTCTAACTACTTGGGAGGCAGACAACAGGATTACTGTTTGAGGACTGTCTAGGCAGAAAAGTCCTTAACAAAGTTGGTTTTGTTGTTGTTGTTGTTGTTGTTTTTGTGTGTGTGTGTGTTTGCCAGTCCTGAAGTTTGAACTCTGAGTTCAAACCCTGAGTTGCTCAAGGCTCATGTTCTACCATTTGAGCCACAGACCCATTTCTGGCTTTTTCTAAGTAGTTTATTGGAGATAAAAGTCTCACAGACTTTTTGCCCTGGTTGTCTTTGAACCATGTTCCTCAGATCTCACCTTCCAGGTAGCTAGGATTACAGACGTGAGCCATTGGCACTTGGCTTAACACCCTTCTTAATCAAGGACTCGGCACAGTAGCTCACACCTGGCATCCCAGCTACCGTGGGAAACATAAGGACCAGGATTGGTATTCATGCCAGCCCAGTTAAAAAGCCGTACCCCATCCCCCCAAAGGGCTAGAGGCATGGATCCCATGGGTAGTGCTATCAGAAACAAAACAAAACAGAGAACACCCTACACTTTGAGAAGGAAAGAGTCCAGCAAAGGTGACTGGGATGATGCTGTCCTTGAGTTGGGAGGATATCCCAGGAGCAGACAGGAGACAAGTAAAAAAAAAAAAAATGCTGCCAGGAGGAAGCCAGAGCAATTGTGTCAGCAGTGCTTTTAGGTCCAGCAGGCGCAGGCCCAACAGTCCATCATGAGATTGAGCAATGTGAAGGTCAACATTTCTCTTGCAGTGAGGAACAGCATGGCAGAATGCTGGGAAAGAGACCTGCTACAGCCTGGCTTAAGAGGACAAGAATAAACAGTATCTGGCAGGTTTTGTGTCAAGAGATGTGTGTGTGTGTGTGTGTGTGTGTGTGTGTGTATGTGTTGGGATACTGTCTCTCTTAGCTCCTTTTACTCCCCTCCCAATCAAGGCTGGTACTCTACCACTTGAGCCACAGCTCCACTTTTCATTTTTTGCTGATTATTTGGAGATCAGAGTCTCACAGTGCCTGAGCTGGTTTCAAACTAGGATGCTCGGATCTCAACTCCTGAGTAGCTAGGATTACAGGTGTGAGTGAGCCACTAATATATATATGTGTGTATATATATATATTTCTTTTCTTTCTTTTGGTACTGGGGATCAAACCCAGGACACTGCTCTTGCTAGGCAAGTGCTTTGCTACTGAGCTACATCCCAGCCCAGTGCTTTGTTTTCTTAACTGCGAAAAGGAAACAACCAGTCAGGTGCCAGTGGCTCACACCTGTAGGAAGTGGAGATCTGAGGATCCCATTTCAAAGCCAGCCTGGGAAGACAAATCCAACAGACTTATCTCAACCAGCAAAAAGCTGAAAGTGGAGGTATGGCTCGAATGGTGGAGTGCCTTGAGTGAAAAAAACCAAGCGAGAGCTCAAGGCCCTGAATTCAAGCCATTCCCCTGCCCTCCCCCAACCCCTAACCCCTGCCTGGGCCAAATAAACAAATAGGTAAATACATACATACATACATACATAAATGTAAGAAAAAAAGAAGGAAGTAACCAAAACTGTAGAGCAGCGAGTAATTCAGTGTCACTCAGCCACAGTTCCTGGTGGGAACAAATCCTGGAAGGAAATAACTGTTAAGGTTACTTCTATGTTGGTCCTATTCCCAGGCCTCTTCCTCCATGGATGGGCCTGACCACAGGTGTCTGTAAGGGAGATGGTATGATACATTGATTCAACCCAGAACAAGGCCTGAAGATCCAGAACCTTCTCATTTCCTTCCCCTGTGCCTTAAACTCAGATGAGAGGAGAAAGTACATCTCCTGCTACCCCAGGAGACACCCAGATGGTCACCTACTGCCACCTACTGGCCAAGACTCAGTTTAGCCTGGCTTCCAAAAGTAGAGGTGGACAAGAGCTGTCATTCCAAGGCAGGTCTTCCATTTTAAGGTCCTCATAAAGGAGCCTTAGGAAGGGATGTACTGCTCTAAATGCACCAGGAAAGCCCTCTTCCTCCACAACAATGGCCCTAAGAAAACCCCTTTTAGGGGCCTGACATTCCCCCTAAGAGAAGGATTGCTGCCCTCCACAGACATTTCTATTCATTTTCTGCACTGAAGTCTCAGCAATGAGAAGATTTCTAGCTTTGGGTAGAAAAGTCACTCTAGATAAAGTGTGAAAAAGAGAGAAAGAGAGAGACAGAGCTACAGAGAGAGAGAGGAGAGAGAAGCGGGGGAGACACTTGAAAGTCAGTCATGGTTGAGGTGCAGCCCAGTGGTAGAGCCTAAGCTTAGCAAATAGCACATAGCATGGTAATGAATAGCAACTTAAAGACTTGCTGCTTTTGTTCATTCAGTGGACAGAGTCCTGGCCTTTGGAATGGGAGATAGGGTTAGCTGTGGCTGGGTTTGGCTAAGACTCCCTTTGTTCTCCCCAGTGTGAAGTTTTGGAGTCTCTACCATTCTAAGTTTATCCTTGAGGAATCTTATGTTTGTTTCAAGATGATAAGATTGTATGAGTCTGAAATCCTCTTTCTGGGATTTCATGAGGCTTTGATTCATTCAACGTTCTATTAGAAGATTCTATTTCTATAAATTATTTCCTTCACAGAAAACCTTCCAAGCCAAAGAGCAGAGTCCTGACTAGCCTTTCCCGTAGATTTCTCTTGAAAAAACATCTCTAAAAGCTCCCCCTTCTAATCTGTCCTCCAATGTACTCAACAACCTTCTCAGGAGCTCTTCTAAAAATCTTGTTCCTCATCACGAAATTGATCACAACAGGTAAATTATATAACATATGGATATATAATACATACATATATTACATTATAATGTATACACATGACACATAGATATGTTATATATACCTGTTAAAATATATACACATGTACACACATATAAATTAGAATACATACACATATTTATTGCATATGTGAATTTACTATATGATATATAGAATAACATATTATTCCATATGTCCTATATAATATACATATAGGATAGTATATTATCCTATATATGATTATATATTATATATGTGCTAGCACATATATCAAACATATATAATATATATACATCTAGTTATATACGTGTGTGTGTATATGCATCCGTACTGGAGTTTGAACTCACAGTCTGGGCACTATCCCTGAGCTTTTTTTTTGCTCATTACTGGTGCTCTATCACTTCAGCCCATTTCTTCTTCCACCTTTTGGCTGGTTAATTGGAGATAAGAGTTTCATAGAGGGCCAGGAGTTTGGCCTAGTGGTAGAGTGCTTGCCTAGCATGCACGAAGACCTGGGTTTGCTTTCTCAGTACCATATACATAGAAAAAAGCCAGAAGTGGTGCTGAGGCTCAAGTGGTAGAGCTCTAGCCTTGAGAAGGTCCAAGGACAGTGCTCAGGCCCTGAGCTCAAGCCCAGGACTGGCAAAAAAAAAAAAAAGAGTCTCATGGACTTTCCTGCCCATGCTGACTTTGAACCATAATCCTCAGATCTCAGCCTTCTGATGTCTTTGACTGTTATTTGGGACACATGGATATTCTTCTTGGGAAATCTCTCCTCTAGGAAACTACCAGCTAGAAATAATTATAGGCATGAACTAGCAGGCATAAAGCTGGACATATATTCATATTTATGATCTTGGTCAATGCCTACCTTCCTCAGGCACCATCAGTATTTTGATGGAAAAGAACTTAATGACGAATGAGTTCTGCAATTCCAGGGTTCCATTCTAACTTCACTGGGCTGGAATGCTGGGACCATTATGTCCTGCCCTTCTCTTCCCCTCTTCTGTTCTTTGTCTCTTTGGGATCCCTTGGACTAGAAGAAAAGGCTAAACTAACTATATCTCTGTGACTAAAACTAGCAGGAAGCCATCCACTCACTCATTCATTCATTCATTCATTCATTCATTCAGAAAATGTTTGTTTAGTGCTACAAAGTATTGAGTGCACTGGGGGACCAAGTGCGAGCAGACTATGATCCAGTTTTCTGTGTTCTCATTCTGACATCATGGAAGAGTAGGACTGGTGTGGTCACACAAATTCCTGTATGATTATCAACTGATAAATGCAAATGGACAGAGAGACACAGACTGACAGCCTGTGGTCTAGCCTTGGGTTGAGAACACAACAGGGCATTTTTCAGGGCTTTGGCTCTTATCTGGGACATACTGATACACTTTCTTTTTTTTTCTTTTTTTTTTTAATATTTTTTTTATTGTAATTAATAAAAGGGTTACATGTTATTTGCCAGATAGAAGGTGCATTAATTCACATACATTGATACCCTTTCACATGTCTTGGTACCCATTATCCCCCCTCCCCCATACTGATACACTTTCTTGGGAAACTCTACCTCTAGGAAACTATAAGCTAGAACTAGGGTTCAAAGTGGTATCTTGGCAATCCTCCTAGCACCTCCCCGAAAGCAAGAATCTGTCTTTGTAGGACTCAGCCCTAAAGGCTGCCATGCTAGCAAGTAGGCAAGCTGGGGCACACTTGGCAAGTGGCCAAGCTACAAGTGATTCTCAAGCTTAGCTCTCTGTCCTCTGAGGCTCCCGCTAACCACCCCCCACAACCCATGTAAGGCCTCTTCCCTACAGAACCCCCTACCCTCCCATCAAGGCCTCCCTGTCCAAGAGTGACCACTGATGTTATTTCAAAGGAATCTTTCTGCAGCCAGAACTCTGCAGGAAATGCTCCAGGCTACTGGGGACAGTGATGATGCAGACGGAACTCCACAGGGAACTCACAGACAAATGGCTGCATTCGGAGGGATGCGATGTTCCATTTTATCATTCACCTAGGCTCTATGAATTATTTGGAGGTCGGGGTGAGGGTGGGGGGGGGAGATGTCCCCTGTTGGCCCTATATGGAGACATCATTGGACTAGGCCTTGCCAAAACAACTGGAGGTAGGGCTTGAAAATCAATAAATCTAGGAATTTTCATAGCAATATAGATATCAATACCAGGAAATGTGGCTTAGTGGTAGAATGCTTGCCTAGCATGTATGAAGCCCTGGGTTCAATTCCTCAATATCACATACACAGAAAAAGCTAGAAGTAGAGCTGTGGCTCAAGTGACAGAGTGCTAGCCTTGAGCAAAAGAAGCTCAAAGACAGTGCCCAGGCCCTGAGTTCAAGCTCTAGGACTAACAAAAAAAAAATCACTTGGACATATCGGATCTGGCTGGGTTTGAACCAGAATCCTCAGATCTCAATCTCCTGAGAAACTAGGATTATAGGTGTGAGCCTATATTTCTTGAGTAGTAGAAGGACCCCATTCCCCCCACCCCCTTCCCCGCAGGACTTGTATAGCTTGAAGGCTGGGTCTGACATGAAGTGTATCCCTTTCTCTGAAGGTATATTAAGTACTTCTTGCCTGCTCACTGGTACCTGAGAGATGGCACCTGGGCCAACTGACAGTTTCCTTTTGGTTCCCCACAACAGGGCTGAACCCCCTCCCCTACATAGGTGAACGGGTTGATGGAAGTGGAGAGAACCTTGTATGTAGAAAGAGAGTCGGGCCGGGTATTCTGACTTCTACATTTGCCAGGCCACCAACCTTCAGGGCACAGGGTCTGCCACCACACCCGTCCGTGTGACCCAACGCCCCTCGTGGCTCCCAGACCCCTCAGTTGCTCCTTCCCTGGCTTCAGGCTTTAGGTGCGGAACGATGGGCAGAAACAGGGTAAGTGACCTGTGAGAGGCTCAAGGTTGTGTCCAGGCATCCCACCTCCTTCCCTAGTCCTAAACACCTGCTCCCTGGTCCCCTGTAACCTCACCTCCATCTTGCCTTGCTCCATTTGAAGGCCATTGTGTCATCCAGTCAGTATTCTAATCCTGGGCCCCAAGCTCCAAGGTCCATGGACACACAAGCCCAGGATCCAGGGTGTCTTCAAGATTCCTGCTCCCAGTGAGGGAGAGGGATTAAAAAATGGTGGGCATACCTGTGACAGATAACAAACGGCCCATCACGGCGCTGCTTCTCCTCTCGTGTCCCGGGTTCCCGCTTTGAAGCCGCTTCTTCCCATAATGCTCTGGGTTCCCGCTTCCAAGCTGCTTCTTCCCACAATGCCCTGGGCTCTCGCTGCGGAGCTGCTTCTTCCCATAATGCTCTGGGTTCCCGCTTCCAAGCTGCTTCTTCCCACAATGCCCTGGGCTCTCGCTGCGGAGCTGCTTCTTCCCATAATGCTCTGGGTTCCCGCTTCCAAGCTGCTTCTTCCCGCAATGCCCCGGGTTCCCGCTTGGAAGCCTCTTCTTCCCATAATGCCCTGGGTTCCTGCTCCAATGCTGCTGCTTCTCACGATGCCCCGGGTTCCTGCTTCAAAGCTACCTCTTGCCATACTGCCTTGGGCTCCCTATGTCAACACCCCTTCCTATAATTCTCTGGATTCCTGCTCCAACATTCTTTCCCATGATGCCTGGGTTCCTGCTTTCAGTGCTGCCTCTTCCCACAATGCCCTGCGTTCTCCAACATTCCTTCCCATGATGCCCCGGGTTTCCCCTTCGAAGCTGCCTCTTCCCACAATGCCCTGGGTTCTCCAACATTCTGTCCCATGATGCCCTGGGTTCCTGCTTTCAGTGCTGCCTCTTCCCACAATGCCCTGGGTTCTGGCACAGCCAATGAAAAGAGCTACTGCGGTGGTGCACACACGTCATCCTCAATCAGCCCCAAGCCCCTCCCAGAGGACTCACTGAACCCCAGCCAGCTCTGGGCCCGCTCTATGGTGAGTCTACATGTTTGCTTTCAAATAAATGTGCTCTGTTGGCTTTCAATGCTTTCCTACTCTGTGTGTGTGTGTGGATCTTGGTGCTTGAATTCAGGGCCTGGGCTCTGCCCATAGCTCCACTTCTGGCTTTTTGGTGGTTCATTAGAGATAAGAGTCTCACAGACTTTGCTGCCCAGAATGGCTTGGCACTGTGATCCTCATGTCACAGCCTCCCGAGTATTTAGGATTACAGGCGTGAGCCAACAACACCCAGCTCCTTCTTCCCTCTTTCAGGAAAACAGACACCAGATAAATAAGACACCACTCATTCTTCCCAGTTCCATAGCAAGGAAGGGTATGACCATAGTTTATCTCCTCCCCACCCACCACAGGGTACATGAAGGGAACCCTAGTCTGCTACAGCCGCTCCTTTGTCAGCTCTACCTTTCTCAATGAAAAGGATGCTGTCTAAACTTCACTCTGTAGCCTGAAGTGCTCTGATGGTGGGATGGGGTTGGAAGAGTAGCAGCTTGGCCAAGGAAGTTTGGAAGATACTAGATATTTTGTGTTCTTCTTGAAAAGCTGCAAAGCACAGCCCAGCAAGTAAATTGTCAATCAGTTTAACTTGGTGTGTGTGTGTGTGTACGCGCGCGCGCGTGTGCGTGCACTGATACTACAGCTTGAAACTCAGTGCCTGAAACTAAGGGTCTGGGTGTGGTTCCGAGCTCTTTGGCTCAAGACTGGTGCTGTGCCACTTTAGCCACATTTCTATTTCAGTCTTTTGGTTTTTGCTGGTTAATTGGACATCAGAGTCTCCACAACTTTTCCTCCTGGGCTGGCTGTGAACCTCGATCCTCAGATCTCAGCATTTTAGCTAGGATTACAGGTGTGAGCCACCAGGGAGGACAAAGCTCTGGACAGGAGGAAGGGTAATTACAGTCTTCAGGCTGACTGGAATGAAGTTCCTGAGAAAGATCTGAAATCCACAGACAGAGGTCAGTCACTGTGACCATCCCTATTCACCGATAAGGAGAAGCGTCTGTTTGGCAGGTAGAGGAAGGTGGACAAAGACTATGTCAGATGGACCATCACACAGCCTAAAAGAATAGAAGCAGCAGAAGAGGCTCCAGTCCTGACTTTTCAGAGTCTGCATTCTGCTCTCCTTATCTGCACAAAGATGAGGTTTCAGCTCAGCCTGTTGAGAGTCCTCAATCCCTCAGACTAATATGGCCCCTAGGTCCAGCTGTCACTAAGACTGGAGTGATAAGAAGGCTGGGGGCTGATCCAGGCTTGGGGAAGGCAGTGGGGGCTTGGCTACTGCCCCTAAGCTGACCACTCTGGCATCAGGAGTGGTTACTGGCTGGAATGGTGGCCTACTGGCCAAGCCCAAAGCCTACAAAGGGAGTTCCTCTCAGTTCACTCATCTTTCCACTTCTGACCCCTACACTGGGGAACCCCACTTTAACTCCCAGTCTGACCTTCAGAAGATCATGGAGTGACGTGAGTCATTGGACAGTCAACCTCAACTGCCTTAGGGCAGGAGTAAACTGAGGCTGAAAGAGAATCAGGGCAGATATGGAAACACCTGGAGAAAACTGACAAGCCAGGTGCCTACAGACAAGCAAACAAACTGGAGCTGGGATTGTTACCTCTTTGTCAGGTGGGGAGTGACCACAGAACAGCCTGATTTAGGCAGCGAGAAGGGACTAAAAGGAAAAGACTCTTCTGGCTTGTTCCTTGGGCCAACTGATTGAGAGGCATTTTTAGAGCCTCCAAAGTCTCCCCAGAGGTGGTTCTTATGACCCCCTACGTCCCCAAGGCTCCTTGGGTATGCTTATTCCTAGACTCCCGTGCACACCCTATCCTGTTCCTTCCTGAGCAGAAAACTGAGAGGCACCGCCGTCTTCTCTACAGTCTTTGGAAGGAAGCTGCAATGCCACGGGTGTCATGGCAGATGCAGGTCCTGCCTGCTATGTGGCGAGGAAGGAGATTTCTGTGGGGGTGACAGAGGCCAGGGGATAGGTGGATGAAGCATCAGCTCCCAGAACCCGGTACACCAGTTCCTCCTTCTCTTGCTGTAGTTGTCGCCTTATCTGTGCCTCTTCTTCCAGGGCCTGGCGAGCTAGAAGCAGATCTTCTGAGAGCTGCCTGTGGGTATAGACAAGTTTGAGATTGCATTCTGGGTATGAGGGATGTGAGGTTCCCCTAAAATGTCTTCCTGAGATTTCTCCAGAGTCCTCCCCCACCCAGCCCCCTGCCCAGCCCCCTGCCCTTTTGTTTGGATGTCAAAGGCCATTCAAACTATGAGCCAACCACTCACTCTTTTTCAGGGCAGCTAGCACTTCATGGCTGCATGTCTCTGCCCCATTACCTAAATTGTGTAATCTGGGGTGATTAATTGGCTGTCACTGAATTCCAGCTAGCTCATTTGTAAAACACACTGACAGAGAATAATAGGAATTACTAGGCAGATTCCACAAGAAAAAAAAAGTTTAACCTCTATTTGATACGTGGTATGAGCTCTCATTGATAGGAAACCTAGAACAGACTTATTCCACGTAGCAAGTTCAGCTTTGAGTTTCCTGGGGCTTGAATTCAGGGTGTTGTCTCTGAGCTGTTTTTTTGTTTTTGTTTTTGGCTCAAGGGTAGCCGCAGCAATACTTCCAGTTTTGTTTGTTTTGGGTGATTAAGTGGAGATAAGAGTCTCACAGGCTAGATTTGAACCCAGACCCCCAGATCTCAGCCTCCTTATTAGCTAGCACCTGGCTTGTTGGGCAACTTTTTCCTTGTTAGCTCCTAGATAGGCCTGGCCCCTACTGTTAAATCCATCTCTCAGCCTCCTCTGAGATGCTCTCAAATGGAGATTTTGGCAACAGAAATTGGGGGCGGGGGAGAATGAGGGGTGGTGTTTGGAGTGACAGCTACCTTGACACTATTGCTTGGTTCCGAGCTCGGACATGGAGGTCTTCATTCTCTTGCTGCAGAGTCGTGATTTTTTCCTCTAACATCAGATTTTTTTCTTTCTGTAACAAACCAGAATGAGCTCAGAAAGCTATTCAACCGCCATGGCACAGTGTGTACGGCATCTGTCTTTTATCTGTGAGTCCTGAACACAGATTCCTTCCTAGACTAGATGTTACATTTCATGGAAAATTCAGATAACTTAAAAAGAAAACTGAAGAGTTATTATGGCTGTAAACTTTTCATTTTATTATGGAAGAATGTTAATGCAAGCAAGCAAGCAAGCCCTGGTGGCTCATGCCTGTAATCCCAACTACTCAGGGGGCTGAGATCTGAGAATTGTGGTTCAAAGCCAGCCCAGGCAGAAAAGTCCCCATGAGACTCTTATCACCAATTAACCTCCAGAAAACTGGAAGTGGAGCTGGGACTCAAAGTGATAAATCCCTGGCCTTGAACAAAAGAGTTCAGACAGTGCCTAGGCCCTGATTTCAAACCCCAGGACTGACAAAACAAAAAGCAACAAAACCTTTATAAGGAACATTGATGCTAGTTTGAGGTTCTGTGGTACACGGGAGGCCAGGAACACCCCATCCACAGAGACATAGTCTGTTGGTCTGGTTGGATCCCACCCTTGGGTGCTGAGACCTTTGTTCTCCTGGAGACAAAGTCATCAGGTCCTCACTGTCCTCAGCTTCCCATATCTGCCTGATCTTTCAACGCCATCTCTTTCCTCAGTTCCTGCCTCCCATGTGATACCTGCCAACTGCTCCAGATTAGCGAGGTCAGGCTCCCTGCCTCAACATGGCAGGGGCAACCAATGAAAGCTCTGGACCCAGATGACAAGGTGGCTACTTATTGCCTGACTCACACCAGCCACAGATCAGCTCGGATGCTCTGCACTGTGTGATTAGCAGTTCAAAGCTGCTATGGACTCGACTCAGACCTCCTCTGCATGCTTTACAAAGGAGGTGCTTAGCCCTCTGTCTCCCTCCCCTCAGCCACTCACTCCCAGGCACGGACCACTGTTTCCATAAGCATCAGCTGCTTGTCTAGCTCATGAATCCGTTCATTCTTCATCTCGATGACAAAGTGCAAGCTCTCCACTTCTTGTTCCCAGAATGGGCTGGGGCTCCCATGATCCTAGATGGAGACGCAGAGAGGAGACATGATGAGAGTGGCGGGTAGACAAGGGCATAGTGTTGGATATATATAACTCATCTTTTCCACTATGCTTTATCATTGTAGGTGTTTTGTTTTGTTCTGGTGTGTGCACATATACATATACTGGTATTAAGGTTTTAAGGGCCTGGACGCTGTCTCTTCATTTTTTCCCTTCAGCATGGTACTCTACCACTTGAGCCACAGCTCTGCTTTTGGCTTTTTGCTGGTTCATTTAGAGATAAGAGTCTCCCCAGCTTATCTCATAGACTTTCCTGTCTGGGCTATTTTCATACCAAGATCCTCAGATCTCAGCCTAATGAGTAGCTAGGATTACAGGCCTGAGCCACCACGCCCAGTTACTATGCTTTATCTTCCCAGATCCCACAGTCTTTTGAGTAGGCCCTGGCTTTACCCCCCTCCCCCAGTCTTCAGGCTTGAACTCAGGCCTGGGCTCTCTTCCTGAGCCTCTGTGTGCTCACGGCTAGTGCCTCTACCTCTTGAGCCACAGTACCACTTCTGTCTTTTTCTGTTTCTTTTTTTTTTTTTTTTTTTTTTTTTTTACCAGTCCTGGGCTTGAGCTCAGGGCCTGAGCACTGTCCTTGGACTTTCTCAAGGCTAGAGCTCTACCACTTGAGCCTCAGCACCACTTCCAGCTTTTTTCTATGTATGTGGTACCGAGGAATCGAACCCAGGTCTTCATGCATGCTAGGCAAGCACTTTAACCACTAGGCCAAACTCCTGGCCCTCTTTTTCTGTTTCTAATGTACCGAGGAATCGAACCCAGGGCTTATGCATACTACCACTAAACCATATTCTCAGTTCAGCCCTGGCATCTTCACTGTGACGACTCTGTAATTCATCTGCTTAGTCTAAGCTAAGCAGTAGGTTTTCTATTTGTACTTTGTTTCTGTATGAACCCAGAGAGGTTGTGCCCTTTTCTAGCTCACATGCCTCTCTCTGAGCCTTAAAAACCCCTACTTTCCCCTCATGGAATAGGAACGTCTTGCTTCTAGCCCTGGGAAGTCCCTTAGTGAAAGCCGTGCCTTCCAGGAGAGCCTGATTTCCCAGGAGCACCTAGGAGAAAAGACCTGTACGTTATTCTGTCCACACCTGGATGTGCTTCTTATAGTCCCGACTTAGAATGGACTCTTCTACCCTCTTCATCTTGGCCTGAAAGGCCTCCAGCTGTGAGGTGAGTCTGGATATGGTATCCTGGAGAAGGAGACAGTAGGAAAGTGGTCAGAATCTGGCTCACCTGGACAGCAGCATATCCCACAGAAAGACACATTTCAATGCATCTGCTCTACCCTACATAATCAACAAGCGTGAAACGTCCCAACCCTACCTCTGATGGCCCCAAAGATCCTTGAGGGATAGGATCCTGGTGCTCAAGGCCAGTGTTAGCCTCACATTCAAAGCTGTTCCATGCCAGGTGCAGTGAACTTCCCCAGTGTCTGCTGTCAACAAACAGCAGGCAAACATCATGTCACTACCCAAACTCAAGGTGCATGTGTTTTCTTGTTTTGTTTTATATCAGCACTGGGGCTTGATTTCAGGACCCTTTGTACTTCCCCTTAGTTTTTTTCAACACTTCCATTTCTGACTTTCTGCTGGAAAATTGAAAATAAGTCTTACGAACTTTTCTACCTGGGCTGCCTTTGAATGATGATCCTCAAATCTCAGCCTCCTGAGTAGCCAGGATTACAGATATGAGCCCCTAGCACTCAGCTTCCACCATGTTTTCTGTCCAAAGCGCATTCATCTGCCCAGCAGATGCTGCCTGTTCTAAGATTTCTAACCCATCTGTCAGGCCCCAGTTCGGATATTCCTCCCCCCTGCCGGCCCTGCCTTGTTTCAAGCTTCTGCAGAGAAGGCTCACTGTCAAGTGTGTGCTTTTGTGTTTGCATTAAGCACTGGGCATCTGCCCAGCAGTCTTTAGAACTGCAGACCAATCCTAATGACAAAGCTCATGTCCTTGCAAGCTAACCCTGGATCTTCATATCAAGGAACTTGAACACATGGAAGGCTCCACATTCCGGAAGCTATTAGCTGTACCTGGCTTCCCTTCCATTCTTCAATACCTACACCAGATGCTACTATGGGCCCCATCTTTCTCACCTGAAGGGCAGCTTTGGCTTCCTGGAAGGACTGGGTAAAGGCTTCTTTCTCCTTCTCATAGGAGGCCCGGAGGACTGTGGGGGAAAGGAGACCTCCATAAGCTCAGGTTCTTTCCTCCCAAGCCTTCTGGAAAGCCCCCTAAGGACTTGAAAAGGAACAGCAGTTAGCCTGGGGCTTTTAGGGGCCCAGAATTCCACACCATCTTATCCATCTTTTTTATCTCTTAGGCTTGCTTAGGAGCTGTGCCATAAAAATATTCTAAGCATTAGATGAGTGTGGTAGTACATGCCTGCAATCCCAACTACACAGGAGTTGGAGATGGGAGAAGCAAGGTTCAAGATCAAAGTTAAAACAGCAACAACAAAAGGAAGTGAAACCTCCATTTCAAGCAATAAGCCTGATGTGGCGGTTGAGACTGTCATCTCAGATATTTAGAAGATGGAGGTAGAAAGATCATAATCCGAAGCCAGCCAGGGGAAAAAGTGATACTTTATCTGAAAAACAACAACAAAACAACACCTAAAAGTGAGAGGACTGAGTTCAGTCTGCAGTACTGCAAGCACAAGCATGCACACATATAGACTCACAAAAACTCATGGAGCTTCTGGCTCCTAACCACTCAAGAGGCTGGGATCTGAAGATTGTGGTTCAAAGTCAGCCCAGGCAGGAAAGCCTGTAAGACTCATAACCAGCAAAAAGCTGGAAGTGGCACTGTGGCTCAAGTGGCTAAGAACTGGCCTTGAGCCAAAAAAGTTCAGAGATGGTGCCCAGGCTCTGAGTTCAAGCTCCAGGATGAATACACATGTACACACACACACACACACACACACACACAGCTGGTATTAGGCAGTAGCCACTCTGGAAAACGGCTCAGTTGTTTTTCAAGAAGTTGTTTTTACATGACCTATCCTCTGTTACGTGCTTATCCCAGCAAAATGAATACTAATGTCCACACAAAAACCCTGTACATTACACACTAGAATAGCTCTACTATTAATCACCTCCAGCTGGGGACCATTCCAATGTACTACAATAAGCGAGTGAGTAAACAATGAAATATAACTCAGCAATGAAAAAAAGAATCCATCACTGCACTAGGCAACAACTTGAATCTCAGCTGCATCATGATGAGAAAAAGAAGCCAATATAAAAAGTCATATATTTATGAACTAGGTGCTGGTGGCTCAAGCCTATATTCCCTCATATTCAGAAGGCTGAGAACCAGAGAATCATAATTAGAAGCCAGGCTAGGCAGAAAAGTCTGTGAAATTTCATCTCCCAAAGACCAGCAAAGTGTCAGTCTGGAGACATAGCTCAAGTAGTAGAGCATCAGCCACAGCCAGCAAGCAAGCAAGAAAGCAAGACAACATTTTAAAAGGAACAAAGACACAGGCATGTCACCATAGACTGGGGGTGACAAGGAAGACTAGGGAAGGGCAGTAAAAGTTTAGGGGGATGGTGAACTATTTTTCGTTGATTATGAGGATTGAACTCTGGGCCTGGGTGTTGTCCCTGAGCTCTTCAGCTCAAGGATAGCACTCTACCACCTTGAGACACAGTGCTACTTCTGGCTTTTTGCTGGTTTTTTGTTGGAGATAAGAGTCTCATGGACTTTCCTGGCCAGGCTGGCTTTGAACCTCGATCCTCAGATCTCAGTTTCCTGAGTAGCTAGGTTTATAAGCATGAGCCAACAGTGCCAGTCAATGGTGAACTATTTCAGATCCTCACTGCAAGGATGACTGTATAAATAATGATATGGGTAAGGACTGTACACAGAAAATCAATTTCCCCTTGGAATAATGGAAGTGTAGAAAATAAAAGCAAAACTAGAAAAGACACCAAAGGTTAGTCCAAGCTATGATTTCATTAATCTAGTTAACATACACTTCTGCTTTTGGGTAGTTTGTTGGAAATAAGAGGCACACAGACTTTCTTGCCTGGGATGGTTTGAACTGTGATCCTCAGATCTCAACCTGAGTAGCTAGGATTACAAAAACTAGGATTACAGTACCAGGCTGAGTAACAGTTTTCAACAGGATGTATTAGTAATTAGCATACACTCCTTCAAATTCTCAGCAAGGATTTCAGTTTTGTTTCAAAATGTTTCATGCTCATGTTGCAATATGTTTTGAGATTCTTCTAATAGTTCAGACCTCTGCTCTGATTACTCTGTTTCAGGGAATTGATCTAAAGTGCAAAGCAGTGCTATTTACAATAGCTAAAATGTAAATGTCTAGACTCATAGAAACAAGAAAAAAAATCAGGGGTGGCTTGGGGCTTGCCTTTATTAGCATGTTTGTAAGCACATACTTGGAAACAAGTTTGATACAATTTAAATGAAAAGAACAGGATGTAAATCTTTTTCCTTGCCTGTTGGAAATCTTATACAAAATAATAATCATCACAGCTGTGGGGTTTTTGTTTTATTGTCCCTGAATTTATTTTGGTCAAGGCTAGTGCTATACCACTTGAGACTCAGCACAACCTCTGGCTTTTTTCTGTGTATGTGGTACCAAGGAATCGAACCCAGGGCTCTGTGTATGCTAGGCAAGCACTCTACCACTAGGCCATGCTCCCGGCTCTCAAATTGCTTCTTTTTAAGAAGTAGTGGAGAAAATGTACTTAAAATATTGAGTTATGGCATAAATTCAAATTATACCATACTTCCTGTTTCTAAGATCATATCTAAATTCCTAAAATTATACATGAACTCTGGGGGGAAAAAAAACCTCTCTCAAATAAGATAAATCAAATAGTGTCAACAGGCAATGACACACACTGCCACTCAAGAGGCTGAAGCAGGAGGACTGCAGCAGGTTCAAGGACATCTTGGGCTATAAAGACCGTGTCATTCATTCATTCATTCATTCACTCATTCATTCATAGAGTCATGTTCAAAGGAAAATGCTAGCATATTTCTAGAGCTAAGGACTTTGTATAGACTCTCCAGGTTTGGCAAAGCTGATGGTTCGTAGAGGGCGAAGAGGGTCATAGGACAGCCCATGTACCCAGGAAGCCACAGCAGGTAGGAAGGCACGGCCTTCTCCAGAAAGCATGTCTGTTCTCACCTTGCAGGGCCTCTTCATGCTTTCCTTCCAGGGCACTTCGCTGCTCATCCAGCCTCTCTTGAAGCTCTAGCTCCCGCTCCTTCTCCACCTAAGGGTCCAGACCAGGACTAAGACTTGCACAGCTCCTGGCAGCCATTTACCACATTCCAAGTGATACAGAGCTTCATCATCAGAGCCCTCCCCCAGCACATTATTACCTTCTTCCCTTCCATGATGGGAAAGGTGGCCAGAGAGGAAGGGAGACTTCTGTCCAGGAGACTTCTTTCCGGGATCAGAAAGGGCATCAGAGAAATATTTAGGTAGGGGCTGGGAATGTGGCTTAGTGGTAGAGTGCTCGCTTAGCATGCTTGAAGTCCTGAGTTCGATTCCTCAATACCACATAACCAGAAAAAGCCGGAAGTTACGCTTGTGGCTCAAGTGGTAGAGCTCTAGCCTTGGGCACAGAGAGGTTCAGGAACAGTGACGTAAGCCCTGAAAGTTCAAGCCCCAGGACTGGCAAGAGCTTCAGGAATTTGAGGATCATGGTTTGAAGTTAGCCAGGGTAGAAAAATCTGTGACACTCTTACAGCCAATGAACTACCAAAAAGCCAAAGGTGGAGCTGTGGTTCAAGTGGTAGAGCACTACTAGTCTTGAGTGAAAAAGCTCAAGGACAGCACCCAGGACCTGAGTTCAAGCCCCAGAACCAGCACATGTGTGAGCACACACACACACACACACACACACACACACACACACGCACACCCCAGTCCCAACTTCTTGGAAAGAGAGGTTAGAGAGGTATCCAACAAAATTCAGAGTCTGATCTGGATGAGGATTGCTAGGCCTTACCTGTTGAGCCCATTTTATCTTTTCTTCTTCATGCTGCTGGAGAATTCTGGTTATGTCTACCTGGTGCTCTTGGACTGCTTCAGACACACACAGTTGGACAGTTGTGGCTGGAGATGAGAATGCAAAAACAGGCTGGGAAGGTGGCTTAGTGATAGAGTGCTTGCCTAGCATGCATGAAGCCCTGGGTTCAATCTCTCAGTACCACATATATAGAAAAAGCTGGAAGTGACACTGTGGCTCAAATGGTGGAACACTAGCCTTGAGCACAGAGAGGCTCAGGGACACAGCCCTGGTCCTGAGTTCAAGCCCCAGGACTGGAAATATTGAGAGAGGGGAGGGGAGAGAGAGAGAGAGAGAGAGAGAGAGAGAGAGAGAGAGAGAGAGAGAGAGAGAGAGAGAGAGAGAGAGAGAGAATATGTAAAAACAGGTGCTGGCAGCACACATCTATAATCCTAGCTATTCAGGAGGCTGAGATCTGAGGATCACAGTTCAAAGTCAGCTTGAGCAGAAAAGTCTTATCTCCAATTGACTAGTAAAACTCTGTGAATAAGCTGAGCAAAAGTATGATAAGGCCCTGAGTTCAAGCCATAGTGTTGGGGTACATGTGCATCCAAATATGCTTATAACGTATATTTTAGGATTATCTAAGGCCTATGAATACCATTATGCCACTCCTCACCTTTGCCATCTCCCAGCTAAAGGTAAGAGCTGCCAGTGCCCAAGAAGAGACCACTTGTGCCAGGAGTGTGGCCTAATGGTAGAGTGCTTGCCTAGCATGCATGAAGACCCGGGTTCGATTCCTTGGTACCACATATAGAAAAAAGCTGGAAGTGGTGCTGAGGCTCAAGTGGTAGAGCTCTAGCCTTGAGAAAGTCCAAGGACAGTGCTCAGGCCCTGAGCTCAAGCCCAGGACTGGCAAAAAAAAAAAAAAAAGTCTATGGCATGACCAGCTAAATGCCTCAGGAGCTGCTCATAATCATGTAATCAGAAAACAATAGTAAATAAAAACAGATAATGACCCACTTGCTGGTGGCTCATGCCTGTAATCCTAGCTACTCAGAAGGCTGACATCTGAGGATCGAAGTTTGAAGTCAGCCCAGACAGTAAAGTCTCTAGAACGCTTAACTCCAATTAACCATCAAAAAGCCACAAGTGGAAGTGTGGCTTAAGTGAGAGAGCAACAGCCTTGAGCAGAAAAGGACAAGAGCATGAGGCCCTGAATTCAAGCCTCAGAATGTACCAGCATACACACATATATAAAAATACTTATCATTTTACTGAAAAAAAAATCGATTCTTCATTCCCATTTGTGGAGTGAACAGTGGTGGGTTCCTACAATTTGTCTCTTTGATGTCTTCTGTAATTGTATTATAGAACAGATGGGTGAATCTCATAATTCTGGTCCTGTTTGTTCTTCTCTGTATCACCATGGCCTCTAGGCTGTAACTGAACACCTAAGAGACAGGGAGTTCTTTCTATCCCCAGGTAGTGTCAAGGGCTGGCAAGCGTCCAGCACAACCATTGTTTTGTGATTGGGCTGCATTTGGTCAGGCTACTGCTCCAACTTTAAGGCCCTCGTACTCAGGTCTGGGGCACTCAGAACAAAGCTCCATTTTTCTTCTCCAGTAGGTCATCAGACCCTTGGGGGAACAAAAACAATTTTTTTTTTTTCAGTCATGGAGCTTGAACTCTGGGCCTGGGTTCTATCTCTGAGCTCTTCGGAGCAAGGCTAGGGCTACCACTTTGAGACACAGCATGACTTCTAATGGTTTTCTAGTGGCTAATTGAAGATAAAAGTCTCATGGACTTTCCTGCCTAGTCTGACACTGAACCGTAATCCTCAGATCTCAACCTTCTGTGTAGCTAGGATCACAGGTGTGAGCCCCTGGTGCCTAATTATTTATTATTATATTATATTATTTATTTGCCAGTCCTGGGGTTTAAACTCAAGGCCTAGGCACTGTCTTTGAGCTTTTGTGCTCAAGTCTAGCACTCTACCACTTTGAGCTACATCTCCACTTCCAAGTTTTTGAAAGTTCACTGGAGAGGAGAGTCTCATGGACTTTCCTGTCCTAACTGGCTTTGAACAATGATCCTCATATCCTGACCTCATGAGTAAGCTAGGATTATTGGCATGAGACACCATTACTTGTCCTGATGGAAAGATTTAAGTTCCTTCTGTTGCTCTTTATAGGATGGATGTTCTAGGTTTTTTTTTGCCAGTCCTGGAGATTGAACTCAGGGCGTGGGCATTGTCCCTGAGCTTCTTCTGCTCAAAGATAACACTCTACCACTTGGGCTACACTTCTGGCTTTTCCTGTGTATGTGGCATGGAGGAATTGAATCCAGGGCTTCATGCATGCTAGACAACCATTCTACCACTAAGCCACATTCCCAACCTGTTCCAGATTCTTCACCAACCTCATTCAGCTTCAATGCACTCTCTCCCCAGGTTTTTCTGAGTTTCCCTGAAAGTGTAACATCTACACAGAATCCAAGGTGTGAAGAGGTCTCGTGAACAGCTCAGAGCTGTGAGCCCACTTTAGGAATATCACTTCTCTATTGTGTACGAGCTACTCTGATGATCGAAAGCCACCTAAGATCTCATGGGCTACTTCATTATTGCTTTATTTATTTCAGGCCAGTACTAGGGTTTGAACTCAGGACCCTGAGCTCTCACTCAGCTTTGTTTTTGCTCAAGGCTGTTGTTCTACCACTTGAGCCACAGCATTACTTCTTAGTGGTTCATTGGAGCTAAAAAGAGTCTCAGGGATTTTCTTGTCTAGACTGGCTTCAAACTGAGATCCTCATATCTCAGCCTCCTGAGTAGCTAGGATTACAGGCGTGAGTCACAGGCACCTGGCTTTCCTGAGCTCATTAAGTAACACTATCAGTGTTGTTTATTATGGGATGGGGGTCCTTGAGGTCAGTGGGGGACATTGGAAGGGTTGGCTATCCTCACCTGCCTCCTTGTGGAGGAGACCCAGTTCCTGTGACTCTGGATGGGATGGCTGATCGGCTTCTTGGTGCCTCTGGAAGAAATGAGACAACCATGAGGTGAAGGTTCAATGCTAGAACTTTCTGGGCTTGACCTCTGTGACAGGACAGTTTCTGTACCATGAAAGGGAACTGGCCAGGAGACTGCTACCCAGCATGCACCAGAAACTTCTTCCCATACACTTTAATCCTCAGAAACATCTGGGGAATTGTGAATGTATTTAGCTTCAAGATGAGAGTGGAAAGTTGGGTGCAGTCGCTCACACCTGTAATCTTACTGAGTTACACACGAGTCTGAGAGCTGAAGATCATGGTTCAAAGCCAGCCAGAGCAGGAAAGTCCGTGAGACTCCAATGAACCATCAGAAAACTGGAAGTGGCACTGTGGCTCAAAGTGGTAGAGCACTAGCTTTGAGCACAAAAGAGCTCAGGGACAGCAAAAGTCTTCTAAAAGAATTGACTCTTCCCCTTCCTTCCCACAGTGCTAGGACCAGAGCCGGCATGTGTAAGTCCGTGGCAAAGTGAAGGAAGCTCAGAGCCTCTGGTACCCCAAATCTTCTCATTGGCTGGGAGGAAGGAGAGGGGGAAACTGTTAAGGCAGGGACTCCAGAAGTGACAGCAGCCAGTCTTTCCACCTTGGGGTTGGAGGAAGGAGCGAAATCAATGCAGATACTTGTTTCTTGCCTTCACAGAACCTGCTGGCTGACCTGTTGAATCTGGGTAATGTTTTTAGAGGAGCAAGGAAGCCTGCATTCCAGCCTTAACTCCTCACTCTCCCAGTCCAGGTTTGTTTCCAACTCTGTCAGGGGGACTCTGGTTATTTGACTAGATGATGCCAAAGGGTTTGAGTTCTTCTCTGAAGTACTGTGAGGCTCTCTGGTTATTACAAGTGAAAACACTGAGACTCTGAGGTTTCAGACATGGATTACAAGCTGGGTGCCAGTGGCTCACGCCTGTGATCTTAGCAACTCAGGAAGCTGAGATCTGAGGATCATGATTTGAAGCTAGCCTGGATAGAAAAGCGTGAGCCTCTGATCTCCAATGAACCACCAAAAATGCTAGAAGTGGCATTGTGGCTCAAGTGGTAGTGCGCTCAGGAACAGTGCTTGGGCCTTGAGTTCAAGCCCTAGGATTGGCACGCACACTCACATGCACAAGTATGTGAATGTGCAGGCACACACACACACACACAAGCAGTGTGGGGTAGGGAGCAGCTGAGGGCGGGGCATGGGGACTGAGCTCTGAAGCAGTTTCCTGAGTCACAGGAAATGTAGGAAGGAGCAAGCTGCAGAAGTGGCAGACATCCAAGCCTGAGAAATCTGGGTTCCAGCTTTTCCATGTGACTTTAGGCATCTCCCTTCTCTAGATCTCAGTTTCCCCATCTGTGAAACAGGAGAGTCTCCTCACCCCTTTTCCTCAGAGCCCCTACAACTAGATAAAACACATGCTAATCCTGAGGCTCTGCTATGAGTTTTAGTTGGTGCGTTTTGGAAGGTGTCAAGATCCAGCTGCCAAAAATAGATATGGAACCAGGAACTGGCGGCTCATATCTGTTATCCTAGCTATTCAGGAGGCTGAGATCTGGGAATCATGCTTCAAAGCCAGCCAGGGCAGGAAAGTGTGTGAGACTTTTACCGCCAATAAATCAGCAAAAACAAACAAAAATGCTGGAAATGGAGGTAGGGTTCAAGTGGTAGAGTACCAGTTTTGAGGGGGGGAAAAAAAAGCTTAGGAATGGTGCCCAGTCCCTGAGTTCAAGCTCCAGTAACACACACACACACACACACACACACACACACACACACACACACGACACAGGAGGGCTCATGTCCAGAGCTGTGGAAAAGCTAGACTAGCTGTTTAGACTTGTTGAGAACCTCCGAATTGACTCACACTATAGAAGGAAAACAAACTCACTGGAAGAAGTCCAAATGCCATCGACAGAATTGAAAGAAGGCTCAAGGCCCAAAATCACAGAATGACAGTTGGGCAGCCTCATGACTGACAAAAAAAAAAAAAAAAAAAAAAAAAAAGCTTCATGGTCTTTTCTGCCCAGGCTGGCTTCAAGCTCTGATCTGAGGATCTCAGCTTCCTGAGTAGCAAGGACTAGAGGTGTGAACCACTACTAGCATTTTTTAGGTTGCATTGGGTAAACATCGACCTATACATCTATGAAGTATTCCTGAGACTAGCAAAGAAAACCCTCTGGTCCACAAAAGTATTGAGTTACTATAGGTGGATTGCAAGAGACCTGATAGCCTGGTCAGAGCCTCAGTGTGCTTTGCTGAGTTCTATTCAGGCTGTAGTGTTCTGGGAGTGAGTACACAGTCACATACTCAAGCCTTTGGGGGAGGAGACCTCAAGTTCCTTCAAATTCCAAGTCTCAAGCTGAACCTAGTAGTGTACACCTGTAATCTCAGCACTCAAGGGACTGAGGCAAGAGACTGGTGGCTCATGTCTGTAATCCTAGCGACTCAAGAAGCTGAGATCTGAGGACTGTAGTTCAAAGCCAGCCTGGGCAGGAAAGTCCAAGAGACTCATCTCCAATGAACCACCAGAAAATCGGAAGTGACACTGTGGCTCAGAGTGGTAAAGCACTAGCCTTGAGTGAAAAAACTCAGGGACAGATTCCAGACCCTGCAGAGTTCAAACCCCACCACTGACCATCACCCCAAAGAAAAAACGAGACTGAGGTGAGAGGAGCACAAATTCTAAGTCAGTTTGGGCAACACAGCAAGAACCTGTCCTTAGGCCTCATGCAACCAAAGCAAATTAGGCAGAAATAAGGTGAAGAGAAGCTGGGTGGAAGTTCCTCACTTTGGTAATCTTTCTAGAATGTTCTTCAGGGAAGACCCTGAAGAAGCCTCAACCTTTTATACAGATTCTAGGCCTGATCTCTTTTCCAAGATATCACTTCCATCTTATCTGTGGGCCTTCAAGACTATGTGTATTTGGAAGGGGCTTGGCATAGTCATTATTCTTGTTTAAATTAAGAAACAGAGTTATCAAAGGGCCCTAGAGAATTCACCCAGCTCCTCTTCCTTTGTCTTATAAGCCAAAATAGTTCTACTCACTCATCTTAGCTAAGGAAATATTCACCGAAAACCCTCACAAACAATTTGTTCCAATACCACCACCTCGTGCTTTCTAGATAGAAAATCAAAGGTCAGACCGAACACAATGGCTCATGCCTGTAATCCCAGCAATCCAGGAAGCAGGGATTCAGAGGATTTCAGGCCAGTGGAGGCAAAAAGGGAAACTCTATCTCCACTAAAAAGTTAGTGTGTCCTTGTTAACCTGTCATCCCAGCTACAAGGGAAACAGAAATAGGATCACGGTCCAGGCTGGCTTGAACATTCTTATTGGAAAGAAAATAACTAAAGCTAAATAAATAAATAAATAAATGACAGGGGGTTGGAGAGGTGGTTCAAGTGGTAAAGTACCTTTCAGGCCAATGCAAGGCCCTGAGTTCAAATCCTAACATTGAAGACAGATGTGTACTGGAGATCTCAAAAGCCAAGAATAAACTCTGGAGAAACATGCAGATTTCCCAGCAGAGGAAGGAGTAGTTCTTTCCATTCAGGTATGAGCACAGGAGTCACCCCAGAGGCAGGGCCTGCAGGGCAGGGATGACTGCATCTCCAGGGATTCAGGTACACACTGTGCAGAACCAGAGGCGCCTGGCTGCTGTCTGGACTACTGAGCAATCACAGGCCCATCCCATTGGTTGAGGGAGAGGCAGGAAGGAGATGAGGGTGGAGGCTTAATGGAGGAGGCTTTGGGGGTGGGGGGAGACGAGGGCAGGAAGAAAGACAGGAGCTGTGGTTGAGAATTTTTTTTTTAACCATACATACCGAAGATACAAAAGACTCAGATTTTAAGAGTACCAGAAATTCATGTTGCAACTTCCCCAATCTCTAAGATGGGCAGAACTTGTTTGGCCTGAGGAATGCCTGAATTTGATTTGATCACACCCTTTATGAATGTATTACATAATATGGGGTCACTATGGCTCTCAGCCTGCCCAAGGGGGGTGGGGAAGGGAGCCATGGTTCTCTGAACACCTGCATTTCCCCCTTCCGCCAGCACAAGTGTGTATGTGGTGGGAGGGGGGCGGATGTGGTCTCTGGGGCTTCTGTTTGAGCATCAGGCAAGCAGACAACCATCGGCTGGTGGATGAAAGACACCTGGGGTTTGGGTGTACCATTTTCCTCAAACACCCTGCCCCCTCCCACCTCTGCTCAGCCAGTCCAGGCACAGAGCCTCACAACACCCCTGGCCTTGAAGAGAAATGCTTTCTAAGATGACTTTTTGTGTTCTTTCCTTCTTTCCTTCCTTCCTTCCTTCCTTCCTTCCTTCCTTCCTTCCTTCCTTCCTTCCTTCCTTCCTCTCTTCTTTCTTTCCTTGCTATTTTTTTTTCCTTTCTGTCCATCATGGGCCTTGAACTCTGGGCCTGGCCATTGTCCAAGTTCTTTTGCTTAAGGGTAGTGCTCTACCATTCGGAGTTGTAGCACCACTTCTGGTTTTCCAGTGGTTTATGGGAGATAAGAGAATCTTGGACTTTCTTGGCTGGGCTGGCTTCAAAACTCAATCCTCAGATCCCAGCCCCCTGAGTAGCTAGGATTGTAGGTGGTTCTTCCTTTCTGTCTTTCTTTCTTCCTTCCTTGTTCTCTCCTCTTCTCCCCCTTTTTATTACCAGTCCTGGATTTGAATTCAGGGCCTGAGCACTGTCCCTGAGCTCTTTTTGCTCAAGGTTAGAGCTCTACTACTTGAACCACAGTACCACTTCTTGCCTTTTCTGTGTATGTGGTACTAAGGAAGGAAACCCAGGGCTTCATGCAAGTCCTAGGCAAGCACTCTACCACCAAGCCCCATTCCCAGGCCTTCTTTCTGTTTTATGCCAGTACAAGGAGTGGAACTCAGGACCTGGGCCCTGTCTCTTAGCTTTTATTGCTGAAGACTGTGCACCCTTTGGGCCACAGCTCCACTTTCCAACATTTTGCTGGTTAACTGGTTCAAGCCCTAGGAATGGTCCATCCACATATATACAGACTCGTAGGGACTTTCCTGACTGGACTGGCTTGGAACCGTGATCTTCAGATCTCAGCCTCCTGAGACTTTCCTATTTTCTTCTTTCTTAGCACTCACCTTCCCTTGTCCCAATTCTGGACAACTGAGAGGGCTCAACTGCTGGCAAGAGTACTAAACACCATCCCTGAATTTGGGTCAGCCAGCAGGCAGAGGATCTCCAAAGGGACTGGGCAGAAAATACTGTCAGTGGCTTCTGTGGGGGCTGAGAATTCAGAGAGGAGTAGGCCCTGGCTTGGCATCACTTGCTGTGTGACTTTGTATGAGCGTCCTCCCCTCTCTGGGCTTCTGTTTCCTCTTCTTCATGGTCAGGCATTGGGCAACAGGAAACATAAGAGCCCTTCCAGTTTTGAAATGATGTGGACGGGGAAGGAGGAAATGAGAAAATGAGGTCATCTTGATTTCTCATTCTCCCTCTATTTTGTCATGCTTGCCAGAGGCTGGACATGCTCAGCTGTCAGCTCTTGTCATGGACAAGGTTTGTGTAGCGGATAGGGAAGGAAGGCTTAGGGAGGCCTGAAAGAAGGGAGGGGAGGAAGGATCCTGAGCTGGAAGTAAAGCTGTGGTTCAAGTGGCAGAGTGCTTGTCTTGAGCAAAAGGGACAATGCCCAGGCCCTGAGTTCCAGCTCCAGTACCAGCACAAAACAAATGAACAAACAAACAAGAACAAAACAAGATAGACCATCATTCACCAAGACAGGAAATCATATAGGAGAATATCCACATCAAAAAAAAGCTATTTGCATTGGTCGTTAAATATACACAAAGTCCATGGGGAAATGCAGTCAAGTGGGGTTGGCTTGTAGAACCATTGCTCCTACCTCAGTTTCTTGTGTCTCCTGGCTTTCTTCCTCCTTCTTCTTTTTTTTTTTGCCAGTCCTGGGCTTGAGCTCAGGGCCTAAGCACTGTCCTTGGACTTTCTCAAGGCTAGAGCTCTACCGTTTGAGCCTCAGCACCATTTCTGGCTTTTTTATCTATGTATGTGGTACCGAGGAATTGAACCCGGGTCTTCATGCATGCTAGGCAAGCACTTTAACCACTAGGCCAAACTCCTGGCCCCTCTTCCTCCTTCTTGTAAGGATGCTAACATTGACATCCTTAGGGCATGAGCCCTGGCTCATAGTATTGCCTGCCGGCACTGCCAGTGGCTCACACCTGTAATCCTAGCTACTCAGGAGGTTGAGATCTGATGACGGAGGTTTGATGCCAGCCCAGTCAAGAAAGTCTGTGAGACTCTAATCTCCGATGAACCACCAGAAAGCCACCAGTGGTTGAGCACTGGGCTTGAGCTGACAAGTTCAGAGACAGCACCCAGTCCCTGAGTTCCAGCTTTGTTCCTCCCTCTCAAGGCTGGTTCTCTACCATTTGAGCCATACTTCCACTTGTGGCTTCTTGCTGGTTAATTGGAAATTAGAGTCTCCTAGACTTTTCTTCCCCTGGTTGATTTTGAGCTGAGGATCTCAGATGTCAGCTTCCTGAGTAGCTAGGATCACAGGCATGAGCCACAAGTACCTGGTTGTTAATGGTTTGATGTTTGAGACAGGGTCTTGGTAGGGAGTTCATACTCATCTAGAACTCATCCTGCCTTAGCTGGAGGGGCTCTGGCTTAGGGGAGGCTGTTGAACCTGGTAGATGTAGCGATTTTCCTGGTATCTGGGCTGGTTCATGAAGGACAGGGGGAAGGGGCAGGGTAGCATGAAGCTGGGAGGGCCATAAAGCCCACTGAGTACATGGTGGATGGCTGCCATGGAAGCAGATTGCACAGCGCATGCCTCGAGTGTTGGGGGGGGGGAGAGGATGGATGGAGGATAGAAGTTGTATGAAGCTGGAGGGTATCTGGCCTAGATGTTCTGGAAAAGTCCAGGTTTGAGAACCATGATATAAGGTAAGGTTTTTTTTTTAGGGATGAAAACTTACCTGATGGGAAAAGCAGGATGCATTGTGTTTAGGTAATGCAGGGCTTTGCTTGGCTAAGGATGGATAAACCATCTTTCTGCCCAAGGCTGGGGAGCTCCCTGTCCCCCCAACTTCTCCCACCTTCCCTACCTGTTATGGAGAAGCTGACTGACCGCTAACTTAATCATCAGGCACAGCTCACAGAATCGGGGTGAAGGGAGGGGACACACTGAGGGGACAAACTGAAAGCTTTGAGGACCAAACCCCAAGTTCACCTGTCAGAGCCAGGGTCAAACTTCAGGCCCTTATCTTTTTACTGAATTACTGAATGAATGAATGCATGAATTGTGTGCGTGTGTGTGTGTGTGTGTGTGTGTGTGTGTGTGTGTACGTGCATGGGCCTGTGCTGGAGCTTAATCTCAAAAGTTTGAAGCCAGCGCAGGCAGGAAAGTCTGTGAGACTCCTATCTCTAATTAGCCACCAGAAAACCAGAAGTGGAGCTTTGGCTCAAAGTGTTAGAGTGCTATTTTAGCCTTCCAGCAGAGCAATAAATTAAGTCAAAGTTATACATCCACAATCCATTCCCTTCCCAGGTTATGAAGGGAGCACACTTGAAAATAGCTCAAAGATTGCCACAGAACCAGACACAGTAGCCATGTCTTCTGAGATCAGAAGCAACATTGTTTTTCAATGTTTTGATACAAATATGGAAATTTTGTCTTCAAACTGAGTCTTCCTAAGAATTAAATCTTTCAAAGGGAATTGGAGCAATCTTCTAGTTCTGTTTTGGGCCAGTATCCCTTGTATTACCATCCTAGTTACTCAGGAGGCTGAGATCTGAGAATCGTTGTTCAAAGCCAGCCTGGGCAGGAAAGTCCATGAGACTCTTATCTCCAATGAACCACCAAAAAGCTAGAATGATATAGTAGCTGAAGTGGTAAAGTGCTAGCCTAAGGCCTGAGTTCAAGCTCCAGGACTGGCATTAGGAAGGAAGGAAGGAAGGAAGGAAGGAAGGAAGGAAGGAAGGAAGGAAGGAAGGAAGGAAGGAAGAAAGAGAGAGAAAAGGTTGTTTGATCTTAGCTAGATCTTTTTCCACTATTAGGGATTCTCCCCCACCCCCACCTCCCGGGTCATTTTCTGGCCAATGTTTTCTCATGAGAAGGCAGAATGGAGCTCCTTTAGCTCCCTCCCACAACCTGCCTTTGAGTTCAAGGTTGCTGCTTAGACTCCTGACAGCAGAGACTCCAAAGCAGATCAGGCTGTAATACCGGCCTGTTCACACAAGAACATTGAAATCCACCCTCTCCATGTCCCTGTGGTTTCCCTAGCCACTATCTAGGCAATAATGTCTGTCCACTGCCACCTGCTAATCAGGCTCTTCTGGTCAACACTACCTGCATCCATCCAGTAATGGGCCCTGAACAACTCTCAGACACAGGAGTTCATATACCTACCACATAAAGACATCTGAACAGGTTGAGTGAGGCAGCTCATACCTGTAAGCCCAGCTTACCTAAGGAAGCAGGGCTGTAGAGAGAATCCTGGTTCTAAGCTAACTTGGGCTGAAAGTTTGTGAGGCATCCTCTCATCTTCTTCCATTCCTTCAACTAACAAGCTGAGTGGGGCGGCACAGGTCTATAGACCCAACCACTCAGGATGTATAGGTAGGAGGATTGAGGACTATGGCTAGCCCCCAGGTAAACACTCAAGACACTGAAAAAAAAAATAAAGTTAGGCTGGTAAGTGTGGCCTAGTGGTACAGTGCTTGCCTAACATGCATGAAGCCCTGGGTTCCATTCCCTGATACCACATACACAGAAAAAGCCAGAAGTGGTGCTGTGGCTCAAGTGGTAGAGCTCTACCCTGAAGAAAGCTCAAAGACAATGCTCAGGCCCTGAGCTTAAGCCCAGAACTGGCCAAAAAAAAAAAAAAAAGGCTGCATACATGGCTCAAGCAGTACCACATCTGCCTAACAAGTTCAAATCCCCGTATTGTCCAGAATAAACTACAAAAAACAACACAGATAGGCATGAAGTCAAACCTCTTCCAATGTCACAGGTTCAAGGTCACAATTCTAGCTGTGATGGAATGAAGTTGAAAGGGAACTTGCACTCAGATCCAGAGCTTGGTATGGTCCAGGCACAAATGTTCACCGAGCTAATAAGAATCCACACACCCAGTAAACACTGAGCCAGGAAAGCCTGTAAGATTTCTAATTCTAACGCACCAGCAAAAAGCAAGATGGGAGACATGGCTCAAGTGGTGGAGCACCAGCTAAGGGTGCACACCCAGGCCCTGAATTGAAGCCTCAGGACTGGCACAAGAATCAGTACACAGACTTTAAGACCTGTGTCCTTAAGACGGGTTCTATTTCCATATGCACATGCTTACCTGGCATCATTCACTTCAATCTTACTCCCTGTTATCTCGCCTGCCAGCAGGAGCTACTCATGAAAAATCCCAGTAGGACTCCCCAGTATCTGTTTCCTGAGTCCCAACTTTGACAGCAGTGTAGAGAAGCTCAGAGGCCTCTCTTGAGACTGTGGTTCAGAAGCCAAGGCCTGGGAATGGGGAAGGCCAGGCCTAAGTGCCACCCTGTAATCCCAGTATGTAATTCCAGCCACTCAGGAGGCTGAGATCTGAGGATCCTGGTTCAAAGCCAGCCTGGACTGGATTTCTTTATATGCCTAATTAATCAGTAAGAAGCCAGAATTGAAGGTGTGTTTGAAGTGGCAGAATACCAATCTTGGGTGAAAAAGCCAAGTGAGAATGAATGCCAGGTCCTGAGTTCAAGATGAAATATTGGTTCACGTGTATACACAAACACACACACACTCACACACAGATGCACACTTAGGCAAGAGGCAGCTTATAAGGTAAGTACAGGTGCCCACAGTCCTGGTAAAAGGAACACAAGCCACAGAGCCCAGCAAGCCCTGTACCAGGCAATGCCATTCTGTGATAATCAAGGTGGAGGCCTTTGTGCCAAGTGGCTTTGTAGCCATGAAGAAGCAACAGGAGCTGCTTATACTGGTGGATGCTTGTAATCCTAGCTGCTCTGGAGGAGGTAGAGACAGGAAGACTTCAAGTTGGAGGCCATCCTGGGCAGTTAGTGAGATACCATTATAGATTAAAAAAGAAAAGGTTAAAAAAAAAAAGGCTGGGAACGTGGCTTGGTGGTAGAGAGCTCATCTCACATGCGTGAAGCCCTGGGTATGATTCCTAGGTACCACATACACAGCAAAAGCCAGAAGTGGCAGTGCGGTTCAAGTGATAGAACGCTATCCTTGAGCAAAAGAAGCTCTGCAGCAGTGCCCAGACTCAAAATTCACCACAGTTCAAGCCCTATGACTGACCAAAATAAATAAACAAATAATTGGGGAGAGAGTGGGAGGAAGAAAATGGGGACAAAAACATAAGACGGGGTATCAATGTGTGTGAAGTAATGCTCCTTCTATTGATGAATATAACTGTAACCCCTCTCTTAATTACAATAAAAAAAATCTATGAAAAAAAAATAAATAAATGATTTTAAAGCCACTGACACTTTTCTCCCTAGACTAATATGTCAGGGAAAAGAAGGAGCAGGGGCCCACCAGTTTGGAGATCGTGGCTTGTGTTCAGTCACACACACAAACACACACACACATCCCAGAGGCAGAAAACTTTTTCCTGTGCACAAACCAAGAGGGGCGGCGGAAGGACTCTGATTACCAGAGTGTTCAGTTTTGGGGGGGGTGAGGAGGGCCATCTCAAAGCAGAAAGACCACATAGTTAGCGATGGTGTGACCAGCGTCTAGCTGAGGTTGGAGAGGCTGGGGGCTGAGGGGCTGGAAAGACTGTAGAGGGAAAAAAGGCTGACACTTGGGGATCCTTCTCCCCCCCCCTCTTGTGGTCACTCAGAACATCCGCTTTCGAGGGGCTCCAGGATCTGACCTTTAATTGACCTTTAATTGGGCTCATCAGGCGGCCAAGGGGCCAAAGATCCCAGTGCAAGAAACCTGAGCAGAGTCCCTGGGGCCCTAGCCCCGCTCCGAGGCCCCTTTGGGTGCAGCGATGGTAGGGTGGGGGGTGGACAGGAAGGGAAGGGAGGGCAGCAAATGGCCTTGATCTCCCTGTTGGCTTGTCCCAACTACCTCTAACCCTGGCTGGGGTGTGGGGGGGGAGGGGGAAGTGAGGGAGAGGGTGTCACACTTTAAAAGTCCCAGTCAATGCCAAACCAAGGGTTTCAGGCCACAGTCTTAAGTTGGGGTGACCCTAAGAAATAATTACACCCGCCCCCCTTGTCTCCAGAGCCCTCAAGATCCAAAGCCTGGCTGGCTGGCACCTGCCAGCACTCTGCCAAAGCAAAGCCCAGAGACCGAACGAGTCTGCTACAGATCCTGGTCTGTGTGTCAACTTAGCTTGGGGTGGGGGATAGGGAAAAAGGGGAGCACAGAGCCCCTCTCCCCACTTCCAGCTGCGTCCTCCAAGGGGGTGGGGGTCCCCAGCCAATCAGAGTGATCCAGGGGTACCCCCTCCCCAGCAGAGCACTTCTGCACCCCCTCTTTTCTACAAGCAAAGTTCTCCTCCTGGGGCTGCTGCCCCCCCCCACCCCATGTTGTTGTTGTTTGTTGTTGTTTTTCTTTTACCTTTTTGGGGGGGTTACAGCAGTTCAGGTTGCTATGTCCGCTGCCCATCTTCCTCCTGGAGTGGAAGGAGCTCCAGGAGTCCTCCAGAAAGCGTTGTAGTCCGAGCTACCCCCCCACCCCCAGGGCTGGGGCGCCCGCGGGACCCTGAAACTGAACCTGGAAGCTCAGCCCGGAGCCCCAGCCCGAGCCGGGCCGGCCGCGGACCGTAAATACCCGAAGAGCAGCGCCTACAGGAAACCTGCGGGGCTAGCCCAACCCCTCCACAGGGCACCCCAGGCTTCTCCCAGGACTGGAAGCCTGTCTCCCCTGCCTCAGGGAAAAGAATAATAATAGTAACAAATAAAGATTTATTGGAGCTTTTTCCTCAGCCCTCAGCCGAGTGGAAAGAACCAGACAGAGGAAAAGAGTTAAAAAATATATATATATTTTTTTTGAACCAGTGCTGGTGGTTCAAGCCCATTATCCTAGTTATTCAGAAAGCTGAAGATCTGAGGATCAAGCTTCCAAGCCAGCCAGGACAGGAAAAGTCCCTTTGAGACTCCTATCTCCTGGGAACTACTCAAAAACCAGAAGTGGTGCTGTGGCCCAAGTGGTAGAGTGCTAGCCTTGAGCAGGAGAACTCAGAATCAGTGCCCAGGCCTTGAGTTCTAGCCCCAGAACAGAGAAGAACTAAGGAAAGGAAGGAAGAAAGGAAGAAAACAAACCAAAAAAAAATCCCAAATATCGCTTAGATCTGGCTCACACCTGTAATTCCAGCTACTCAGGAGGCTGAGATCAGAGGATTGAGGTTCTAAGCCAGCCCAGGCACAAAAGTCTGTGAGACAACTTACCTCCAGTGAACCGCTCCCCCCGCCCCACGCAAAGCTGGAGGTAGAACTGGGGCTCAAGTGATAAAGCTCCTGCCTTGAGTCCCCTCCCCCCAGAAAAAAAGCTTAAGGGAGTTCAAACCCCCAAACCAGCACAAATATAAATAAATAAACAAATAAATAAATACAAAGCCAGATGCTGGCTCACGTTTGTCATCCTTGCCACTAAGGAGGCTGAGATCTGAGGGTCTCAGTTCAAAGCCAGCCCTGGCACAAAAGTCCATGAGACTTATCTGCAGTGAACCACCAGAAAACTGGAAGCGGTGCTATGGTTCAAAGTGGTAGAGCACTAACCTTGAGCAGAAGAGCTTGAGCTGGGACAGGGCCCAGACCCAGAGTTCAAATCCCATGACCAACCAAAAATAAATGAATACATACATACATGCATGCATGCATGCATATGTGGAAAGAAGCAACTAAGGAGGATGGGGATGGGTCAGGGAAGACTTCCTGGAGGAATCACTGAAAACTAAAACACATTCATGCCAAAGGAATTCCCGCATCTCAGCCTGGGGTGGAAGCTAGAGCCTGGCTTCCATTGTCTGCCACTGAGAACCCTTGACTGATACAAATCCCCTCTGTGTCATTTCCCTTTAGGGGTTAGGCAGCCAGAGTTGAATGTTTCCAGCCATGGGGAAGTCATTACCTGTCTACCTCTATCTTAGGAGAGGAGGAGGAGCTGGGAGAGGTAATTGGGAGAGAGAAGAATATTGAGTCAAGACAGGGAAGGGTGGGGCCAGTAGGAAGTTAAGGCCCAGAGGAATTTGTGTTGTGCCTGGGTTGTGTACAAAGGGGAAAAGTTTTGATAAGAAGGCTTAGTGGGGAAAAGATGGGAAAGAATTATGCAGAGATTAGCTATTATGACAAAAGAATAATTTCCTCATGTGCAAACTGCATAGAACTTCAGGTAGGACAGGGTCCCCGGGCAGCCCATGCGAAAAGGGTAAATGAAGTGAACAAGCATTTGGCAAATGAATAAGTACAAATGCACAGGGGAAAAAAATACCCTTAGCTACTAAGAAAAATGTAACTCTCAATGACAGTTGAGAGTCTGTCTCACTGTCTCTTGATGGAAGTCATCAAGAAAATAATAATACAAATAGACCTGGAGCGTGGCTTAATGGTAGAGTGGGTGATCTCTCAGTACCATATACACAGAAGAAAGCCAGAAATGGTGTTGTGGCTCAAATGGTACAGCACTAGCCTTGAGCAAAAGAAGCTTAGGGCCAGTGTCCAGGCCCTGAGTTCCAAGTCCGAGGAAGAAGAAGAAGGAGGAGGAGGAGGAGGAGGAGGAGGGTGGTTACAATACTAATAATATCTAATTATGAAATTAAACTAGGTGCCCATCAATCTGTGAGTGGATAAACGTGGTCTATTGATGTATACGCAATGGAATACTACACAGCTGTTAACAAGAGTGCAATTATGACATTTGCTGGGGATAAAAAATGAATGGAACTGGAGAGATAAACCAGTCCCAGGAAGACAAGTGCCCTGTGTTTTTTTCATTTGTGCAATCTAGGGAAAAACAAAATAACAAGAACCAAGGTTTAAAAGTGAAAGGGAAATAATAGAGGGCCAGGAGTGTGGCCTAGTGGTGGAGTGCTTGCCTAGACCCGGGTTCAATTCCTCAGTACCACATGCATAGAAAAAAACCAGAAGTGGTACTGTTGGCTCAAGTGGTAGAGCTCTAGCCTTGAGAAAGCCCAAGGACAGGGCTCAGGTCCTGAGTTCAACACAGGGACTGGCCAAAAAAAAAAAAGGAAAAAAAGAAAGAAAAAAAGAAAAAAGGAAGTGTAATAGAGATGGGTGCCCGTACCACACACATACAAACTGTGTGGAGAGTAGCTATGCATTAATCAGAGATGGGTTCTTCCATTAAAAAAACCATTGGTTCATAGTAAATTGTTCATAGTAGGGTATTTGTTTTATTCTGACATTTCTATGCACACAGTGCATTTTGATCACATTCACTCTGTGTGTGTGTGTGTGTGTGTGTGTGTGTGTGTGTGTGTGTGTGTTTGCATATGAGCATGCATTCACACACAGTTCTGGGACTTGAGCTTAGGGCCTCAAGTTCTTGCTTAGCTTTTTCCCTCCAGGCTGGTGCTGAGCCAGTTCAGCCACAGCTCCACTTCCAGTTTTTTTGGTGGTCAATTGGAGATTAGTATCTCATGGATTTTCCTGTCCCTGTTATACTTGAACCACAGTCCTCAGATCTCAGCCTCCTGAGTAGCTAGCAGTGTGAGCCACCAGCACCCAGAAATCTTATTTAAAAAACAACAACAACAACAAAAACCAAACCAAACCAAACCAAAACAACAACTCAAATGTCTGGGCTGGGAGTTTGGCCTAGTGGTACAGTGCTTGCCTAGCATGTTTGAAGACCCCAGTTCAATTCCTTGGTACCACCTAGAAAAAGCCGGAAGTGGTACTTTGGCTGAAGTGATAGAACTCTAGCCTTGAGAAAGTCTAATGACAGTGTTTAGGCCCTGAGTTCAAGCCCCAGGACTGTCCATAAAAAAAAAAAATCCTCAAATATCTGTAATGCTGGGTGGATCCTGTAATGAGAAGGTCAAAATGAGATGGGGAGAACAGTGCAGAAAAAAATACTGGGATTTGCTATAGCAGAGGGGCATGAGAGGGCCGGGAGTTTGGCCTAGTGGTTAAAGTGCTTGCCTAGCATGCATGAAGACCCAGGTTCAATTCCTCGGCACCACATACATAGAAAAAAGCCGGAAGTGGTGCTGAGGCTCAAGAGGTAGAGCTCTAGCCTTGAGAAAGTCCAAGGACAGTGCTCAGGCCCTGAGCTCAAGCCCAGGACTGGCAAAAAAAAAAAAAAAAGAAAGAATCCAGAGGGGCATGAGAGGTAAAGAGGGGCCGAAGTTGCCAGGATATATCAATTTTTTTTTTTTTGCCAGTCCTGGGCTTGAGCTCAGGGCCTGAGCACTGTCCTTCAACTTTCTCAAGGCTAGAGCTCTACCATTTGAGCCTCAGCACCATTTCCAGCTTTTTTCTATATATGTGGTACGGAGGAATCGAACCCGGGTCTTCATGTATGCTAGGCAAGCACTCTACCACTAGGCTAAACTCCCAACCTCAGGATATATCAATTTTATGTGTGTACATTCTAGGTCTGGGCATTGTCCCTGAGCTTTTGTCCTCAAGGCTAGCCCTCCATCACTTCAGCCACAGCGTTATGTCAGCTTTTTTTTTTTTGGTGATGGTTCATGGGTGATAAATGTCTCATAGACTTTCCTGCCCAGGCTGGCTTTGAACCTTGGTCCTCAGATCTGAGCCTCCTGAGGGGTTAGGATTACAGGTGTAAGCCACTAGTGCCTCAGGATCTGATGTCTCAATTTTTTTTTTCAACAGAAGCTGGAACATTTTCATATTTAAATGGAAAATAGCATACTTTCTGTCTTTCTCCATGTTTCCCTCTATCACACAAATATGCATGCATGTACACACATGTTGGGGACCGACTGTGGGGTCAATGACCTTGGACCTGACCTTGGACCTACACAAGGAAGTAACTCTTATCATGATGACTTTAAGCAATGCCAATCAGCTCTTATCAGGATGACTTTAAGCTATGTCAATCAGTTCTTATCATGATGACTTTAAGCAATGTTAATCCTTTCTCAATTATCCTATATGTGATTTGTTTACTATTTTGTATGAATGTAGCCTCTGGCAACTCCCTAGTTTTAAGAAGAGTATTTAAGGTCGGAACTTAAAATAAATGGGAGAGTCTTAGGCGGGAGTCTGGAGCTCACAGTCTTCTTGGACTGCTGACTTGGGCTGTAGTCCTCCCGAACTCCATCTGTTTGTCTCTCTTCTATTTTTTCCTAGTCCTTGCCCCTATTTCAGGAATCCCAATCCGCGAACCCTGGTTTGCTGCCAGCTGGCCCCGGCGCGCACACACACACACACACACACACACACACACACACACTACTATTACTTGAGCTAAGTGAAATATTTGGAGGCGATTGCGTTGCATCCGGAGCAGATAGGCAAATGACCCATCAGGGGATATGGAAAAACACTGCAGGAACAGAAGGCATGGCTAATTCTGGCACAGACAGTGAAGGGTAAAGGGATAGTGTCCTTGGTAGGGATGAGAGATGAGCTTGGGTTCTGTAGATTAAGTAGGGGTTCTCTCATCCACATCACAGGAAGAGCATTTGGGTTAGGGCCACAGGATTTTTTTCTGTTCTTTTTTGGTAGTCATAGGTCTTGAACTCTGCGCCTGGGCACTGTCCCTGAACTCTTCAACTCAAGGCTAGCGTTCTGTTACTTTGAGCCACAGTGCCACTTTTGGTTTTCTAGTGGTTCACTGGAGATCAGAGTCTCATGGAGTTTCCTGCCTGGGCTGGCTTTGAACCATGATCCTCAGAGCTCCGTCTCCTGAGTAGCTAGCATGACAGGGCGTGTGGTTAGACTTTGTGACAGGCCTCCACCCACTATTGCTCAAGGTCAGATGAGGGTTATTGAAGGTGATGGGGCGGGGGTCCAGAAGAGGAGCATGGACCCCAGAAGCCCTCACCTTCTAGAATGATTTAGGAGGAAACTGAGGCTCCTCAAAGACACCCGTGTCCAGTTCAGGGGCCCTGTCCTTCAGGTTGAGCTCCTGGCCTGATCTAATCTGGTAATTACGGTGGGGCTCCAGGCCCAGTGTAGGGTGTGGGGTGTGGGGTAGGCGGGGAAGCAGTTTCCTCCTCTAGTCTCAGTGTTGTGGTTACCAGGGCCTTGGGTGACAACACATTTTGGTTTTTATTTTTATTTCTTTTTGAACACATAGAGATACCTTTTAAATCAGAGCCTTGGGTAGGCTCCAAGGACAGTAGCTGGGTCCAGCCCCCCACCCCCCCAACTTCTTAAAGAAACAGCTGCATGGAATGGGAATGGCGGTCTATTTGGGCCTGGATAGCTTGAATGCCAACTTCAGGCAACCCAGGGAGATTACTTCTTCTGATCAAACCCCTGGCCAGCTCTCCCCCAACCCCTCACCCCTACCCTTCCCTGTTTCCTTTTGTGCCAGTCCTGCCTGGGGCTTGAACACAAGTCCTAATCACTGACTCTGAGTTTTTGTGCTCAATCAAGGCGAATGCTCTAGTATGTGAGCCACAGCTCCACTCCTGACTTTTGGAGTGGTTCATTGAAGATTTAAGAGTCTCTTTCCCTGCCCTTGGCTGGTTTTAAACTTCAATCTTTGGGTCTCAGCCTCCTGAGTAGCTAAGATTACAGGTGTGAGGCATGTGTTGGTACCACGTGGCTCTTTCCCTTCCTCTTCCTATCTCAAGGTACCATCAAGTCAGGAGTGTTTGAAGGAGGCAGGTGGCATCCTTCAAGCTTCCAGGGACCAAGAACCAGCAATGGGTGACTCAGTCCTTGAATGGGGGTTCAGCTGCTTGGGAGAAAGGACCATTATTATTTTTTTTTTCTTTTTGCCAGTCCTGGGGTTTGAATTCAGGGCCTGGGCATTATCCCTGAGCTTCCTTTGCTTACGATGAACACTCTACCACGTGAGCCACAGTGTCACTTCCTGCTTTATTCTGTGTATGTGGTACTGAGGAATCGAACCCAGGGCTTCATGCATGCTAGGCAGGCACTTACTAGGCCACACTCCTGGCTCCTAGCACTCGATCACGAGAACTACAGCATCACTTCTGGTTTTCTGGTGGTTCACTGGGGATCAGAGTCTCATGGGCTTTCCTGCCTGGGCTGGCTTTGAACCATGATCCTCAGAGCTCAGTCTCCTGAATGGCACGTGGTCAAAAGTCTATATTGGTTTGCTCTTTCTCATTGTGACAAAATCGTGTGAAAAATCAGCTTCTAGAAAGAAAGCTTAATTTTGGCTCAGGGTTTGAGTCCACCATTGCTTGGCTCGTTGCATTGTTTCTTGAGTTGTGGTGAGTCAGACCACCAGGACTGGAGATTGTAGTAGAGCAGACTGGGGGTGGGGGAGAGAGAAGACGCTAGAGTGAGGGAGGTCCAAAGGCCCTCTATCATAGGTTGATTTCCTCAGCTTTTATCACTGTCTAATAGGGTGTTAAATTGCAAATCTATCTATGGATCAATTTATTGATAATCTCATTATCATTAGCCCATGAATTCCCCTAAGTCCTTTTTTTTTTTTTTTTTTTTTTTTTGTCTCTCGTGAGGCTTGAACTCTGGTCCTGGGCACTGTCCCTGAGCTCTTCTGCTTAAGGCTACAGCCCTACCACCTGAGCCACAGCCCCACTTCCAGTTTTCCAGTGGTTCATTGCAGATGGGTCTCACAGACATTTGTGCCTGGGCTGGCATGGAACCTTGATTCTCAGATCTCAGTCTCCTAAGTAGCTAGGGTGACAGACGGGAGACACTGATGTCGTTCTTTGTGAGTTATGTGTTACCATTTGCACTATATTTATAAAAGCCCTTAGGATGGTGGGTGTGGGGGAAAACCAAGGGAGTAAAAGCAAAGATGCATTTTTGCCAGATGTTCGTGGCTCACATCTGGAATACTAGCTACTCAGGAGGCTGAGATCTAAGGCTCACGAATGGAAGCCAGGCTGGGCAGATAAAAATTTAACGTTTAGGTCTAATTAACCAGCAGAAAGCCAGAAGTGTGGCGTGGCTTGAGTAAGAGAGCTCCAGCTTAGAGTGAAAAAGCCGTGAGAGTGCGAGGCCCTGAGTTCAAACCCCAGCATTGGCACATACAAACACAAACATAAAAACAAAAACAAAAACAAAAAAGAAAGGAGGAGGAGGAGGGGGGGAGAAGAAGAAGAATCAGTAGCAGAAGCCACCCCTCAGGTACCAAGAAAATCAAACCACTTGGGTGTTCAAATCTCTGAGATTTGAACTGAGACCTCTGGAACTCTCTTAACCTGAGTCTCAATATTCTGCCACCCTAGATTTCCATTCTCTGTTCAACTATGGTAGAAGGTGAAGATCAGGAGGAGGTGGGGAAGCAAGCAAACTAATCAGTGGGACAGGACAACACTAATTGCAGGCAAGGGCTAGCTATTTACACCCACCAGGGAACCCCCCCCCATAAGAAAGCATGATAAGGGGGTGGGCAGGGACATAAGAGGAGCCAGGGAGGGCCAAGGGGCTTCCTTCTCCTGCTCCCCCCCACTCCTGCTCACCCTGTGGCCTGATGTCTAAATAAGGCTGAGAGCACACACTCCAGGCTGCTAAAAATAAACTCCCCCCCTCCCTGGCCCTTGAGATCTGGCGACCTCCCCAAACACATTGGGCTCTTTATAGTTCCTACCAGAAGGGATTTCCATTCAGGAAACCAGGGCAAGTTCCTTTTTACCTCAGTTTCCCCACAAGTGAAATTAAGATATTTAGAATATGGATGTGGAGAGGCTGGTGGTTGTGGGGTTTACCGACAGGAAGTTTATGGGTGTACCTGTCATATAGACTCACTTGTAACACATTCAATGTCTTCCTAAAGGTTTAAATCAGTTGTCCTTAATATCTAGGAGGGACACATAAAAGTGTATTTCCAGGGAATGTGGCTGTGTGGTAGAGTGTTTGCCTAGCATGCATGAAGCCCTGGATTTAATTCCTCAGTACCATACCACATACATAGAAAAAGCTGGAAGTGGCACTGTGGCTCAAGTGGTAGAGTGCTAACCTTGAGCAAAAGAAGCTCAGAGACAGTGCCCAGGCCATGAGTTCAAGCCCCAGCACTGGCAAAAAAAAAAAAAAAAAAAAATCACAGCCAGGAATTGGTGGCTCAGATCTATAATTCTAACTACTTAGGAGGATGAGATCTGAGAACTGTGGTTCAAAGTCAGCCGGGCTAGGGAAGCTAGTGAGATTCTTGACTCCAATTAAGCACCAAAAAAACAAGAAATAGAGCGGTGGCTCAAGTGTGCAAGCCTTGAGTAAAAAACATTTAGGGACAATGCCCAGGCCCTAAGCTAAAGCTCCAGATCTGACAGAAAGAAAGAAAGAAGGAAAGAAAGAAAGAAAGAAAGAAAGAAAGAAAGAAAGAAAGAAAGAAAAGAAAGAAAGCAAGCAAGCTAGCTCAGGTTTGGTTCTGTTTGATCTGAGCAGGTCTGTCAGTAGTGAACCCAAGTTGGGCAGCGTCTGCCCCCTGCTGGCAGAATGAATTGCTGCAAGGGTCTGCAGGCATCTCCTGGAAGCTGATGGAATGAGCGCTGGCATGTCCCAGTGTAGATTCTGCTTTGCCTCCCAAAGCCTGGGACACTGGCATTGCTCTGCTTGGCATATGTGCATTGAATGAGTGAATAAAGCAGGTTGAGCTGGGCACCTATGGCTCACACCTGTAATCCTAGCTACTAAGGAGGCTGAGATCTGAGGACTGTGGTTAGAAGCCAGCCTGGACAGAAACTAGGCTTACCTAGTGGTTGAGAAAAAGCTCAGGGACAATGCCAGGGCCCTGAATTCAAGTCCCCATCATAAAGGATGTATGGAAGGGGGCTATGACTGATGAGCTAGTTGTAAGATCTAAGAAGGGACAAGATTCTCACTTTGTGTGTGTGTGTGTGTGTGTGTGTGTGTGTGTGTGTGTGTGTGTGTATGTGTTGGTACTGGGGTTTGAACTCAGAGCCTAGCCATTGCCCCTTAGCTTTTTGACTCAAGGTTTATGTTCTATTATTTGAGCCAGTAGTGCCTAATTGTAAGAAATGAGAGACAGAGGCTGGGAGTGTAGCTTAGTGGTAGAGTGTTCACTTAGCATGCATGGAGCCATGGGTTCGAATCCTTGGTACCACATACACAGAAAAAGCCAGAAGTGGTGCTGTGGCTCAAGTGGCAGAGTCTTAGCCTTGAGCAAAAAGTGTCCAAGGACAGTGACCAGGCCCTGAGTTCAAGCTTCAGGACTGGCAAAAAAAGAAAGAAAGAAAGAAGAAAAAGAAATGAGAGGCAAGCAAGCAACAGGGGCTCTAAGTTTTATTGGAGGCACAGACTTGTTGGGGTGCTCCAATTGGAAATAAGAGGCGGCAGCAGTGGGCAGGTCTGGGTGAAATTTAGAGGAAGGTTATGAGTCACATCATATGGGATTCCGGAATTGGGGGGACAGAAGTTAGGGGGGGAGGAATGTTTTAAGTGGGATAGGAATTTGAACATCACACCAGGGAAATCAGTGCCACATCTGGGAAATAGAAACTTCACAAAGTTTTGTAAACAGATCGGGACTCAGGGCACAGACTTCTCTGAATTGACAGGCTGACTCTGAAACTTTAGACTCGGAAAAGAGAAATCAAATCTTTTTATTTATTTAATTGTGGTCGGTTGTGGGGCTTGAACTCTGGGCCTGGGCTCTGTCCCCTGAAAGATTAACCCCCAGACCCTATTTTCCTAGGTGCATACAGATACCAGGCAGGATGTAAGTGTAGACTGCTTGACTGCAGCCGAGGAAGATATCTAAGTCCAGCTATAAACATTGCATTGTGGGCCCAACAGAAAAACTACCATCTCCCATTACCTAGTGGCTTTTGTGTTAGCCTCTGCCTCTTTGCTCAGACCCCCAAAACCCCAGCTCTTGTCCCAGCTTAGGGACACAAGTCCACAAGAAGACTGTGTCCCTAGCTGCTACTCTATCTCAATAAACAGTCCTGGCCTGTGGAGGATAGAGTCCGGCCTGTTTCCTTCCTTTCTCCTCCATTTTCCTAACAACATCATGAGTTCAAGTCTTACAGAAGATGTAGGCAAGCTACTAAGAATATTTTATTAGAAAAAGAAACATTTTGTTTAAATTCAAGATTTTATGCTGTGTGCCAGTGGCTCATACCTGTAGCCCTAGCTATTCAAGAGGCTGAGATCTGAGGATCAGGGTTCAAATCCAGCCTGGGTAGAAAAGTCTTTGAAACTCTTATTTCCAATTAATTACAAGAACTAAAAGTTTTGCTGTGGCTCAAGTGATAGAGTGCTAGCTTTGAGCAAAAGAAGCTCAGGGACAGTGTCCAGAACCTGACTTTAACAACAACAACTATGACGACAACAACAACAACAACAAAACTCCCCCTCGTTATTCTAACTTCATTTTTAATCCCTAGAAATATTACTTGGTAATATCTCTCTCTCCCCCCCTCCAGACCTGGGGTTTGAACTCAAGCCCTCATATGTAGTAGTCTGGAACTCTAGCACTTTTTGAACTATACTTCCAGCTCCATCTTGGCTGTTTCTTTACTTTCTGATTGTTCTTTACTAAAGTTCTAGTCTTTTGGGGGATGGAGCCAAGGCCTTTATCTTATTCAGTTGTTGAATCTATCAGTGAATGAATAGCTTATCACTTCATCATGATCATTAACATCTTTGTCTTCTTCATCATCATCATCATCATTTTACATCCTTGTTTGGTGAATTAGAAGCTGAGGCCAGAGAGACTTGAAGTTGCCACATGCTCAAGGCTAACACTCTACCTCTTGAGCCACAGCACCACTTCTGCTTTTTTTTTTTTTTTTTCTATGAATGTAGTCCTGAGGAATTGAATCCAGGGCTTCATACATGCTAGGCAAGCTCACTGCCACTAAGCCATATTCCCAGCACCCCCCACCCCCAAGCTGATTGTTTGTTTTTGTTCAAGATTAGCATTCTCCCACTGGAGCCATCACTCTACTCCGGTTTTGGTAGTTAACTGGAGATAGGATTTTCCTGTCCTTGGCTGGCTTTGAATTGTAATCCTCAAATCTCAGTCCTCAGAGTAGCTAGGATTATAGATCTAAGCCACCAGTACACCACGTTTAACTATATATATATATATATATATATATATATATATATATATATATATATATATATATTGGTCATATATTGGTTCTTCATCAGTGACCCCTGTGCAGTTTACAATTAAATGGTAAACTTCATTCTATGGGAATATATATGTATGTGTCAAATAAACACACACACACACACACACACGCATGTTTTTAAGCCTTCAGCTATGTAGCAAGCTAACAACCTAACAAGCTCTTGGGCAATGGGGTAGGTACATAAGCTCTCCATCCTTTCCGGGCTGTGTCACCGTGGCAAAGCCAAACCTCACCGCAGATGGGTTTCCTCCACGCAAAGAACACGGGATTCTCTCAAACTAGTCCCCAGCAACGCCTTCCACCACTTAACTACATGTTATTGTGTTTTGAAAAAAAAAAAAGAAAAAAGCCAGAGTGACTCGTAATTCAGGTATGGGGACGCCTACTGATGGAGAGAGCATGGCATTTCTGCTAAAGGCTTGGGGTTGAAAAACTATACCTGGGTTCCTCCAGTGCCATCCGGGGGTGGTGGTGGTGGTGGTGACAGTCACAAGCAAGAATTCTAGAAACCTCGGCTTTGCCTTCCCTTGCCCTCCGCCCCAGGCCCTGGCCCCAGCCACGCCCCTTTCAGGAGCCACGCCCTCTACCTTAGACCGCCCCCCTCGTAGTGACCGGCCACGCCCACCCCAGTGCTCGGCCCCGCCTCCCTCCGCACTAGGCTCCGCCCCTCTGTGCTTTAGGCCCCGCCCCTCCCGGGTGCTCAGCGCCGTTTGGTCCCTCACACCCGACGCCCCCCCCACTTTAGCTTTCGTTTTCCCCGTAGAGTTGGGAGGCGGGGTGAGTGAGGGGGGTGTGGCCTTGGAGAGACCCCCGAACTCTCCGCGCCGGGTAAGGGCGGAGCTCAGCATTGCGCGCTGGCCAATGGCTGCACTCTGATTTGCATCGCCACCATATGTTTTGCATAAACAATCCGGGCCGACTCTTAAAGCGCCTGGGCTGCGGTTCCCGGAGAGAAGTCCCGGCCGCCCCGCCACCATGCGCTCCCCGACGCTCCCTCCGCTCCTGGTGGCCGTCCTGGCCTGGCTCCTCGCCGGCCCTGCGGCCCCCGCGCGCCTCGGTTCCAACCAGGTGAGCTGCCCCTGTTGGGAAGGCCGTCCACCACCTCCCGGATCGGGGTGGGGAGTGGCGGGGGTCGGGGGTGAGGTTGTCACCGCAGGCTTCTTCAGGGCTGCTCCTTGCAGCTTGTGGGTCCCCAGCACAGTGAATCTGCCCGCAGAAGCACTGCCTGCAGCCCCCGGAGATCCAGCTCCGCTTACCCTGCTCTGTTCATCTAATTTTTGTTTTTAATAATACTTTCTCTTACTTGAAAGCTCTGAGCTCTGTCGTGGGGGGGGGCGGTTGAGAACCCCATCTCGGCCAAAGGGTGCACACTTATCCCAACTTAACAAAGGTCCAGCATCCTCACCGCCCCGCCTCCAATCCCTTCCTCTACTTCCCCTCCCCTCCCCTCCATTCCCAAACTTCTCCTTTCAGATCTGCTTCATTTCCAGGCTGCAGTCTCCCATCCCCCCACTCCACCCCACCCCACCCCACCCCACCCCCGGGAGGAAAAAGAGAAGTCCTAGCATTCGGAGACTTTCTTTTGCTGTGTAGCTAGGGACGGGACCCATAACTGACAGGAAGTGAACAGATCTGCAGATTCCACCCCACACCCCACTCCTCTTGCCTTCTCCCACCCTCCCTCCCCTTGTTCAAGAGTGGGAGCCTTGTGGTATAGGGGAAGCTGAGCAGGGAGCTTGGGTGTCTGGATCCATGTAATGGTCGTTTGTGCAGAAAAGAGAAGGCTCTCCCCCCCAAAAAAAAAAATCACACAAAATCAGTGATCCCCCTCTCAGGGAGTGGGAGGTCTATTTTGTCTGTTGGATTGTTGGGGCATAGACCTTTGGGCCTCTCTTGCCAGAAGCGAAGCACCTTGTTCAGGGTGGGGTGGGTTGAGAATGGAGTGGCTCTGATCTTGTCTCCTGGCCTTGTCTGCATGCCATGGATACAGACGCCTTACCCAGGCCTGAGGGTGCCATATTGGCAGGCCTGGAGTGGCTCTGAAACAGCAAGAGTCCTCTTATCTCAGCCTAGATCACAGTATTAGCCCTGTGATACTTTCAGCCTCAGGGCCTGGCTAAGGGGACCATTTTGGTTAACTGGACATAAGGAGCCTCACACATTTTTCTGCCCAGGCTGGCTTTGAATCTCCATCCTCAAATCTCAGCCTCCTGAGCAGCTAGGAGGACAGGCGTGAGCCACCACCAGTGTCAGCTTGAGCTAGACAGTCTTGAATGAAACCTTGTGCTTTCTGCTAACAAACTTTGTACCTTCGGGATAGCCCTACCACACATGTAATCATACACCCTTTTCATGGGTGAGGAAAATAAACCTCCAGGGGTTAAGGTGCTGTAGTTAAGAGCTGCTGCAGTGGAAGGATTTTTAACCCACGCCTGTGATTTGTATCTAAGTTTCTGCTTCCTGAGGCCCTAACTTTCATCCGTGTCCTCTGCCACCTCTACCCATGAGGAGACAAGCCAGGGTTGGCAAATACTTTGTGTCGGCCCTGATGGCCCCCAGCGGTGGGAAACCAACTAAGGGAATTCTGGAAACTTCCTCGAGCCTGGAATCAACCCTTCAGTGCTGCTTTAGAATTGGGGGAAGCAGCTCCCCTCCCACACCCCAAACAACAACAACCTAAATAGTCCTCTTATTTACACCTTCAGTCAAACACTTTCTATCAGTTTAGAGGCTTGAACTCAGGGTCTCATGCTTTTGCTTAGCTTCTTTTTCTACTCAAGGCTGGTGCTTTAATCCCTTCTGATTTTTTTTTTTTCCTGGTTAGTTGGAGAGAATCAAATCTTTCTGCCTGGGTTGGCTTTGAACTCTGATCTTCAGAATTTAGCTTCCTGAGATAGTTAAGACTATAGGTATGAGCCACTGTGCTAGACTCAATTCAAATGTTAGCTCTGGACATTTTTTTTTTTTTGTCAGTCAAGAGGCTTGAACTCAGGGCCTAGGCGCTGTCCCTGAACTTTTTTTTTGCTCAAGGCTACTGCCACAGTACCGTTTCTGGTTTTCTAGTGGTTCTTTGGAGAGAAAAGTCTCAGGAACTTTCCTTCCTCAGGCCCGGCTTCAAACCATGATCCTTAGATCTCAGCCTCCTGAGATAACTAGTATTACAGATGTGAGCCACTGGTGCCTGGCTTCCAGACAATCTTTTGTTGACTATGATGTGCCGGGCCCCCCACACCCAGGCTTTGTCACCTCCCCATCCACTCCCAACCATAAAGCAGAGTAAGATGCTTTCTTTCCATGGTGTTCATTTTCCTTTAAGCCACTGAGATCACAGTGGGTGACATTTATTTATTTACAGTAGACTGAAAACCCCACTGGGTAAGGCAGGCACCAAGTCTAGTTGTTTACTTCTAGGGACAGCCCTGAACCTAAGGGCCTACCATCATTGCTCCATAAATATTTGTGGAATGAATCCTATATGAAACCTTGGCTAGTAACCTACTCTGGCCTGCCTTCTTTAGTCATGACATGACCTTTCATTCCAAGAAGAGGAGACCCATTTCAGGAAGCTCAAGGACAGGGAAGGTTTGCCAGGTATAGAAAGAATCTCCTGGAACTAATGGCAGGAAGCAGAGGTGGGGTGTCTCATGGCTGTCATTTCCTGGGGCCAGCTCATGCTTTTTGTGCCTGGTACGGTGTCACAAGAGTTACATGACTGCTGTCTCTCTTTGCAACCAAGGTATGAATGAATGAATGCCTCCACTTAAGATGGAGAACCAGGCACGGGGGCTCATGCCTTGGCATCTCAGCTACTCAGGAGGCTGAGATCTGAGGATGCAAGTTCCAAGCCAGCCTAAGGCAGGTCAATATGTGAAATTCTTCTCTCCAAGGAGCCACCCAAAATCCAGAACTCCCATGTGTGTTTTGTGCCCACTGGGGTTTATCTTCTCCATTGCTCTTGGGTCTGGATTTGGCCTGGGTTTGAGGTGAAGGGCTGTGGGACCTGTCTCCAATGAGTCCCCCCACTCTTTTTTTTGGTGCCATTTCTGGAGCTTGAACTCAGGACCTTGAGCACTATCTTCTGGCCTGAGATGGCTCCCTTTGGTTTAAGTTCTCCCCTCCTTTTTCCTGATTGTCTAGCTAGCCAAGCTGGGTGGCTTTTCGTGGGATAATTGTGACGAAGGACAGGATCCTGCAGTGATTAAGAGCCTGATGCTGGCACCAGACCCCATCATTATTCCTGGAGATGTGACCGTGAGTGCCGAAGGGACAACCCAGGTCCCCCTCATCTCCCCTCAGAAGGTGAGCATGGCGGGGTCGGGTGGCTGGAGGGGTGGAGGGTGGGGCTCAGTGACCATCATGATCTGGTTGGCATTTTTTTTTTTTTGGTGGTACTGGGGCTTGAACTCACGACCTCACACTTGCTGTGCCTGCCTCCAGCCCTGTTGTGCTTTACTTTTCAGACAGGATCTCACACTTCTGCCTGGAACTGGCCATGAACCATGAACCTTTTACTTCCACCTCTGGAGTTTACAGACAGGCACCAATCTCAGTTGCTTATTTGTTGAGATGGGGGAGGGGAGGGCTTTGTCTTACTCCCCCCCTCTTCTTTTTTTCAGTCCTGGGGCTTGAACTCAGGGCCTGGGCACTGTGTCTAAGCCTCTCTGGGCTCAAGGCTAGTGTTCTACCACTTGAGCCACAGAACCACTTCCAGCATTTTCCATGTATATGGTACCAAGGAATTGAACTCAGGGCTTCCTGCATGCCAGGCAAGCACTCCACCACATTCCCAGCCTGTCTTACTCACTTTTTGCCTGGGCTGCTTTGAACTTCCTTATCTCTGTGATCTTCCTTATCTTTGCTGTCCCCATAGCAAACCCATTTATTGGAGTCTTTTACTCGTTAGTAAGAATCACCACCTTTTGGGGATAGTCTTCTTCCACATTCTACAGTCTATTCCTGGCCTTAGATTTCTTGAAATGAGTTTTATCTTGAGTTTTGTTTTTTTTTTTAAGTTTCTAGATTTGGGTATGGGTGACTCACACCTATCATCCCAGCTACTCAAGAGGCTGAGATTGGGGGATCACGGTTCAAAGCCTGTGGGGGCAGAAAAAATCCACAAGATTCTGTATCTCTAATGAATGACCCAAAAACCGGAAGTGGAGCAGTGATTCCAAGTGGCTAGCTTGGAGCACAAAAGCTTAGGGATAGGGTCTAACCCTGGACGGTACCCCCCCAAAAAAAATCTAGATGGGGAGCCTGTTTCTGAGACAAGCCTGGACTTGACCGAGTCACAGCCCTTGCCTCTTAGGTGTCTTGAGCAATAACTAATTTAATTAGGGATTCCCATGGGGCATGGTCCCAGTTAATTTCTTGTTAGCTATGTCTGTGGATACAGACAGAAGTAGGTCTGTGTAGCCGAGTTCCCTATCCGGGATGGACCATTGCCTTTATTTTCTTGGTATTCAATGGCAGGATACCAGCCAAGCTCTGTGCCCTCCCATCTGGGCACTAGGACAGAATTTGCCACAAATCAGAGGCTGAGTAGACACTGGCTTGTTTATTTGGCATTGTTGCAGAGACCTAGGTGCCAAAGCCAGGCGTTTCTAGGATACTCATGCTATGTAGCTGCTGTGAAACTTCCACACCCCTGGTTTGCTTTTCCTGGCTTCTGAGAAGCATTTAAATTGCTTTGACCAGCCAGTTACCTGTGGCTCACATCTGTAATCCCAGCTACTCAGGATCACAGTTCAAAACCAGCCTGGGCAGGAAAATTTGTGAGACTTTTTTTGGCCAGTCCTAGGACTTGAACTCAGGGCCTGGGCACTGTCCCTGAGCTTCTTTTGCTCAAGGCTAGTGCTCTACCACTTGAGCTACAAGTGCCACTTCTGCCTTTTTCTATGTATGTGGCACTGAGGAATCAAACCCAGGGTTTCATGCATGCTAGGCAAGCACTCCACCACTAGGCCACCTTCTCAGCCTGCATGTGTTCATTTCTGGCTGGTGTGGGTAGTGACTGCTGGAAGGTCTGTAAGATTGTGTATGGTTCGGAGAAAGGAGATGAAGTCCACTTTCAGTTATTAACAATGGCCAGAGACACAGGAAAGGGTTCCACTGGTACCTGTGTTGTGCAGTGTCCTGCTAGTGTCACAGGATCAGATCTATCAATACAGTAAACTGATTGCTGCCGGCCTCTTTTAATAGAGGTGTGCCTAGCTGGGAGTTTAGCCTAGTGGTAGAGTGCTTTGCCTAGCATGCATAAAGACCAGGGTTCGATTCCTTGGTACTGCACACACACACACACACACACACACACGCCAGAAGTGTTAGAGTTCTAGCCTTGAGAAAGCCCACGGACAGTACTCAGGCCTTGAGTTCAAGCCCCAGGACTGGAAAAAAAAAGGGGGTGTTGGAGTGGGGAGGAGTATGCGAGAAAGTAGGAAGGGGGAGACCTGAGAGGGTCAAATGCATCTTTCTCGAACTCTTGGAATACTGAGAATCCCCTAAAATGGTCAACCAGTTCTGGCTTGGAGGACCTCACATTCTTATTCCTTAGGTGTAGGTTAAGTCCACACCCAACTTTCTGGGAATTTAGAGATATATAAAAAAATCTATGCTAATCGTAAGTCACCTGCTGTGTGAGCACCTTCTTCTTCAGATTAAACAAAAAGAAAGAGAGAAAGATATCAGGCCCCTGTGTGCCCCAAATCTCCATTCCATACTGGTATCTGTTATTGTCTTTTCTGTGGTCACCGTGGATTGCGACAGGTTGGATTAGGGCTTGGAAGATTTTTTTTTTTTTTCCCAAATCCTTTCTCACCAAATCCTTTCTCCCCAGGTGGAATTAACCTTGGAGAAGGAAGTGGCTGGCTTCTGGGTGAAGATCCCATGTGTGGAACAGCTGGGCAGCTGTACTTACGACAATGCCTGCAAAATGCTTGATTATTACATTCCCCCAGGACAATCCTGCCCAGAGCCCCTGCACACCTACGGCCTTCCCTGTCACTGCCCCTTTAAAGAAGTAAGTACTAGGGCTGGGAATGTGGCTTAGTGGTAGAGTGCTTGCTTAGCATGCATGAAGCCCTGGGTTTGATTCCTCAGTACCACACAGAATAGAAAAAAGCCAAGAGTGGCACTGTGGCTTAAGTGGTAGAGGGCCAGCCTTGTGCTAACCTTGAGCAAAAGAAGCTCAGGGACAGTGCTCAGGCTCTGAGTTCAAGCTCCAGGCCTGGCAAAAACATAACAATAAAAACTGTGTGCCTCCATGTATCCATCTGTAAAATGGGTACATTGAACTTAGACCTAGCCCTTTAGCTCTGTCCATTCATCTCCATGGCCCTTTGAGAACCAGAGGGGCCCATGAAAGATCTTGGGGTGGGGGATCGGTTCCAGAAGACCTTCTCTCTGCCACCCCCTCCCTTGACTTCATATCCTTTTTTATTTCTCACAGGGCACCTACTCTCTGCCCTCCACTAATTTCACACTACCTGACTTGGAGCTGCCCAGCTGGCTCAGTACAGGCAACTACCGGGTCCAGAGCATCCTGAGCAGCGGCGGGAAGCGTCTGGCGTGCATCAAGCTAGCCATATCCCTAAATAGCAAATAACATGGCGCCTGCCATAGCATGAAAGAAGGTGGTATGAACCAGGTGCTCCCCAACTTGACTCCCCTCTTCCATTTTGTGCCATTTAACATTCACGTTCGAGGACAGGGCAAGTGGCCCTGCCCACAGGAAGCATGTGATATTCCACAAGACATCTGGGGATATCTGAGCTGCCTGTCACTTCCCCTCACAACCCCCATGCCAGAAGCTTGAGCTGTTTTTTTGTTTTGTCAGTCCTGGGGCTTGAACTCAAGGCCTTGGCACTTTCCTTTAAGCTTTCTCAAGGCCAGCACTTTACCACTGGAGCCACAGCACCACTTCTGACTTTTTCTATTTTATGTGGAATCGAACCTTCATGCATGCTACCCAAACACTCTACCATTAGGCCACATTCCCAGCCCTGTGGACTTGCTTTCTTAAGGGCCTCTTTTATTTCTCAAAACCTTCAAGGACCAAGAATCCAAAAGTTTGGGGACCTTAAATTCATGATGACTGGTATCTTGGCTTCCTGAAATGATACCTTGTGACTTTTGTTCCTTTCGCCCTGACTCACAGCCACAGGAAGTATTAACATTTTCTGTGCCACCCCCCCCCCCCGAGTCTGGTGCTAATGGCTCATGCCTGTAAATCCTTAGCTCCTCGGGAGGCTGAGATCTGTGGATGGCACTTTCAAAACCATGAACCAACAACAAGCTGGAAGTGGGGGTGTGGCTGAAATGGTAGAGCTCTAGCCTTGCAGTGAAAAAGCTCAAAGACCAGTGCTTGGGTCCTGGGTTCAATCCTTACTTACCCACACAAAGAACAAAATTCAAAAAAAAAAAATGTTTTGATTCTAATCTGGGCCCTTGGTGACTCATCCCTGTAACCCTAGCTCTACTCAAGAGGCTGAGATCTGAGAATCCCAGTTCGAAGCCAGCCAGGGAGGAAGAGTTCATGTGTCTCTTATCTCCAGTGAACCATCAGAAAACCAGCAGTAGTACTGTGGTTTAAGTTGTAGAAACAGCAGAAGAAACTCAAGGATAGCACCCAGGTCCTAAGTTCAAGCCCCAGTACCAGCACAAACAAAGAAACAAAAACGAAAAAAAAACCTTGTGCAATTAATTTTGTATTTTCTGGTTGTACCTAACTGATATCCAGTCAGATATACCTGGAGAGACAGGGCAGACACTGGTATTGGCTCTTTCGTGAGATTTATTTAGGGTGACACCAGGGAACTCAGACACTTATTTACTAATTCAAGTGTGTCAGTAGAACCATGAAAAAAAACACAAATGATCAGTCAGGACTTCCAGAGCCACCCTCCGGCCTCTACTTGTTCTTTTGTGCTAAACACTCAGCATCTCATGGCCAGAGGTGGTAGAGTATTAGCCTTGAACTGAAGAGCTCAGGGACAGTGCCCACGCCCAGAGTTCAAGCCCCATGACCAACTACAACACAAAAATTCTTTTTCTAGAAAGGCCAATTTTCTACATTTTTTAATATGAAATCTTACACTTAAAATATTGGCAATTACTATTTTTTTTGTACACTCAAGGCAAGACAAAAAGGCCGTAAGACCTCTGGTAGGTTTTGTCCTTGTTCTTTTCTTTTAGTTGGGATGTCAGGCTTCCTGGATTTGTCCACCCTCTAATATAGCAATAAATCTTTCTAACTTGCTGAGAGAATCCTGCTCGTTTGTGCTAATGGGAGGAACACCGTGAGATTGGTACAGGGGACCCAAAGAAGACATTGCTAGGATACAGCTCTCCTGTTCTTGTCATGAGCTGCCATGATCTCTGCTTCTCTCTCCTGAGTTATCAATGCAGAACTCAACTTTCTACCTGTGCTATTTTGTGTTCCCCTAACTTCAATACCTGCAGCAACTTTGTGTGTCATATCCCTTACCTTCTTCCATGGGCTAGTCAACCAGTGAAGTTTCTAGTTCTCATTAACATGGGAAATCTTTGTGTGTGTGTGTGTGTGTGTGTGTGTGCCAGGACAGGGACTCAAGACCTCTTTGAGATCTTTGGAGGGTTAGAAGGTGAGGTTAAAGGTGACATCTAAGATCACAGGACAAAGAGGATTTTATTTTTGTTGTTGTTTACTTTTATGCCAGTACTGGGATTTGAACTCATGCCCTCTTGCTCTTACTTGGCTTTTACCCATTCAAGCCTTGAGCCACAGCTCCATGTACAGCTTTTTGGTGGTTCATTGGAGAGTCCCATGGACTTGGCTGCTTATGCTGGCTTTGAACTGTCATCCACAGATCTCAGCCTCCTGAGTAGCTAGGAGCCATATAGACAATATAGCTAGTTCAATACCTGCCATAGAGAAAAGAGTTTCTCTCCTATGTATCCCCCTTCGTGAGATATTGGGGTCACCATTTTTCTATTCTGTGAAGCTTATGGCATGAATGACTATATGAGGAGAGTTTGGTATAGAGATGCAAAAGACATAAATTCCAAAAAGGTAGCTGGGTACTTGTGACTCATACCCATCATCCTGGCTACTCAGGAGGCTGAGATCTGAGGATCAGGGTTTGAAGCCAGCCTGGCATGAAAGTCCTTTGAGATACTTATCTCCAAGGCACCACCAGAAAACGGGGAAATGGCACTGATGTGGCTTCAAGGGGTAGAGCACTAGCCTTGAACTGGAAAGCTTAGGGACAGTGCCCAGACCCTGAGTTCAAACTGCATGACTGACCAAAAAAAAAAAAATCTGAAAAGACGCACAACTTGACAGGCTTTTTGTCTCATTCCCCTTGCCCCATGGGAAAGAGAAAGGAAGTGCTAATTAATAAATGCTGGAGTTTTATGAATGTATCTCTCTCTCTCTATAGCATCCAAATGGCAATCACACGTGGGATGGGTGGGGTGGGGTTGGGGCCAGGGGTCTAGCAGATTATAAATAGATCTTTATGCATGGACGCCTGTGAAGTTGGCTCTGGAATAGAAATTGGGTTGGGTTAGCTCGTAGAGGGCTTGGTAGGTCCCAAATATACACCCCAAAAGCCCCAGGATGCTGATGAGGACATCTTTGGCGATGGTGACAAAGCTGATGTCCTCCGAGTAAAACGTGGTAATCTCCAGCAGGGGAGGGACGATGAGGGCCAGAGCGCTGCTGCTCACGGAGCCCACCAGGGAGATGACAAGGTCCAGGCGGGGGATCAGGACGGCCAGCACGCCTGCAGGGAGGGGGAGACAGACAGGAGGGGCAGGACATGAGGAAAAAAAAAACCCCAAAACAATCACTGAATACTTCTGAAAGGAAGATAGGCTCATGCCTGTGATCCTAGCTACTCAGGATGCTGAGATCTGAGGATCATGGTTCAAACCCAGCCTGGTTAGGAAAATCCATGCCAGTGAACCACCAGAAAACCAGAAGTGGTGCTGTGGCTCAAAGTAGCTAGCTTTGAGCTGAAGAGTTCAGGGATAGAATCCAGGCCATGAGTTCAAGTTCCATGACTGACCCAAAACAAAACAGACAACCCAGTGTCGTTCCCTGTGCCTGCGTCCCATGATGCCAGTCTCATGTGGATGGATGGCATCGGAGATTTCTGCTGTCCTCGCCCCCACGTGTAAACTTCATGGGAAGGCCTTGTGGGCAGTGTCTAAGCCATGCACAATTTGCCTTTGCCCTTGAGAGGCGTGGGCCGTGTCTCTTGGTTCCCATACGAACCACTTGCTCTTGGCATGAATCATGGAGTTAGCAGCTACAACGAGGCCTCTGAAGGCAGATTCTGGCAAATCTTTATTCTCAGTGATGGTGTGGTTGAATCATAACCTGGTTGATGATGTCATAGTTTTCTCTTCTGGCTGGCTTCCAGGGAGACCAGAGAGAGTTCGAATCTCCTTTTTCCTCTGGCTTATAAGAACTGTGCATTTGAATAACACAGTCATTTCCTTTTTTTTTTTTTTTTTATTGTGGGTTGTGCTTGAACTCAAATACTAGGTGCCGTCCTTGAGCTCTTCAGCTCAAAGTTAGCTCTCTATTACTTGAGCCACAGCACCACTTCTGGTTTTCTGGGGGCTCATTGGAGATGAGATTGGCAATTCTTAACCACGTGAGCCTCACCTCCACTCCCAGCCTTTAAAAAACAACAACAATAACTGTTAATTGGAGATAAGAATCTCAAGGTTCTGGGAAGACGCCTAGCATGCCTGAAGCCCTAGGTTTGATTCCTCAGTACCACATACAAAGAAAAAGCCAGAAGTGGTGCTGTGGCTCAAGTGGTAGAGCTCCAGTCTTGAGAAAACTCAAGGACAGTGCCCCCCACAAAAAGAATCTCATAGTCTTTAAATGCTCAGGCTGGTTTCAAACTTCCATCCACAAATCTTATCCTCCTGAATAGGTGATTGTAAAATGCTAGGGCTGGGATAGATTGCTCCCCTCCCTCCATGCCACCTCCTCCTCCATCTCCAGAAGTGACTCTCTGCCATGGTTCTGGGACTTTCACGAACTCACAGGTGAGGCAGACCAGGGCAGTGCGAACTGTGAGGTCAACGAACAGCGCCCAGCTTTCCGACACGTGGGAGAGGGCGAAGGGGATGATGATGTCGGCTGGAACGTGAAACTGGAGCACGTAGGTGAAAAAGATCCCCACGGAGTACATCAGCTTCACTGACTGGTAGAGCCTATGAGCAAGACAACAAGAGGGACTGGAGGTGCTATGTAGAAGCTGGCCCTGTCCTGGGGTTCTAGCTCCCTGACCAACAGGCTACAAGGACTGAAGCCCACTGGTGCCCAATCTAAGGGGGCAAGATAGACGCCCAGGAGTAATCAATTACACCTTTTTCATATATATATATATATATATATATATATATATATATATATATATAGTCAGTGGTGGGGCTTGAACTCAGGGCCTGTGCACTGTCCCTGAACTTCTTGGTGCTCAAGATTAGTGCTCTACCACTTTGAACCTACAGTTCCATTTCTGGTTTTCCAGTGATTAACTGAAGATAAGGAGTTACCCAGACTTTCCTACCTGGGCTGGCTTTGAACTGTGATCCTCCTATAGTAGGTAGGCTGACAGGTCGGAACCCCTGGCATCCGGCTAGTTTCTCTTTTTTTAAGTATACATTCAAATATTTTTTTTTAAAAATGCTGTTTAAAAAATATATGCCTATGGTGAACTATTTGCTACCACTCTTTGATTTCTTTCTTCTTGAGTTGTTGGTGTTTTTCTACAGTCTCTGTCTGCCTGCCTGCCTGTCTGTCTGTCTGTCTATCTCTTTCTCATGTACACAGTATTAATGTTTGAACTCAGCCTCCCACTTGCTAGGCGGGTGCTCTAACCCTTGAGCAACACTGCCACACTCTTTTGCCTTAGATTCGTTCCTTCCAGAGAGGGTCTTGCTGCATCCCCTTCCCTTAGGATTGGTCTCTGACTCTGGTCTTTCTACCATCCCGCTATGGAGCTGACAGGACAGGCATGCACAACTCCACCTCGCTTACTGGTTGAGATGGCGTCTCAAACCACCATCTTCCTCATCTCTGCCTCCCACGTGGCTGGGATGACAGACAGGAGACCCTGCAGCTAGCCTGGCGTTATTCTTGCGACGGGACAATCACTATTATCATTTTGAAGGTTTCCTTGTAGTACTTTATGATGAGTTGGAACCCACCCCCCAGTGGGGGCAAATCCATACATCTTGGTACTTTGGGAGTCTAGTTGGATGCCAGCAAGAAGTGGGCTCAGTTCAAGGAGGCTAAAGAAGCCCATTTAGCCCAGAATAAGAATGCCATAGCAGGCCGACATTTTACTTGTTTAAAATAAAAGGCACACACTTCAAAGACATTCCATTTCCTTGCCGGAGGCTGGTCATTTCCAGGGCATAGTGGAGGCGGGTGAGGCTGGGACAATTGGACTAATTTTATAGCACTGAAATTTTACAAAGCAAATGTGCCATTCACCAGCAAGCCCAAGGCTTCCTAGATGCAGAACAATAGCTAACATTCCACGAGGACTGACTTCCTAAATACTCATAAATAAAACAGTATATACAAACGTATTATATATTATAATATATATAATGTATGCTATTATACATACATGTATAATTACATACATGTATATATTATATAATGAACAGGTGTGTGGGCACACCCACACATGTATAATATAATTAATATTATATGTGCTTATGCATCATATATGTATACATGCATATGTGTAATATATTATACATATAATGTGTACATGCATATAATATAAACATATATAAACCATTATATTGTATATCAATATATAATTATATAACAAATTATAATTACATAATAGTATGTAACTATATAATATATAGTATATTGAATATCATACAGTTATAATTAATTATAAGTTGTATGTGTAAATACTAATATTGAATATCTAATCTAGTGTTTAATATTATATATAATATATTTACTTATATATGATACAATATAATATATATATATTTTAAAGTGCTTATATATTGTGTTGGCCCTGGGGCTTGAACTCAGCGCCTGGCGCTATCCTTTAGCTTTTGTGCTCAAGGCTAGCTCTCTACCCCTTGAGCCACAACTCCACTTCCAACTTTTTGGTGATTTATTGGAGAGAAGGGTCTCATGGACTTTCTGCCCGGGCTGGTTTTAAGTCATGATCCTTAGAGCTCAGCTTCCTGAATAGCTGGATGACTGGCATGAGACATCAGTGCTCAGCTCATTTTTCTATATTATTAAAACAATGCCGGGCTGGGAGTTTGGCCTAGTGGTAGAGTGCTTGCCTAGCATGCACGAAGACCCAGATTTGATTCCTCAGTACCACATACACAGAAAAAGCCAACAGTGGTGCTGTGGCTCAAGTGGTAGAGCTCTAGCCTTGAGAAAATCCAAGGACAGTCAGTGCTCAGGCCCTGAGTTCAATGCCATCTCACCACCTGTCCAGGGGGGAGAGGCAGCAGTGGCTGTTTCTGCTGTGGGCACAGCCTTTGCCTGGGAGCTCGGGAGGGTGAGACTCACCCATGCCCACTGTGGAGTGACTGCCCCACCACTCTGAGCCCAGCCGTGCCCTCATGGAAGGAGAAGTAAGCAATTAAACGTGGATTATTATCACATTTCGTGTGTGTGTGTGTGTGTGTGTGTGTGTGTGAGTGTGTGTGTGTGTGTGTGTGTGTATGCCAGTACAGGGGTTTGAATTCAGGGCCTGAATGTTATCTCTGATCTCTTTGGCTCAAGGGTAGTGCTCTCCCACTTGTGCCACAGCTCCATGTCAAGGTTTGTAGGGTTAATTGGGGATAAGGGTCTCATGGACTTGCCTGGGCTGACCTTGAACCTGAAGTCTCAGATCTCAGCCTCCTGAGTAGCTAGCATGACAGGCCTTAGCACCTAGATGAGATTACTGATTAATTACACAGGGCCTGGATTATCAAGGAGACCTAGTATATTATATACATCCAATCTATTATAATGAATCCTAATATTCATACTGACTATTGGATTGGTTGCTAATGGCAACCATAGGGCATAATATTTGTTGTGTTGCTAAGGCCCATATCTCATATTCTTTGGCTCTCTGGGCCCTCCTTCCCTCCCTCCACTCCTGCCAGGCTGCAGGGACATACCAGCAGTTGGGTAAGTTGAGGGTGATGCTGGCCCTTGTGTCTGCCCCAAACTTCATGTAGCCCAGTGTCCCCAGGCAGATGTAGAGAATGATAACAAGTGACATCCCCAGGTACAGAACTAAGGAGAACTTCTGTGGATTCTTCATCTGTTTTTTGAGAGGCAGAACCTGGAGGGGAAGAATGTGAGAGAGAAAAAGGTAGAAAAGTATGACCCCGAGAAAGATGTAGGACCTCCCCGAATCCTTAAGGATAGGTCATCTGGGTAAACTGAGTCAGAAATCGGCCTTTCCACAAAGCCACCCTTATCATCTCCTCCTCCTCCTCCTCCTCCTCCTCCTCCTCCTCCTCCTCCTCCTCCTCCTCTTCTTCTTCTTCTTCTTCTTCTTCTTCTTCTTCTTCTTCTTCTTCTTCTTCTTCTTCTTCTTCTTTCTGTTGGTTATGGGGCTTGAACTCTGGGCCTGGATGCTTGTCCCTAAGCTCTTCAGCTCCAGGCTAGCACTTTGAGCCACAGCTCCACTTCTGGTTTCCTATGGTTCATTGGAAATAAGAATCTCACAGACTTCCATGCCTGGGCTGGCTTTGAACCACGATCCTTAGATCTCAGCCTCCTGAGCAGCTAGGATGACAGGTGTGCCCACTCCCCTTCACCAGGAGAGAGACATACTTATGCTTTCTGTAAGCACTGTTTTCTTAGAAATGCCCTAGCTGGGCTTGGAACATGGCTTAATGATAGAGTGCTTGCCTAGCATGCATGAAGCCCTGGGTTCAATTCCTCAGGACCGCATACAGAGAAAAAGCCAGAAGTAGTGCGATGGCTCAAGTGGTAGAATGCTAGCCTTAAGGAAAAGAAGCTTAGGAACAGGGCCCAGGCCCTGAGTATAAGCCCCAGGACTGGAGAAAGAAAAAAAAGAAACAGAGAGAGAGAGAGAGAGAGAGAGAGAGAGAGAGAGAGAGAGAGAGAGAGAGAGAGAGAGAGAGAGAGAGAAATCACAACCACCTGTAACAACTTGAAAAAAACACAAATATATCCCACAGGGGAAATTATAATAAATAACTGAGTTGGCATCTCAGCTTGTAGCTAGATGCAGAGGACAATCAAAAAGATAATTGAGTCAACTGACATCCTGATACTAGGCCTGGGGGTGGGGGGGAGGGGACCGGCCTAGAGGTGAGACAAGTTATCCTTTGAATGGTAGATATCTGCCTGGATGGGGAGAACCCTGAGGGCCTACTCTTGAGGAATACATAGATGAGTTGTGTTTGTTTAGCCCCAGGGGAGCTCTGCTCCCCTGCATACCAGGTCTTGATGAGGCCTGGTGTCTGTCCTAGGTCTGGGATCCATCTTAGGCCTGGTCTCTATCCTAGGCCTGGTCTCTATCTGACCTCTGGCCTTTGTCTTTATTTCAGTGCTGACAGTCCACAGGCCAGCCAGTTACCCCCAAGGCTGGTCTTATTAATCACTAGCATTCCTCCATTTATTATTTGTCATCCCTAGCAGTTAGTATCTGTTATCTGCAATTCCTAGACTACTAATTTATCTGTAATCATTACCATTTATTATCTGTTATCGGTAAACCCTAGATTTATGATCTGTCAGTCTGGAATTGCTACCTAACAATTTTTTGCTTGTCTGGTTTGTTTGTTTGTTTGTTTTGGCCAGTCCTGAACTCAGGGCCTGAGTACTGTCCTTGGGCTTTCTCCAGGCTAGCCCTCTACCACTTGAGCCAGAATGCCACTTCCACCTTTTTTTTATGTAATATGGCACCTAGGAATCAAACCCTGGCCTTTGTGTATGCTAGGCAAGCACTCTACCACTCGGCCAAACTCCCAGCCATCTTGTCTGCATGCGTGACTACTCAGTCTACTAGCTGACTGGTTGGGTGTAGTTGGTGTGGTTAATCATGGAGCCCCTTGCCCTGTTTTCCTGAACGGGTGGCAGTATTTTCGAGAATTAGGGTTCTTCAGCAGCCACCCCAGCACTGCTCACTGCAGCAACTCAGCTTACCATGCCCACACCTTCAAAGGCAAAGATGGCCGCTCCAAAAAACAGCAAGAAGGTCTTCCAGTTAGCCACCAGTGGCAGGTTTCCAGGGTGGGGGATTCCCTGGAAGAGGGCAGAGGAAAGGTCACATGTTAAGGTCATACCAAATCCCACCCTTGGAACATTTGAAGGCCCCTTTTGAGTTTCATTTCTTCCTCAAATGAATTATTTATTTTGGTAACAGGCAGGGCCTGGGCACAGTCCCTGAGCTTTTATGCTCAAGGCTGGCGTTCTACCACTTGAGTCACAGCTTCCCCTGGCTTTTATTTTTTTTTTGGTAGTTTATTGGAAATAAGAGGCTCATGGACTTTCCCTGCCTGGGCTGGCTTTAAACTGTGATCCTCAGATCTCAGTCTCCTGAGTAGCTAGGATGACAGGATGACAGGCATAAGCAAATGACACCGAACGCCTCCTTAGGTTGTTTTATTATTATTATTATTATTATTATTATTATTATTAAACATTTATAGCCAGGCACCAAGACAAGAGCTAGGGAGACAAAGTGGCTGAAATGATCCTTCCCCAAAACAACAACTCTGCCGATCGATTTCTTATCTATAAACGGGCAGTCCAGATAGATCTTCCATGGACTGGAAATGTGGCTTAGTGGTAGAGTGTTTGCCTAGCATGCAGGAAGCCCTGGGTTCACTTCCTTAGTACCACATACACAAAAAAGCCAGAAGGGGTGCCGTGGCTCAAGTGGTGGAGTTCTAGCCTTGAGCAAAAAGAAGCTCAGGGACAGTGCCCAGGCCTTGAATTTAAGCCCCAAGACTAGCCCCCCCCCAAAAAAAGTTCTTCCAAAACAGGACTGCGGTGAAGGCCCCATGAGCGAAACAGATGACCTCCCCCTACTGCCAACTCTTCGCTGTCTTTGTCATTTATACACATGTCGTGCCATTTTTATGGCTTCCTAAATCAGCATCACCTCCCTGGGGGATTGCAGCCTTCAGGAGAGCAGATGTCCCATTTCTGGGCAAACCTGAATGTCCAAACCCAGAAGGAATTCTGAATTAACTGAGTCATTGTGATTCAACACCACCAGTGATGGTGATGATGCTAAAGATATTGATTATGATGAATAATAGCGTGTGTGTGTGTGTGTGTGTGTGTGTGTGTGTGTGTGTGTAGACACGCACTCTCTCATACTAGGATTTGAATTCAGGGCCTGGCACGTTCTCCCTTAGGTTTTTTTTTTTCCCCCCTTCAAAGTTGATGCTCTACCACTTGAACCATAGCTCCACTTCCGGCTTTTTGGTGATAAATGGGAACTAAGAGTCTCACAGACTTTCCTGCCAGGGCTGGTTTTGAACTGTGAGCCTCAGCTCTCAGCCTTCTCAGTAGCTAGGATGACCGGCACCTAGCTGCTGCTTCTTCTCCTCCTTCCTCCTCCTCCTCTTCTTCCTCCTCCTCTTCTTCTCCTTCTCCTTCTTTTTCTTCCTCTTCTTTTTTGTTTCTAGACACCATCTTGGCAGGAGCTGCTCAGAGGAGGGTATTCATCTTCCTCTCCTAGGGTCCCAGAGGCCCGGTACCCTCATTGCTCCCCTTCCCCGGGTTCAGGGGGTCACATACCTGAATGATATACTCAAAGATCAGAGCCATGCTTCCCAGGGTCGTCACGCTGGCCAGGGTGGAGAAGATGGACAATACCCTGAGGTTCTGGATTAGCACCATGAGGACGAGGAATGGCAGGATGGTGAGCATGTAGAAGCGAATGTCCAGGATGGGACTGAGAGCCAGGATCTGACTGGGCTGGCATGAGCTCGATGTGGTGCGAGCTTCCTCTACTATCTAGGGATAGCAACAAGATACAAGGTAGCTGGTGCTTGCTTCCATTGGTTTATTTGTATTTTCAGTATAAGTCTATCTCAACGGTTGCAAGAAAATAAAATTGTACTAAAATAACAAGGTGATCTAAGCTCGGTGCTGGTGCCTCACATCTGTAATCCTAGCTACTCAGAAGGCTGAGGATTGCAGTTCAAAGCTAGCCTGGGCAGGAAAGTCAGTGAGACTCTATTGCTTTCCATCTCCTTCTCCTTCTCTCTCTTTCTTGCTGGTCCTGGGGCTTGGATTCAGGGGCTGGGTGCTGTTCCTGAGCCTCTTTGTGCTCAAGTCTAGTGCTCTACCACATGAGCCATAGCTCTACTTCTGGCCTTTTGTAGTTAATTGGAGATCAACGTCTCAGGGTTACAGGTGTGAGACACTACATCAGATTTGATCTGACTTTTCTTTTCTTTTCTTTTTGCCTGTCCTGAAGCTTGAACTCAGGGCCTGGTACTGTCCCTGAGCTTCTTTTGCTCAAGGCTAGCACTCCACCTCTTGAGCCCATAGTGCCACTTCTGGCGTTTTCTATGTATATGGTACCAAGAACTTGAATCTGGGTCTTCGTGCATGCTAGGCAAGCACTCTACCACTAGGCCAAACTCCCGACCCTGCTCTGACTTTTTAACGGTCCATTTTGAATGTGATTCCCAGGACTCTGTGATCTATTCTGGAAGTACAACAAGCCAGCCCCCCACCTGCCCTGTGATTCAAATGTTATGTCTTTGCTAATTGGACCCTAGCTGGAGATCCTCTTTGCTTTACCCCTGCTCTGTCCAGAAGAGGCTCCTTTACCTGTTGTAAATTGTCTGCCATGAACATAAAATAAACACTGCAAAAGCCCAGCTGTGTCACGATTAACATAAAGCTGACTGTGTACCTGGGGAAAAGAGGGAAACGGAGAAAAACAAACCTCAATATTATTTGCTTTGTGCTTTTACTTCTTTTGCTGGTCCTGGGGCTTATATTTAGGGCCTGGGCACTGTTCTTGAGCTTTATATTTTTGCCTAGGGATCTACCACTTGAGTCATGACATCTAACTTTTTGCTGGTTCATTGGCAATAAGAGACTTATAGACTTTCCCACCTGAACTGGCTTTGAACTGGGATCCTCAAATCTCAGCCTTCTGAGTAGCTAGGGTTACAAGTTTGAGCAATTTTTAATCAGAGTCTCTATTATCTCTGAGTGCACTAAAGATGACACTTCATTGAATACATTCATTAACTGGATCCATGGAATATATTTTCCCAAATGTTTCTAACTCCTCAATTACTGGATCTCCAAAGAAATGGCAGGGTTGAAGAGAGATGTTTCTGATTCCAGTCCTGCCTTGGCCACTGAATTCCTGTGTGATCTCAAGCAACTTTGCTATTCTCTCTGAGCTTCATTGTTCTGCATTCTGATGATGGTGGATGCGTAGATCTCTAAGGCCAGATATTCGCCCTAGATATTTGTTAACAGTGTCATAGGAAATGGATTATAACCTCATTTGTCTAATGGCTGCTGATTGGGAGATCAATTATCAATAGAGAAACCTAGGAGAGGAGCCAAGGAAGGACTGTTAAGGGATGTAGAGAGGATTGGAGCCAGAAAACCATTTGCACACCAGTAATTATTCAATTATTATTATTAGTGCCAGTTCTGATCTGGATGCTTTTTTAAAATTTTCATCAGGCCTGGAGCTTGAACTCAGGTCCTGGATGCTGTCCCTGAGCTCTTCAGCTCAAGGATAGCACTCTACCACTTGAGCCCCAGCTCTACTTCCTGTTTTCTGGTGGTTCACTGGAGATAAGAATCTCACAGGCTTTCCTGTCTGGGCTGGCTTTGAATCTGGATTCTCAGGTCTCAGCTTCTAAGTAGCTAGGATTACAGGAGTGAGCTACCAGTGCTGGCTCCATCATCATCATCATCATCATCATCATCATCATCATCATCCCAGTAGTTATACAAATTGGTTATAATTCCCGGTCACATTATGAGTATAGTGCATCTTGATCAATGTCACCCTTTCTTTTATTTGCTTCCATTTTCCCTTTCCTGTCCCTACCCTGAAGTTACATAGGTCAAGTTTTACATAATATATATTAAATATAATTGCAGGCTGGGAATGTGGCTTAATGGTAGACTGCCTGCCTTAGCATGCATGAAACCCTGGATTCAATTCCTCAGTACATCTACTCAGGAAAAAAAAAAGACAGAAGTAGCACTGTGACTCAAGTGGTAGAGTGCTGACCTTGAACAAAAGAAGCTCAGGGAGTGCCCAGGCCCTGAGTTCAAGCCCCAAGACCAAAACAAAAGCAAAAAAAAAAAAGGAAAACAAAATATAAAGCAATTCACATACTCTCATCTGCATACATATACTGATATATAGGCAGAGAATAAAAATATCTAAAGTAATATTTACTCAATAGACCTCAGTGATTGTGTGTGTGTGTGTGTGTGTGTGTGTGTGTGTGTGTGTGTGTGTGTGTAGATCCTACTGCTTGAACTTAGGGCTTGGGTGCTATCCCTCTGCTGTTTTGCTTCAACCTAGCACTCTACTATCTGAGCCACAGCTCCATTTCCACCTAGCTCTTTGTTGGTTACTTGGAGATCAGAATGTTTCCAAGCTGTCTACCCAGGCTGGCTTCGAACCATGATCCTCAAATCCTCCGTAGCTGGAATTACAGTCGTGAGCCACCAGAGCCTGGCAATGGTTACCTCTTGGGGAATGGGGGTCTGAGACTTTCTGGAAAGAACGCTTGCATTTAAAGTGTGTGTAAGAAGGGAAGGCGGGATAGTGGAGGAGTGTGAAGCTTATGATTGTTGTCATGGTGACAAATATAACGATGGCTACCTTCCCCACATGGAGTGGGTCCTGAGCCATGGGCTTGGGCACGATTCCAGACTGTACATCATTGCTTCTCCATAGTTCACGGAAGTCTTCTGCAGTCTAGGGGGACAGGACAGACAAGTGGTAACTTAAGACATTTTTCTTCATCTAAACCTGAATTGAGTTGTCCTTATATTTGTATGTCAGCAGCAAATGTTTTGTTACTTTTTTTTTTCCGTCAGTAGTTGGGCTTGAACTCAGGGTCTGGGTGCTGTCCTTTCCAGACTGGCTTTGAACTATGATCCTCAGATCTCAGGTTCCTAAGTAGCATGAACCACCAAGTACCCAGCACTATTCATTTCTAATAGTCATATACATTAATTAACTTTCGGGAACTTGCCTTTTCTTCTTCTTCTCTCCCCTCTTATCCTCCCCGTTGGTTTGGCAATATTTTACATATTTATTTATTTATTTATTTATTTATGTAATTATATTTGTGCCTGTCCTGGAGCTTGAACTCAGGGCCTGGGCACTCTTTCTGAATGTTTGTGCTCCAGGGTAGCTGCTCTACCACTTAAGCCCACAGCTCTATTTCTGCCTTTTATTTTGGTGGTTCATTGGAAATAAAGAATCTCATGAGCTTTCCTGTCTGGGCTGGCTTTGAACTGTGATCTTCAAAGCTCCTGGGTTGGGGCCGGGAGTTTGGCCTAATGGTTAAAGTGTTTGCCTAGCATGCATGAAGACCCAGGTTCGATTCCTTGGTACCACCTACATAGAAAAAAGCTGGAAGTGGTGCAGAGGCTCAAGTGGTAGAGCTCTAGCCTTGAGAAAGACCAAGAACAGTGCTCAGGCCCTGAGCTCAAGTCCAGGACTGGCAAAAAAAAAATATGAAAAATAAAGACACACAAAGCTCCTGGGTAGCTAGGATTATAGTCATTAGCCACCAGCTCCTGGCAGATGTTTTATTAGGATCAGAGAATACAGGGGCCTGACAGGATCTCCTAGCTAGCTCACTGCAGGGCTGGTCTGCACAAAGAGTGTTGAGATTTTTTTTGACGTCTCTGGGTTGCCATCTTTGTTAAGATCTAGAGCAGAAGGGCTGAGCATCAGAAGGGGCTGCATTCCCCTCCTCCTTTAACTTCTATTTTGTTTTTTAAACCTAGGTCGACCAGTTGTCCCATCTATATCTATATCTATATCTATATCTAACATATATGTATATATACACACATACATATGTGTGGTATATGTATATGTCAATGATCAAAAACAAAAATGAAGTGAACAGTCCTCCCATGACTGATGGCAGGTGCTGGGGTGATAGGGAGGCAGGACTCTGACCTCTGAGTGAGGTGGTGGGCGCAGTTCAGCAGGATGACCATGCAGTGCACTGTGAGAACCCCAATGGCCAGCAAGCTGATGGGCCCCACCTGCAGAGAGGAGGAGCGGAGAGCCAGATGGCGACCACAGACTCAGCACATCCCCACTTCCCACAGCACGGCCGCAGAGAGCATGCCCAAAGCTTCTGTCCCACCCTTTCCCTTTCCCTTCCCCCTTTTTCTTTCCCTTCCCCGTTTCCCTTTCCCCTTTCCTTTTCCCTTCCCCCTTTCTCTTTCCCTTCCCCTTTCTCTTTCTCTCTTTTTGTTTCTTTCTCTCTCTTTCCTGTCTCTTTTCCTTCTTTCCCTTTCTTCTCCCTCTCCTTCCCTTCCCCGTCCTTCTTTTCCTCTTTCCTTCTTTTTTCCTTCCTTCCTTCCTTCCCTCCACTTCCCTCCCTCCCTCCCTCTCTTCCTCTCTCCATCCTTCTCTTTCTCTTTCCTTCTCTCCCTCTCCCCTCCTTCCTCCCCCTCCCTCCTTTTTTTGGTTGTTCTTGGTAGTCCTGGGGCTTGACCTCTGGGCCTGGGTGCTGTCCCTGAGCTCTTCAGCTCAAGGTTAACACTCTACTACTTGAGCCACAGTGCCACTTCCAGTTTTCTGGTGGTTAATTGGAGATAAAAGTCTCACAGACTTTCATTTCCTGGCTGGCTTTGAACAGTGGCCCCCAGATCTCAGCCTCTTGAGTAGCTAGGATTACAGGTATGAGCCACCAGCACCTCTTAATCTTTCTTCCTTCCCTCCCTCCCTCCCTCCCTCCCTCCCTTCCTTCCTTCCTTCCTTCCTTCCTTCCTTCCTTCCTTCCTTCCTTCCTTCCTTCCTTCCTTCCCCCTCCTCTCTTTCCCCCTTTCTTTCCTCTCTCTCTCTCTCTCTCTCTCTCTCTCTCTCTCTCTCTCTCTCTCTCTCTCTCTCTCTTTCTTTCTTTCTTTCTTTCTTTTCCAGTCCTGGGGCTTGAATTCAGGGCCTGAGCACTGTCCCTGAGCTTCTTTCAAGTCTAGCACTTTACCATTTGAACCACAGCACCACTTCCAGCTTTTTCTGTGCATGTGGTACTGAGGAATCAAACCCAGGGCTTCCTGCATGTAAGGAAAGGATTCTACCACTAAGCCACATTCCCAGCCCCTTTCTTTATATTTTGTGCCAAGATTGGAGTTTGAACTCAGGGCCTCATGCTCTTGCTTAGTTTTTTCACATAAGGCTAGCATTCTACCATTTGAGCCATACCTCCACTTCTGGCATTTTTGCTGGTTAATTAGAGATAGAGTCTCTCAGATTTGTCTGCCTGGACTGGTTTCAAAGAACCATCCTCAGATCTTGGCCTCCTGAGTAGCTAGGATTATGTACATGATCTACCAGACATTTGGCTTTCTTTTGATGTGATCCTCTTGCCTGGGGGGGTGCTTGGGGGGGCAGTAGCTGGGATTACATATGAACAATTATGCTTGGCTTCCTAGCCACTTTCTCCCATACCATGGGAATGGTGTGACAACAGAATCTCCCCAAGCTGCTGCTGCTTTGAATAAATGAGGAGGTATCAGTGATGAACAGATTGTGTGTGTGTGTGTGTGTGTGTGTGTGTGTGTGTGTGTGTGTGTGTCTGTCTGTCTGTCTGTCTGTCTGTCTGTCTGTCTGTCTGTCTGCTGGTACTGGGGCTTGAACTAAGAGCCTGAGCTTTGTACCCGAGCACTTTTTTACTCAAGATTAGCATTCACTCTACTACATGAATCACTTGGGCTATTTAAAAGTTTATTAGAGGTCATGCCTGAGCTGGCTTCAAACCTTGATCCTTAGATCTTGGCTTCCGGAATAGCTAAGATAACAAATACGAGCCACCAGCCTCTAGTGGAAACATTTTTCCCAACTTCCCTGCTTCCAACTTCCAATTTGATCCCCCAAGCTGCAGGTGCCTTAGGCACCTGTCTCCCCTTACCTTAAAAAAAAAAAAAGCCAACAGAAGTCTCTTACCAACAAACCAGCGTTTTTCATGGCCAGTGGAAGGCTCAGAAGCCCTGTGCCAATATTACTTTTCAATAAGTGGATCAAGGTTTGCATCAGCCTGTTAGAAGAAGGAAAGTTGTTTTAGGGGTTCATCAGAGAGAAGAGTCTCATGGACATTTTCCTGCTCAGACTGGCTTCGAACCATGATCCTCAGCATCTCAGCCTCTTGAGTAGCTTGGATGACAGGCGTAAACACCCCCAGCCACCCCACTTGGATAATTCCTTTATCATTAGTGAGCATGAGGGTTTGAGAGGGAAGGCAGAGGTCTGAAGTCCCCCCACAGCATTGTACCTGAAAACTGGGGAGCCACTTACGATAGCATATCTGTTTCCTCTGCAGGAGCCACTTTATCGGGGGTGTCATGGCTCCCACTGCTATCTGAGGGGCTCTGTGCCCCCTGGTCCAGGTTCAAGCCATCACGGTACTCACTGTCCAACAGTGACTTTTTCAGCATGGTAGGTAGGGTGGCTGAGGCGCGGCAGGGAAGCCTAGAACCATGAAGAATATGATTGGTGTGGAAGAGGTCTTCCGTGCCCATCCTGAGATGCTAGGATGCTGGCACTTGCTATCTGAGAGTGTCTGGTGCTTGGCTGGAGCCCAAAGAATTTGATTTGGGAGTGGGGTGGGGAATGGGCAGGAAAAGCTGGTGGTGGGAAGTTCACCTGGCTCTTGGAGCAGTTCAGAAAAGTCTTAGGATCATCCTCCGTTTCCCCTTTTGTAATGGCTTGGACACTCTGCTGGGTCTCCCCTGGGCGATCGTCTTCCAGTTGAGACCAGTCTTGACTGGGAGAAAACTAGTACCCTCCAGGCTCAGTGGCTCTGGGCAAGGACGAAGCCAGAGCTACCTCATAATGGAGGCTGGCTAGCCAATAACAGGATGATCAGGACACAGAAGTGGCTTTGTGCAGGGTCTGTCACCAGAGTTTTCCTCTTCTGGATACAGAGGGGAGAGAGTGGCACATAGGTCCTGATCAAAAGCCACCTGCTCAGAAGAGAAGATGGACAGTCCACCTACCTGGGCAGGAGTGAGTGTATAAGCAAACGGGAGAGACATCACTTATCTCTCTCACTCTCCACCAATACCCCCCTCCCCACTAATATATGCTAGGAATTGCTGTCCATGCTGAGAGGTGGACATTCTATTACTGTCTTCTCCAACAAGGGACTCTGAGACCCCCCCCTCCCTAGGACTACAGGGAGACCCTACAGAAATACATAGGTGGAGAAAGATCTACGCTGGTGTTAATTTCCAGAGAGAAAGAGAAAAAAAATAAATTCATAGGGCTTGGGGAAGAGGGTTTGTAGCTCCATGGTGGAGTACATGGCCTAACATTTGTAAAGACCTGGGTTTGATTCCCAGGTCTCCCCCACCCTCAAAGAAAAAGGGAATATAATATAGAGAGAGAATGGACCACTGCTTGCTGGCTGGTTTAGGAGAGGTTGGTGATACTAAGTTGGATGTCATTAGAATCCACCAAAGGCTGATGGATGAAAGGCTTGGTGCAAAGCTCATAAAACTATTGAGTGCTAGGAAGAATTAAGAGCCTGGTAGAAGGAAGTGAGGTCACTGGGGTGGGCGGGCCTTGGGAAAGGAGACCTGGAGCTTCACCCAACTTCCTGTCTGCTCCCTGGTGGGCAGGTGAGCAGCTTTATTCTGTGTCTAGTGCTCCTCACCAGTCCCAAAACTTCAACATGGGTTTCAAATGATTTTTCTTTGCCAGTCCTGGGGCTTGAACTCAGGGCCTGAGCACTGTCCTTGGACTTTCTCAAGGCTTGAGCTCTACCATTGGAGCCACAGCACCACTTCCAGCTTTTTCTGTGTATGTGGTACCGAGGAATCGAACTTTGGTCTTTGTGCATGCTAGGCAAGCACTTTAACCACTAGGCCAAACTCTCGATGCCACCTTTGGCTCAAATGATAGAGCATTAGCTAAAAGAGTTATCTAGCTAAAAGATAACTCCCAGGATCTGCGTTCACACCCCAGTGCTGGCATACTTGTGTGTGTGTGTGCATGCACACACACACACACACACACACACAATTTGCTCTAGGCTTGGGACAAAGTGAGTAACCAAGAATATTGTAGCAAGCCAGACACATATTCAAGTCCTAGCTACTTGGGAGGTTGAGATGATGGGGTGGGGGGCGGAGACTGTAGGTTCAAAGCCTATCTGGGCAGAAAAATTCAAAGGTCTTCATCTCAGCCAATGAGTGGATGGTGGTTCGTACTTCTCATCCCAGCCATGGATAAATCACAATGGCTGGGCACAGCGGCTATAACCCCCAGAAGCACAAGGCTACACAGATCCAAGGATCACAGCCCAGACCAGTCCTTTGGCATAAAGCAAGGTATGCTGAACCCCAGCAAGAAGATGGATGAAAATAACCAGCACAAAAGAGGATGGGTGGTATGGCTCAAGGGGTAAAACATCTGGCTAATAACTGTCCGCCCCCAAAAAGAAAAATAATAAAACCGATTTCAGAGGTAAAGGTCTAGTGGACCAATTATTTCTCTGAGTGGGGCTACAACTTCATCCAGTGGTTTGGAAAGCACACACCCTTTGGCATGAAGGGCTCCTTTCTGAGAGTTGAAACTCATCATGGTTCGTCTTGGCCTCCATCTGTCTCAATGCTGGAGTTGTTGTACATCCCTGCTTGGTGGTGTGTTATGTCCATACCTTTCTCTTCCCCAGGAATCTTTGAGAGGCCAAGGAAAGAGGAGGGGGAGCTGGGCATACCTGTGATCTTAGCTACACAGGAGGCTGAGATCTGAGGATAGTGGTTCAAACCCAGCGTGGCACTAAAATCCATGAGACTCCGATTAGCCACTAGAAAACGGGAAGTGGGGCTGTGGCTCTCTCCACAGGGGCAACATCCAATCTCTGAGTTCAAGCCTCAGGACTGACCAAAAAAAAAGAAAAGAAAAGAAAAAAAGAAAAAGAAAAAGGGAGGGGTTGGTGTTGGGGGGGCACTTTAGTCTCCCAAAGCATGTCAGACCTAGCTAGCTGGCACCAACTCTGCCAGTTGAAGTACTTTGGGTGCCCCCTGGTGGCGGCTCTTAGAATAGCTCTGCTTCAGATGGCAAACCTGCAATTTACCAAACCAAGCCTGATTAAAGCCTGGCTCTGGGAAATGGCACCTGTCATCCTAGCTACTCAGGAGGCTGAGATCTGAGGAAAGTCTATGAGACTCATCTCCAGTGAACCAGCCAACATGTACAAGGGGAGCTGTGGCTCCATTGGCAGAATACCAGCCTTGAGTAAAAGGGGTCATGGATCCAGATGCTGCAGGTAACTCACACCTGTTGCTCAAGAGGCTGAGATCTGAGCATCACGATTCAAAGCCAGCCCGTGTACGAAAGTCCGTGGGACTTTTACCTCCAATAAACCACCAGAAAACTGGAAGTGGTGTGCTGTGGCTCAGAGTGGTAGATCACTAGAGCCTTGAGGAAAAAGCTCAGGGACAGCGCCCAGGCCCAGAGTTCAAGCCCTCAGACTGGCATTAAAATGTAGGGGGGGGGTGGAGGGGAAAAATTGGGTAAAACCCAGAACATTCCTTTTGGAGAGCTCTCAATAGGGCTGGAAAGCTTGTGATGGGAAATTAAAAATAAAAGAATAAAGAGATAAAGGTTTAAAAAATGTTTAATTACCATTTATATCTTGCAGAGGACAAGTCCTTGCTTGTTTCTGTTTATTTGTTTGTTTTAACAAGACAAGTAAAACAGCCACACACATGACCGATGAGCTGAGCGCTTGCAGGAATGGAGTGCCACTGGTTCCTTCTCACTGAGTAAAAATGGTGGCATTGGAGAAGCTGAGTGATCCTCTTGATTCAAGCAACGCATCCAGGGCCTGGTAGGTGCCTACCACGAAGCCCACGAAGCCCAGGACACTGATGAGGACGTCCTTGGCAATGACCACCGGGCTCATGCCCTCTGCACAGTACGTGGTAATCTCCAGCAGGGGCGGGATGATGAGGGCCAGAGCGCTGCTGCTCACAGAGCCCACCAGGGAGATGACCAGGTCCAGGCGGGGGATCAGGACGGCCAGCACGCCTGCAGGGAGAGGGAGAAAGACAAACAGAACCCCCTAGGCTCAGCTGAGCATTGAAAGTTTGTTTTGATCTTTTATTTTTCAGTGCTAGTACTGGGGACTCGAACTCAGGGCCTGGGTGCTGTCTCTGAGTTTTCACTCCAGGCTTTAGCACTCTACCACTTGGAGCCACAGCTCCATTTCCGGTTTTCTGGTGGTTCACTGGAGATGAGAGTCTCACAGGGATTTTCCTGCCTGGATGGACTTCGAACTGCGATCCTCAGATCGCAACCTCCCCAAGGAGCAAGGATGACAGGCGTGAGCCACTAACACCCAGCGAAGGCCTCTGGGCCTAGAAGGTCTCAGGGCAAATGGCAGCCCTGAGTGAGGCTTCACACTCACAAGTGAGGCAGACCATGGCAAGGCGAATGAGCAGATCCACGGGCAGTGCCCAGCCCTGGGGCACGCGGGAGAGGGCAGAGGGGATGAGGATCTCTGCGGGAACGTAGAACTGCAGAGGGTAGGTACACAGGATACCCACGATGTACAACAACTTCACTGACTGGTACAGCCTGCAAGAGGGATGCCATTCTGATTGTTGGTCCCCCACAGGGATGGGGGAGGGAGCCATATCTATATAGATATAGATACATAGAGATAGATAGCGAGAGATCTATCCATAGACAGAGTTCTAGTTCAACTTTGGAGGCTATCACCGAAGGAGGATCATGAGCCGAGGGTCTCTAGGCCTTGGTTTTCCAGCATGTGTCCAGCCACCCCTTAATCCCTGCCACCCAGAAAGCCCCCAATGGGTACCAGCAGTTGGGTAGATTAAGGGTGATGCTGGCCTTGATGTCTTCTCCAAACCGTAGGTAGCCCAGGGCCCCGATGCCAATGTATAGGGCAGTCACAATGGACAGTCCCCCAGACAGGATGGCTGGGAAGCGGCGAGCATCTGCCATCTTGTTTTCAAGAGGAAGGACCTACAGGAAGAAGGCCAGTGGAAAGGAAAGACACTCGTGAACACAAGGGAAACGCCATGCCACTTTGGGTGCGTGTACCCCCAAGATCTGAAGGATTTGACTGACGGACACTGCTCACAGCCAGTAGGGCGAAGGCGATTCAAGGGTCCATTAGGAAATGGACCTACAAAATGGCCATTGGAATGGTAGTAAGCTTTAAAAAAAGGCAATTCTGCTGGGTGCCTGTGGCTGAGATCTGTCACCCTAGCTAGTCAGGTGGATGAGATCCGAGGATCAGGGTTCAGAATCAGAGGATCGGGGTTCAGAGGCAGCCTGGGCATAAAAGTCCCCAAGACTCTTATCTCCAATGAATCACCTGAAAACCAGAAGTGGAGCTGTGGCTCAAGTGGTAGAGTGCCAGCCTTGAGTGAAAAAGGCTACGTTAAGAGCACGAGGCTTTGAGTTCAAGCCCCAGGCCTGGTACTTTTCCAATAGGACCAATATCACATCTAAGGGGACCCCAGAAACTCAGAGCTCACCCCCTCTCTCCCCCGACAAGGCAAATCACAGCACCAGCAGTAGCCCATCCCCTGGCAAACTTTACCACGCCGATGCTTTCGAATGAAAAAATGGCCGTTCCAAAGAAGAGAGGGTAGGTTTGCCAGCTGGCTGCCAGAGGTAGCCGTCGGGGGTCTGGAATCCCCTACAGGAGAAACACAACAAAGTAGTCAACTCTCCATGTGTATTTGCACTCCCCCTAAGAGAGATATTGGAGCGCCAGGCTGATAGCTCAGGCTTGCAACCCTTGCTACTCCAGAGGCTGAGATCTGAGGATCATGGTTCAAAACCAGCCTGGGTAGGAAAATCCATGAGATGCTTAACCTCCAATGAACTATACTCCCCCCTCCACACACACACACTCAAAGCTGGATGTAGAGCTGTGAACCAAGTGGTAAAGCACTAGCATGAATGATTTCAACAGCTGAGGGACAGCACCCAAGCCCAGAGTTCAAGGCCCTACTCCCAGGCCTTATTCGTGGATGGGATGTACCAACCTGAGCAATGTACTGAGTGATCATCACCAGGCTGGCCAGCATGCTGACATTGGCCAGGAGGGAGAAGATGGTGAGGGCCCGGAGGTTTCGGATGAAAACCAGAAGCACCAAGAAGGGCAGGAAGGAGAGCATGTAGAGTCTGGAGTCCATGGTGGGGGTGAGGACCACCGTCTCGTTGTGGTGGCAGTTATTGGTGGTGCCGTTCACGGCCTCTACTACCTGCGGGGGCAAAGGTGCGACAAGGAAAGAAATGTTGGGAGCCTTTCCAAAGAAATGGCGCCCTCCTCGCAGCTCTGCCCGCTGTGCTGTTCTGAGATCTGCCTTTGAGCTTCCTCTGTTGTTTTATTTCATTGTATTATTAATATCACAAGGTTTAAGAATTTGAGGACTGATGTGAGAATACTGTTTTGGTTTTTTTTGGGGGGGGGTTCCCCCCTATATGTGAGGGCTTGAACTCAGAGCTTTAAGTTTACCGTTCTTGCTCATGGCTGGTACTCTACTACTTAAACCATGTCTCCAGGCCCAGCTTTTTGGCTTGTTAATGGGAGATGGAATGTGAAAGCCCTTTTTTATTCAGGCTGATTTTGAACCATGATCCAGATCTCAGCCTTCTGAGTAGCTAGGATTATAGGTGTGAACCACTGGTGCTGGCTTACTGGGCAACAAGGTATCAAGGCTTAAATGATGACAGGGACATTTGTATACCTGTGCTGGTTGATAACACCTGACTTTTCCCAGAGACCAGCAGAGGAACTGACTTCTCCCTACCTTTCCCACCCATCTTCTCCAGGTCATACCTGTTTGAAATTATCAGCCAGAAACACAATGTACACACAGCAGAAGCCCAGCTGAGTGACAATCAGGAAGAAGCTTACCAAGTGCCTAGAAGAGAGGAGGGAAGGAGGGAGGGGGAGGAGGACGAGGAGGAGGAGGAGGAGGGGAGAACTTTGTTATAAAAGATACCAGTAGGTCATGCTGCTCATCCTAGCTAACTCAAGAGGCTGAGATTTGAGGATCCTGCTTTGAAGCTAGCCCAGACAGGAGAGTTTATAAGACTCTTACCTCCAATGAACCATCAAAAAAAAAGTGGAGTTGTGGTTCACGTGGTAGAGCACTGGACTTGAACACAAATACTCATGGACAGAGCCCAGGCCCTGAGTTCAAGCCCCAGGACACACAGGTACACAGACACACAGACACAGACAGACAGACAGACAGACAGACACACACACACACACAGACAATGCGATTTTCTAAAATCCCTGTCTTAGGTGTGTGTGTGTGTGTGTGTGTGTGTGTGTGTGTGTGTCGGGCTTGAACTCCTTTCACTCAAGGCAAACACTCTACCACTTTGAGCCACAGGGCCTCTTTTGATTTTCTGGTGGTTCAGTAGAGATAAGAGTCCCAAGGACTTCCTTGCCGAGAATGGTTTTGAACCGGAATCCTCAGATCTCAGCCTCCTGAGTAGCTAGGATTCTAGGCATGAGCCCTGGTGCCCTACTAGAACATTTGTTGTTGTTGTTGTTGTTGTTGTTGTTGCTGTTTTAAGCCACTAATGCTTTAATAGCCACTTCCTCTGGCAGTTTGTAGACTAGTAGATGGGCAGAAATCAAATGGTCATTTGTTCCTAAAGGCCATGGTGAAAAGGACATTTTCTGTCATAATAAGCCCATTGTTTGGTGAAATTCATATGTGCTCAAGCCCTGGCACTGGTGACTATTTGTCACAAATTTCAGGAGATTGGGGTCCAGGCGATCCAGATTCTGGGACAGTCTGGGTTGGGAAAATTTGTAAGAATCTATCACTAAATAGCCAGCAAAAAAACCCAGGGCTGGATGGAGGTGTGGCTCAAGCAGGAGAAAGAATACCAGCTGAAGCTGGGAATGTGACAGTGGTAAATCGCTTGCCTAGCATGCATGAAACCCTGGGTTCCATTCCTCAGTACCACATAAACAGAAAAAGTCAGAAGTCGTGTAGTGACTCAAGCAAAAGCAGCTCAGAGACAGTGCCTAGGCCCTGAGTTCAAGCCCCAGGACATTGGTTAACAATGTATACAACAGTTAACAAAGTAACTTTCCCCTTTATGATGTAGAAACAGATATAAAGTAAATGCATGGTATGGAGCTTCTGCCAGTTAAATCAGATCCATTCTTTCTTCTTTTTTTTTTTTTTTTTTTTTTTTTGCCAGTCCTGGGCTTGAGCTCAGGGCCTGAGCACTGTCCTTGGACTTTCTCAAGGCTAGAGCTCTACCACTTGAGCCTCAGCACCACTTCTGGCTTTTTTTTTCTATGTATGAGGTACCGAGGAATCGAACCCGGGTCTTCATGCATGCTAGGCAAGCACTTTAACCACTAGGCCAAACTCCCGGCCCAGATCCATTCTTTCTTGCATCTGTTTGGTTAGAGACAGCCTGCAGCCCTCTTCATGCACCATCATAGGTTGTGGGGAAGGCGGGGACCACATTAGAAGTGAGAGAAAGCTGGATGCTTATGGCTCACGACTGAAGTCCTAGCTACTCAGGAGGCTGAGATCTGAGGATGGTAGTTTGAAGCCAGCCCAGGCAGGAAAATCTGTGAGACTCTCATCTCCAATAACCTGCTCAGAAAAGGCTGGAGGTGGAGCTGTGCTTCAAGTGGTACAGTGCCAGACTCGAGCAAAACTAAGGAAGAGGGCCTTAGGACCTAAGTTCAAGCCCCAGGACTGGCACAAAAAAGAGAAGGAGGAAGAGGAGGAGGAAGGGGAGGAGGAAGAGGAGGAGGAGGAGGAGGAAGAGGAGGAGGAGGAGGAAGAGGAGGAGGAGGAGGAGGAGGAGGAAAGCAAGCCAGCCTGAGTAGGAAAGTCTGAGATTCTTCTCTCCAATTAACCAACATCAAAAAAAAAATAGAAACAGAGCTGTGGTTCAAGCAGTACAGTGCCACAGCCTTGACCAAAAGAAACTCAGGGGCTGAGCCTGGGCCCTGAATCCAAGCCCTAGGACACACACACACACACACACACACACACACACACACACACACACACACACTGCACAGGAGGTCTCTCCCCCGCCCCTCTCTCTCCACGAATATAGCTGAAAGACATAGTTTTGACTCTTAGGAAACCAGAATGAAAGCCTTGGGAAAGACACTAGTGTGGCTAGAATTTTCCATGCCTGGCATCCTCTTCCAGGACGGGGGAAGGGCAGGGTGCCGACCTAGGTTGATGTGACGGCTTTTCTAGAATGGGAGATTGATGTCCAGGAAGATTAAGGTCCAGAGGGAGAAGGAAAAGAAGGAGCGACAGACTCCGTATCTGAGGTTGGGTGTTGAGTTTCCATTGCATTCAAGATGGCAGCTCCCTATTGGAGCTGAGTTGCAAGGAACAGATAAAGACTGAAGAATGTGGATCAAGGTTGGAAAGCTGGCAGTGTGGGCAGGCAGACAAAGAGGCTGTGTTCCAAGCTCGGTGTTTACCACACAAAGCATCCCACAGCAGATGCAAAAGGACAGGCCCCGAATGGGAGGAGGGAAACCGGAGATGGAGGTTGAACAGAGCCCAGCTGGGGAGGAGTGAACCCACTGTACCAACTCCTTCTGAGAAGTTGAAGGTGGAACCCTGGTGGAGAGGATTTAAACCAAGAATGGTTTTGGCTTTCTTGCTCATGTCTGGCACTCTATCCCCCTGGACCATGCCTCCAGTCCAGCTTTTGTTTTGCGTTGGTTGGATGTTGTTCCTTCTCAGTGTGGCTCTGCACCAGAGTCTTCTGCATCTCTACCTCCTGGAGAGCTAGGATTACAGGCATGAGCCATCTGTGCCTGTTTTAAGGAGCTATTTTATGAGAATATTATTGAATATAATATATAAGAATAGATTTTTACAGGCTTCCATAAAGCCTTTTATTTTTGCCAGTCCTGGGGCTTGAACTTAGGCCCTGGGCACTGACCTTGGGCTTTTTCAAGGTTAGAGCTCTACCACGTGTGCCACAGTACCACTGCCAGCTTTTTTGTGGTACCGTGGAATGAAACTCAAGGCTTCCTGTATGCAAGTCAAGCACTCTACCACTAGGCCACACTTCTGGCCTCTGCTTACTAGTTTTCTTTTTTGTGCATGCGTGTGTGAGTGTGTGTGTGTGTGTGTGTGTGTGTGTGTGTGTGTGTGTACCAGTCCTGGGGATTGAACTCAGGGCCTGAGCACTGTCCTTGAGCTATTTTACTTAAAGCTAACACTCTACCACTTGAACCACAGCTCCTCTTCTGTTTCTTGTTTTTGTTTTGTTTTGGGTAGTTTTTGTTTTTGTTTTGGTGGTTTACTGGAAGTAAGTCTTATGGATTTTCCTGCCTGGGCTAGATTCAGCTGTGATCCTCGAATCTCAGCCTCCTGAGTAGCTGGGATTATAAGCATGAGCCACTATCTTCAATCTGTGTTTTCTTATCCCAAATCACACAAAGCCAGACAAGGTACCTCCCCCAGTGGGCGTGGCTTTGGAGCCAAGCGCTGGGACTAGCTTCTAGTCCATGCATCACTGTGTCACCATAATCCATAAAGGGTTTGTTAAACCTGCAGGAAAAAAGCACATGCAGAGTTGAAAGAAGGGGTTGAATGAATTAAGATACCATAGTTGTTGTTGTTGTTTTTTTTAATCAGTAGACACTGAACAAGACCACCCAACCAGAGAGGAGAAAGAACTTTGGAACATAGACTTCAGTTTGCCTTTGTGTTTCAAAGCCACTGAGGCAATAATTCCACAGTGCTTTGCTTTCTTTAATCCACCGGGAGACCCAGTTATTACCCAGATGCCAGTGGCTCTCGCCTGTAATCCCAGCTACTCAGGAGGCTGAGATCTGAGGATCACAGTTCAAAGCCAGTTGGGGCAGGAAAGCCCGTGAGATTTATTTCCAATTAATTACACAAAAAGTGGAAATAGAGCTGGACCAAAAGTTGTAGAATGCTAGCCTTGAGCCAGAAAGCTCAGAGATAGGGATTAGGCCTAGAGTTCAAGTCCTAGGGCTGGCATTTAAAAAAAAAAAAGCTAGGCACAGTGGCTCCAGGGGTAGGGCGGTAATCTTGAGCTGAAAGAGCTCAGGGACAATGCCCAGGTCCAGAGTTCAAGCCCCACGACTGACCAAAAAAAAAAGAATAGTAATGCTCGTACCCACTTATCTCATTGGGTGTGCCAAACATTAACTGAGATAGGACATGGAAAGGAATTTTTTTCCCCATCCTATTTTACCAATAAGCCATGATCTAACTGAGTGATCACCTAGCAAGCCACAGAGCGGTATATGCCCCAGGGATTAGTGCACCCTGAAATCTCTTCTCCCCCCCTTTTTTTTCTTGGCTTTCTTGGAACAAAATGAAGGTGTAGGATCTTACGTCCCATCATGCACTTGGGGGATGATCGTGAGAATCCACGTTCACAGGGATGCCATGTTTCCTCACCTGTGGCAGAAATGGCGGGCACAGGAAACCAGGATGTGCATACAGTGGCAGGCCACGAATCCCATCACCAGCAAACTGAGCGGGCCCACCTGGAGAGGGGTGAGGCAGGGGACAAGCCAGAGAGAAGACTGGGAGTGTGTGTGTGTGTGTGTGTGTTTTGCCTGTCCTGGGGCTTGAACTCAGGGCCTGGGCACTGTCCCTGAGATTCTTTTGCTCAAGGCTAGCACTCTACCACTTGAGTCACACAGTACCACTTGCGGCTTTTTCTATGGATGTGGTACTGAGGGATGGAACCCAGGGTTTCATGCATGCTAGGCAAGCACTCTACCACTAGGCCACATTTCCATCCCCAAGAGTCTTGTTCTTAATGGTTGAAAAGGGACAGCTTTTAAAGGGTATGACTGAGAGCTGGTAAAGGTTCCACTATAAATAATCCAATCTACAGTCACCAGTGCCTGGCTGGACTGGTCAGAAGCCCTCCCTGTGGTTTTGGTCCTACAGCCTGCCTTCTTACCAGAATCCCCGCGTTCTTCACAGCCAGTGGCAGGCCCAGGATCCCTGTCCCCATGTTGCCTTTTACCAGGTGAACCAACGTCTGGAACCCTCTGAAGGACAGGAAGGTGACAGGAGGACAGGTGTGGGCAGGTGTGAGGTGAGTCGGTTATTACCCCCTCCTACATGCTCACACCAGGCTTGATGTGAAAGTTGGGATGCTGACCCACCCCCCTGCACAATACAGATGTACAAGCATAAACAGATATGCGTGAACATACAAGGATACATGGATAGATAAGAATATACTGATATACAAGGACATACACAAATACAAGGATATACAGATATACGAGAAGGTACAAAGATAAGCCAGGTGCTAGTGGCTCACGCCTGTCATCCTAGCTGCTCAGGAGGATGAAATGCCCAGGCATGAAAGGCTATGAGATTCTTATCTCCAGTGAACCACCAGAAAACTGCACGTGGTACTGTGGCTCAAAGTGGTAGAGCACTAGCCTTGAGCTGAAGAGTTCAGGGACAGTGCCCAGGCCTAGAGTTCAAGCCATAAAAACAAATGAATAAAAACAGATATACAAGGATATACAGATATATAAAACTATACAAATATAGAAGAATATGCAAGGATAAACAGATATGTAAGAAGATATAAGGGTATACAGATATATGAGAATATACAGATATACAAAGATGTATAAGGATATACAGATGTATAAGAATATATAAAGATATACAGAATATATAAAGATACACAGATTATAAGAATATACAATGACATACAGACATACCTGTATGTAACAGATATACAAAAATATACAGATACGTATAAAAATATACAAGAATAAACAGCTAGGTATACAAAGGTATACATATATAAGAATATACAGATATACACGAATTTACAAGGATATTCAGATATACAAGGATATACAGATATGCAAGAATATATAAAATATATAGATATAAAAGAATATACAATTATACAGATATACAAGAATATACATATATATAAGAATATACAAGCATAAACAGATATGCAAGAATATACTGATAGCGCAAGCCTGTCATCCTATCTACTCAAGGCTGAGATTTGAGGATCTCAGTTCCAAGCCAGCCTGGGAACAAAAGTCCATGAGACTCTTATCTCCAATGAACCACCAGAAATCTGGAAGTAGTGCTGTCTATGTGTATTATCTCATTTTGTCTATGGTATTAAGACTACAAAGTAGTACTAAGTGCTAAGCATAGTCCTTTTGTTTGTAGTTGGGGGAACTGAGATCCAGCTAGGATTGTGTTTCATCAACTGAGGACACTGAGGCTCTGAGAGGTGGTAGCACCTAAGCCAAGGTCAAGGTCACAGACTGGCAGACAACAGCAATGAACTCTAGGACAAGAGAGAAAGGCAGACAGGAGAAAGGAGTCATTGGGACTTCCTGGATAAACAGGTCAGAAGGCTTAGGTTACTTAGGGATTGGTCTCTAGAGGGTAATTTTTTTCTTTCTTAGCCCAGGATGTCAAATTTGGGGAATGGCACACCTCCTTAGCAAATCCAAACCAAAGGAAAAAAATAAGTCCTTCAGTCTCTAAGACAGATGTGAAGGTGAATTCAGAAAGCTGACCTTCCCAAGTCTAAGTCATTAGTCCAGGAAGGGCTTTTTCTCTGCTGGACAATTGCAAGACACTCTACCTTTGCACCTTTTTCTTTTTTTTCTTTTTTTCCGGTTGGTTGTGGGGCTTGAACTCTGGGCTTGGGCACTGTCCCTGAGCTCTTCAGCTTCAGGATACCACCCTACCCCTTAAGCAACAGCACCACTTCTGATTTTCTAGTAGTTAGGTGGAGATAAGAGTCTCACAGATTTTAGTGCCTGGGCAGGCTTTGAACAGCAATCCTCGGATCTCAGCCTCTTGAGTAGCTAGGATTACAGGCGTGAGCCACGTCTGTACCTTTTGGTACCTGGATTCCATTAAATCCAGGTGAGTATTAGCTGTTTTGTTTTGTTTTGGGGCTTGAACTGAGGACCTCGGTGCTATCCTTGAGCTTTTTCTGCTTAAGCCTGGAGGTCTATCACTTGAGCCACAGCGCCACTTCTGGCTTCTTGGTGGCTCATTGGAGATAGGAGTCTCCTGGACTTTCTTACCCTAGCTGACTTCCAACCCTTATCCTCAGATCTCAGCCTCCTGAGTAGCTAGGATGATAGGCGTGAGCCACCAAAGGTTGATTTAGAATTCTTTTATGTTTTTTACAGCTTTGGAAACTTGGGACATTCAGAAGATTCTCTCCAGCCAAGGATTCTATCTGAAAAGCAACAGGGTGACCCTGGAAGGATTCTAGACTTGATTTGGACAAACAAGGGATGAGAAGTCACACATTAGGCAGGTACAAGTGACTCACGCCTGTAATCCTAGCTACTCAGGAAGCTGCAATCGGAGGATCACAGTTCAAAACTAGCTGGGGAAGGAAAGTCCATGAGACTCTTATCTCCAATTAAACACTATAAAGGCAGAAATGGAGCCATGGCTCAGGTGGTAGAACATTATCTTTAAACAAACAAACAAACAAAAAAGGACAGCACCCAAGCCCTGAGTTCAAACCCCAGGACTGGTGCACACACACACACACACACACACACACACACACACACACACACACACACACAGTCAGCTCAGGGGTTAGGAAAGTGGCTTCATGGTAGCGTGCTTACCTAGCATGCATGAAGCCCTGGGTTTGATTCCTCAGTACCATATACACAGAAAAAAACCCAGTAGTGCTGTGGCTCAAGTGGTAGAGTGCTAGCCTTGAGCAAAAGAAGTTCAAGGACATTATTCAAGGCCCTGAGTACAATCCTCAGGACTGGCAAAAAAACAACAACAACAAAAAAAAAAAACAGAGTCAGCTCAAGTAGCTATGTCATCTGGGGTGCAAAAACTTAGTCAGAGTAATGCTCTTTTGAAAGAATCCCTGTATCCCTGCACCAAGCCCCTCTCCCCACCCCCCTCAATCGACCTTTCCTAGGACCTGTCTATCGATTTGTCAGGGGTTAAAGGGAGTGCTGACTCAGCACTGCACCCCTTGGGCCCCCAGTGAGGGGCTTATTTTGCAACTAGAAAAGGGGTCAATGGGTCACCTGGGGGAATTTCTAAGTGAAGGACTTAGGAAATCAGAATTCAGGGCTCCACCGTTCAGCCGGCATGTCAACACGGTATGGTAGATCGTGCAGGGCTCCCAATGGGGTAAGCCAGGAATCCTGAGTTCTGCCTCTAAGGCTGTGGTGACCTTGGGCTGTCACTACATCACTGGCTTGACGTGGGTGTGGGGAAGGAGGGCAGTGTACATTCCCTTCTCTGTGGGCCCCTGAGAGAGGTGATCTTTTCCTGTTAGCCAGGAGACATCTGGCACAGAGAAATTCTTTCTCTTGCTTAAGCTGGCATGAAGGACAGCTCCCCCCCAGCTCCTCAGGAAGCTGAGATCTGATGATCATAGTTCAAAGCCAGCCTGGGCAGGCAAATCTGTGAGACTCTGAATCTCCAATGAACCACCAGAGAACCGGAAATGGAGCTGTAGCTCAAAGTGGTAGCGTACTAGCTAGCCTTAAGCCAGAAAGCTCAGAGACAGCACGTAGGCTCTGAGTTCAAGTCCTAGGACTGGGAGGGGAAACAGATTCTGGGCACTGACTGCGTGGAAACATGGTTATTTTGGCCTGTCTTCTCTTCAAGCCCTAAATCCCTCTGATGCTCCTTGGCTTGACTTCTAAATGGTTAGCCAAACTATGGATCCCCTAATGGCCTCTGGTTAAGAAATTTCCCTCTACTGTCCAGCCAATGGCCAGGGTGATTTATCCTAACCCTCCCTGATCCCATAGGACTGGCCCTGAGGAGACTAGACAGTGTCACATGCCAGCCACTGTTCTGTCCCTGTGTGGTCGTGCCTCCTGGCTATGGGAAAGGGCTCTTCCTTTTCCTGGAACTTCTCCTTGCCCCAACTCTGTGGTCCTTTATTTTATTTTTGTGCCAGTCCTGGGGCTTATCTTTAGGGCTTGAACTTGTTTTTTTTTTTTTGGTGGTTCCTTGGTCCTAAGAGTCTCAGGAACTGTCCTGCCTGGGCTGGCTTTGACCCACTATCTTCAGATTTTATCCTCCTGAGTAGCTAGGTTGACAGGTGTGAGCCCCTAGCCCCTGGCTTGCTTTGTGTTTATCTTGGGTTTCCACCAATGCCCTCCTGTATTCACAGGAAAGTTTCTGGTCCCTGCTCTGCATATAAGGAAACTTGCTGCAGAAGGAACAAGACTTCCCTCTGAATTCCCTATGGGAGGAATGAAAAATCTTTTACATACTGTAAAATTCTCGGTGGAAGTGGTTGGGCTTTCTACAGGGAGATAAAGCTTAATTATGTAAGAAGCCATTATATTTTCAAGCTTAGAGCCCACCTGCTTGTCCAAGAAAATAGGGAAAACAGCCTCTGTCCCACACGTCAGCAGGTCTAAGACCAGCACTGGTAACTCACACCTAGCTACTCTGGAGGCTGAGATCTGAGGATCCTGGTTCAAAGCCAACCCAGATAGGAAAGTCCATGAGACTCTAAACCACCAAAAAAAAAAGCCAGAAGTAGAGCTGTGGCTCAGGTAGCAGAGAGTCAGCTTGGAGGGCACCTCCCCGCTACCCCAAAAGAAAGCACAGAGACAGTGCCCTGACCCTTTGTTTTAAGCCCCAGGACTGGCACAAAATAAGTGAGTAAATAATTTTCATTTGACACAATCCCTCAGTGCAGCTTTCACAGTTTTGATTTTTCCTTTCTATGCAATGGGTTGAGGGGTCAGATACCCACCCACCCACCCTTTCTGAGTCATGGCCAATGAGTGAGCTTGCAGGGCTAGCAAAGGCAGAAATGGGGGAGGCAGGAACCAGCACTCACGTTATGCCTTTGGTATTCTCCAAGCCGGATGGCTCTGAAGAGTTTCCATTCAAGAACTTGGAGTCTTTGCCCTGCATCTTCTTGGTGTTTTGGGGTGATGATGGTATATGGTCCAAGGTGAAGGCAGAGGCTTTCTGGAGAACCCGGGCATTCTTTGTCACAGGCATGATTGCTTTAGAAAGGAGGAATTCAGTGGTGCCAAGGAGATCTGTGCTGGGAGGAGGCAGATGGGAAAGGTGTGTAATGCAGGTGTAAAAAGCTCAAGGCTCCTGTGCCTTCTGCTGGTTGAGCTTCCTCTGGGCTTGGGCAGAGCAAGGCCACGCCCACTTCCAGGAGGCCCCGCCCCCCCTGCCAGGAGAGCTGGGGGAGGAGAGGAAGAAGGGGCGTGGTGAAGCGTTAGGGGCTAACTCCTGCCACCTAGTGGCAGTGATAGGAACGGCCACAGTATCGGTGACTTCTTATTTTTATTTAAGTAAAAATGAATTATTGGGCTGGGATTGTAGCTTGGTGGTAGATTGCTTGCTTGCCTAGCACGCCCTGGATTTGATTCCTCGGTACCATATAAATAAAAGTTTTTTTTTGATGAAAAGTTATCACTAAGGGCTGGGATTGTGGCTTACTGATAGAGTGCTTGCCTGGCATGCATAAAACCCTAGGTTCAACCCTCAGTACCACATGAACAGAAAAAGGTGGAAATGTTTCTGTGGCTTAAGAGTGCTAGCTTTAAACACAGAGAAGCTCAGGGACACTGCCCAGGTCCTGAGTTCAAGCTCCAGGACCAGCAATTAAAAAAAATATTTATCATTGAGTAGTGATACAAAGGGGTTTCAATTCCACAGATAATACTGGCGAGTTTTAATGATGAGGGCCTTAATTACTTTGCCAAACGCTATATTTTTCTATAATATATAATATTATTTAATATTTCTTTAATATAAAAATATAAATAAATGCTATAAATTAAAGAAGGCTCGTGTGTGTGTGTGTGTGTGTGTGTGTGTGTGTGTGTGTGTATGTGTTGGTACTGGGGCTTGAACTCAGTGCCTGGAGCCCTCTCACTTAGTTTTTGTGCTGAAAGCTAGCACTCTACCACTGGAGCCACAGGCCCATTTCCAGCATTAAAAATTTATTTTTGCATAGTTATTTTCATTTATTTTTTATTTTTGTTTATGTGGTACCAAGAAATCAAGCTCTCATTCACCCTAGGCAAGCACTCTACCATGAAGCCATATTCCCAGCCCATCTCCAGCGATCTTGCTGGTTTATTGGAGATCACAGTCTCACAGGCTTTCCTTGCCTGGGCTGGATTTGAACCATGATCCTCACGTCTCAGCCTCCTGAGTAGCTAGGATAACAGGCATAAGCCACCAATCACCTGGCTTTCTGCCACCCAGAAAATGCATATACACCCCCTCCCCACATCCTTCTCAAATTCTCACCAGCTTGGGCTGTAAGATTTCTTCTGAGAGCTGCCTTCCCTCTCGGTAGTAAGAAATGGAGCAGTCACTGCTTCCTGGAACTGAGATCTCTGTGGGAACAAGAAAGGGATCTTCTATGGAAAGAAAGAAGAGGCAGAGATGGTCTAATTCCTGGTGGCATTTTCCTGGGCCTGCCCCTTGTGCATGGAGAGGGTGTGCCGGGCATTCGGCTGAAGTCCTGAAGTTCAGATGCATCGTCTGTAGTTAAGGAAAGTCTAGGGGAACTTTCTGGAATGTGAGAACCTGTTATTATCCTTGCTCCTGGACGGAAGAGTCAGACCAAGGCTTTGTGCCTCCCACAAAATGATAGCATTTATTCAAGCCATAACCCACATCATTTCATCTCTCAAAATGAACATCGCTTTGGAAGCCAACACTTTCCTGAAATAACCTCACTGCTGCTAAGTACAGAGACTCCCCTGAGACTCTTTTTTGTTTTTTTTAGGTTCCTTATGTAATTCTCAGTTTGTGATTTTGATAGTTGTGAGCTGGATATAGTAAAAAAAAAAAAAGGTGTGTGTGTGTGTGTGTGTGTGTGTCTGTGTGTCTGTGTGTGCGTGTGTGTTGGTTGGTCCTGGGGCTTGAACTCTGGGCCTAGACACTGTCCCTGAACTCTTCAGTTCACATCTAGTGCTCTACCACTTGAGCCACAACACCACTTTGGGTTTTCTGATGGTTAAGATTCTCTGATCTCAGCCTCTGGAGTAGCTAGGATGACAAATGTGAGCCACCAATGTCTGGAGGGTCTGTTGCTGCTGTTGTTGTTAAACTCTTACTCATTCTACATCTTTTAATTAGAGAATTGAATCCATTTGCATTTAACGTGATAACTGACAGGTAAAGTCTTCCTTCTCATAGCTATAGAATGGGAAGAGAGAGGGGGGTAATGAAGAGGCTATCATATTAAATATCATATATAAATATTATATACTATATAGTATAATTATATTATATTTCATCATAAATACATATTTTATACGACTATATTATATAATTCTGGACCATAACATTTCTCAAATGCTCATCACATCTACATGTAGAACTGAGTAGGCCCTGATCCAAAGGGAGCCAGGTGCCTGCTATCCAGCTGGTTAACTCGGGAGGCTGAGATCTGAGGGTTGCAGCTGGAAGCCAACCCAGGTAGGAAAGTTCATCAGTCTCTTCTAGCTCCAATTAACCAGCAAAAAAACCTGAAGAAGAGGTATGGCTCAAGTGGTAGAACACCAGCCTTGAACATTAAAAAAGAAAAAAAAAAGCGCCAGGGGAGAGTACAAAGTTCTGAATTCAAGTGCCCTGGTAGTGACACATGCGCACTAGCTCATGCTTGCAGCCAAGAACAGAGAGCAGATATGCAGACAGAGGTGCCACGTGCTTGCATTCTGTTTCCGTCATCCCTTCCGTATCTTCAGGCCTCAGTAAAGTCCATTTTCAGTGAAAGTCTTTTAAGCTCCTTGAAATGTAACCTAGACAACTGTACTTGTAACACACGTGGCAGAGGTGCCACCTCTAGCAAAGCCAGTGGGATGGCTAATTGTGTATTTCTCCCACACAAGTGAAATTTAAGTCAACCGAGAACAAGTTGTTGTTTTTTTTCTCCTTCTCAAATGCTTGCATATCAGACAACTCCTGGGCTTTCCAGTGTCTCTTCCAGTTCAATCCCATGAGGCAAAATGACCTTAGTGGGGCTGGAATGTAACTGAGTGGTAGAGTGCTTGCCTAGCATGCATGAAGCCCTGGGCTCGGTTCCTCAGGTACTACAGAGAAACAGAAAAAGCAGGAAGTGGCACTGTGGCTCAAGTGGTAGAGCACTAGCCTTGAGAAAGCCCAAGAACAGTGCGCAGGCTGTGAGTTCAAGCCCCAGGACTGGCAAAAAAAAAAAAAAGAATTTATTATTTTTAATTAGCATATCTTCTTTGCACAGAAGGGGGCGCAAGAGACATGTGAGGTTTTGTATTTGGTGCAGGCATGCATTTCTATACATGCATATGATGTGTGGATCACAGTATTGCAGTCAACCCCTCTAGTATGCTTTTTGTCCCTCTTTTTATTTGTTTATTGTTTTTGTCGGTCATGGGGCTTGAACTCTGGGCCCGAGCATTGTCCCTGAGCTCTTTAGCTCAAGGCTACCACCCTCCCCCTTGAGCCATAGCATCACTTTGCAGTTTTCCAGTGATTAACTGGAGATAAGAGTCTCAGGTTCTTTTGTGTCTGAGATAGCTTTGATCCGAGATCCTCAGACCTCAGCCTCCTGAGTAGCTAGGATTACAGGTGTGAACCACCGGGCCCAGCCTCTTTATTTTTCTTAAACAAATTTAATGTGTTTAATTATGCTTTGTTTTCACGCATAGCCCCTTTCTCTCCTCCTCCCTCTTTTCTTGGTTCCTCTTTTGGTTTAGGAATAACGGTTTTCATTGTGTCCTGACTTGAAATCTATTTGTTACATAATTTTTTTTTAAAGGAAAATAGGGCAAAGAGAAAGAGGGAAGCTTGGTTAATTTAAGTACCCTAAAGCTACCAGAATGTTGCCATCCACCAAAAAAAAAAAAAAAAAAAAAAAAAAAGGGTGGGGGGAGAAACAATTTAAAAAAAATCAAAGATTGTAGCAAGGGTCACTCACTAGCATGGGGGTGGGAGGTGAATAATTGGGGAGGGGAGGGGGAGGCTTTGTTCAAAGAGAAATATACTTATTACCTGACTTGCTAGCTTTACAATAGCAAGTAAAGGAAAATTCAGAGCTGGGAGCGTGGCCTAGTTGTAGAGTGCTTGAGAAGCACGCTTGAGGCCCTGGGTTCCATTCCTCAGTGCCACCTCTATAGAAAAAGCTGGTGTGTGAGGCTCAAGTGGCAGAGCTCTAGCCTTGAGAAAGCCCAAGGACAGTGCTCAGGCTGTGAGTTCAAGCCCTGGGACTGGCCAAAAAAAAAAAGAAAAAAATATATATTTTAATTAGAAAAAAAAGTAAGAGGCATACATGTCCACCGAAGGGGGAGGGGGGATATTTCACAGGCCCTGGGGAAGGTGGGGGAGGAGGAGGAAAAAAAAAAAAAAGTCTCCCCTGCAGTGGCAGGCCTCGGCCGGCAGGTGGCGCAGCGACACCGCCGCTTCCTCCGCGGGGCGGGGCGACGGCGAGGAGGCGGGGCGACAGCGAGGAGGCGGAGCTCCGCGACACGTGACCCGGGCTTCAGGTCGTCACGTGACAGGCCCCCCCTCCCGGAAGCGGCTGTCCCGGGGGCGGGGAGGGGGAAGCAGGGGGAGGATGGTGGGCTGAGGCCACCCTTAACCACGGATGGCGAGGGGTCGCCGCTGAGGCGGGCCGGGTCGGGTGGAGCGGCAGCCGGAGCGTCGCGGGTGAGTCCTGGCCGACCTGTCCCTCACCTCACCCGGGGAGGCCCGGGGGCCAAGCCCTCGCCCACTGCACCCCGCGCGCTGGGGTCTCCCCGTGCGGGTGGGGGTGTCACACATGACCAGCACCCCAAGACACCCCCACCCCCACCCCGGGGACATCATCTGGTCACCGGACCGTAGGGGACACTGAGGCACGGGAAGGTGGTGTCTGGGGCGTGGGGGGGGGGAGGTCACCCTGTGAGTTAGTGGCCGACCAGGGGCACCCGAGTCCGGGTGGCCCTGAGCGCCATCAGAGCCTTGGGGTCCACCTGCGAGGAGCCTGACGGTGGGAAAGGAGGGAAAGGCGTTCCCCCCCTCCCTCCCTCCTTCTCCACCTCCCTCCCTCCCCTCTCTCCCTCCCTCTAGGGGTCCTCTGCCTCCTTTCCCTGTCCAGGCTTGGGGTCTGGGTGTGGTTTTCTTGGTTCAGAATTTCTTTAGGGTTTGTTTCATTTTTTTATTGTTTATTTTTTTTTCCTGCACACTCATCATTTCTGTAGGCTGGGTCTTGAACCCTTCTGTTTTTGAAAATCATGAACAGGGAGGGAGTGGTGGAAGAAGTGGGGTAGGGTGGAGTGGGGGGGGAGAGGCAAGGCCTGGACTTGAAGAATGGGAAGCACAGACCCTTGGCTTTGTTTGAGTGGATGGTGGCAGCGGTTGAAAGCTTGCTGTCAAAAGCAGACCACTGCCCACAGTGGGACCCACTGAGATCTGGGAACTGGGAGATTGTATTTTCTGACCCGCCACTTATTGGGTGCCATCCATCCTTGCCTGAGTTTAGGTTTCTGGGTGTAGATAATGGGGCTCCTTAAATCTCTAACATACTTTTCCTGCCTCTTGCAGCTGGGTCTGCTGTCTGTCTGCCCGCCCATCTGTTGGTTGGTCTGTCTGTCTGTCTGTCTGTCTGTCTGTCTGTCTGTCTTCCTTCCTTCCTGCCTGCTGCCTGCCTGTCTGTCTGTCTGTCTGTCTGTCTGTCTGTCTGTCTGTCTATCTATCTATCTATCTATCTATCTATCTAATCTGTGCCAGTACTGGAGCTTGAACTCAGACTGGGCAGAGTTAGCATCTACCACTTGAGCCACAGCTCCACTGTTGGCTTTTTGCTGGTTAATTGGAGATTAGTATCTCAAGGATCCTGAAAGCCTGGACTGGCTTTCAACTGTGATCCTCAGATCTCAGCCTCCTGAGTAGCTAGGATGACAGCTAGCCTGAGTCACCAGCACCCAGCTTTTTATTTAGATATTTTTCTCCCTGTGTGCATCACACATTAGCCTTTGGGGAGGAATGGGGGGGGGCAGTCCTAACCCAGTTAGTTGTGTGGTTGAAGTTTCACCTGGATTTATTCTTCAATTGCCAGGAATTTTTTTTTTCCTCTTTGAATTCTGTCCTAGCCAGCTGCTAACAGCTGCAAATGATTCTCATCATCTTAATCCTATCAGGATCCTCATTTGACTTTTATCTAGAGCCTAGTTTGCAGTAATTAGCTTGGACTGTACACGTGGAGTGTTGGGGGGAGGTGGTTTTGTGGTGTTTTGTAGGGTTGGACCCTGGGGTTTTGTGCATGCTAAGGAAGCGCATGAGCATTCAGTTATATACCGAGCCCTTCCTTCAGACACTGAGAACACATGCTCTCTGAAGATTGTGGTTGTGACCTGGAGTGTGTGTGTGGGGGGGGGGGGCAGCATCCTGTTTACTGATGACAGCAGGAGCAGTCTTTCTTCCTCACATGGAAGAAACTCTTTACCTCAGCCTGGCTTTGGAGCTGAGATCCTGCATTTAAAAACTAGCCCCTGCTGTGCAGTGGAATTCCACAGATGAATGCCTATCTGCCAGAATAGAAACCACTCATTCCCTCTCCTGTTCCCCCTCACCTCATTTCTCTTGGGATCCTGGACCTAATGACCTTGTCTTATAGAAGAGGCACTTCTGCACTTCTCTTTTCTATTTCTTCCTTTTTGGTGGTCTGGGTTTTGAACTCAAGGCCTTGTGCATGCTGGTCAGCTGTTCTCCCATATCAGCCATATTCCCAGCTCTGTGTTACTTTGTTACTTTTCCAGGTAGGGTCTTCAGGCAAGCCTCAAATCTCCATCCTCCTACCTACTGCCACCTGAATGCCGCCATGCCCAGCTTGTTGATTGAGATGGTATCTTGTAAACTTATTTCTTTTTTGCTAGGGTTAGCCTTGAACCACCATCCTCCAGATCTGTTGCCTCTCTCCCTCCTTGGTAGCTGGGATTACAGGCCATTGCACCTGGCTCTGGGCTCTTCGGAAGGTGCTCATGGTTTTTCTTAAGATCACCACTTCCAAGATAGGGATTTGGTTTAGCCGTCTGAAGGATGAGATCAAGAAAGTCCTGCTTATTGTCTGCCTGTAGCAGACTGTTCTGGAGATCAGGTTCAGCAGTTGCTCTCATACTGCAAACATCCCCATAGCAACAATCACACTTGCTGCTTTATTGAGGGTCCACTGTGGGCCAAGCCACATGCCTCATGTTTATTTAGCTTATCTTCATAACAATATAAGGACAGGCCACTATTGGGGACATGGCTCCACTGAGATGGGTACTTATACTTTTATTTACTCCTTTATTTAACGTGCAAATACTACTCTCAACCTCCTAATTCTGCCCACCCCAGACTCTGGGGTGGGTTTTGGTCTGGAAATTTTAGAGAGGATGAACAGTGCATGGAGTGAATGAACACTGGACTGGGGTCGTGACTGGCTAGATTCTAATTTCAGATCTTCAGCCAGCCAGGGCCTGGATGGTGTGGCCTGAGGGCGTGGTCCTCAGTTGTCCTTTTTCTAAATGAGAAGCTCTCATGGGGTCTCCCGTGGGGTCATGCCTGTCTTTTCGTGTGAGTGAGATGTGAGTTGGTTTCTAGGCACAAACCAAAAAATTGTTTTAAAAATTCATTTAGCCGGCCGGGAGTTTGGCCTAGTGGTTAAAGTGCTTGCCTAGCATGCATGAAGACCTGGGTTCGATTCCTCGGTACCACATACATAGAAAAAAGCTGGAAGTGGTGCTGAGGCTCAAGTGGTAGAGCTCTAGCCTTGAGAAAGTACAAGGACAGTGCTCAGGCCCTGAGCTCAAGCCCAGGACTGGCAAAAAAAAAAAATTCATTTAGCCATTAAACTTGCTTATTTTTGCAGTGTCCCTTGCGTAAAATAGCCTCACCTGTTCTTTATTTTATTTTTTCCCAGTCCTGGGGTTTGAACTCATGGCCTGGGCACTGTCTCTGAGCTTCTTTTGCTCAAGGCTAGCACTCAACTACTTGAGCCACAGCACCACTTCCAGCTTTTTCTGTTTCTGTGGTACTGAGGCATCAAACCCAGTGCTTCATGCAAGCTAGACAAGCACTCTACCACTAAACCACATTCCCAGAACCCTGTTCTTTGTGTGTGTGTGTGTGTGTGTGTGTGTGTGTGTGTGTGTGTGCCATGAGAAACCAACATTTTTTAGAGATTACCTGTCCATATATGTAGATATTCAACTTCTATCATCTCTGCTTTGGGGCAGCAGGGGAGGGGGCAGGTTTGAACCAAGAAACAATTTAAGCAAAAAGATCAAGATAAGACCAACAGGTGCTGTTTGAATGTAATTGTGGTTGGCTGTACTCTTGAAGATTTTAAAATCATTTTTTTCCCCACCAGACATAGATTTTACATAACAGCATACTCTTTTTTTTTTCCCCCCAAGGGTGGGAGCTGTCTCAGTGTCAGGGAAATTTGAATTGGGACCACACAGAATCTTGTAAACTCCTCTCCTGTCTTCTAGAACGGGAAGGACCAGCCAGCTGGGCTTCAACTTTCACATATTTCATCACTCATTTCCTCAGTTAATAGAGCCCATTAAAATTTTCCACAGGGCTAGAACTGGTCCGTGCTGCAGTGATCTTGGATTGCAGGCTGCATCCGGGGGCCTGCTTAGAGACAGAAGGGAGCCTTAGATAGGAAGATGATTTAGCGAATCTACGTCAGTGCTCAAGGGAGAGTTGTTGAACTTGAACTCAGAGCCTGGGAACTGGTGCCTTAGCTTTTTCTGCTGAAGGCTCGTGCTCTACCTCTTGAACCACATCTCCACTTCTCGCTTTCTGGTGGTTAATTGGTAATAGGCACCTCATGGACTTCCCTGTCCAGGCTGGATTTGAACCCCCCCGATCCTCAGATCTCAGTCTCAGTCTCATAGGCGTGAGCCACGACTAGTGTCCATTTAGATAAACAGTGTGTGATACATGTATTTTTCCTTATGTCTGGCCCAAACCCTATGTCTTTTTATCTTCTGTGTAATGATCTTAGCTTTGTCCAATCTTCGAAGACTCTCCAAAACAAGTCTAACCTGCAAACCCAGCCTTTGATGACAGCTTTGTATCTCTAGCTTTTCAGTCAAGTTGAACCTGCTCTACCACTTGAACCATGCCTCCAGCCTGGCTTTTCCTGGTTATTTCGGAGCTAGCGTCTCATAGATTTTTCAAGCCAAGCCAGCCTCAAACCATGATCCTCTAGCTTTCACCTTTTAGAGTAGCTGGGATTACAGGTATGAGCCACCAGTGCCTGACAGCATTCCCCCCCCCATTCTGCATGCAGTTGTTAAGTCATATTATCCACCATCTCATATTTACTTGACCTTAGCTTTATAGATTTGTGCTTTTTGTTTGTGTGCCAGTCCTGGGGTTTGAACTCAGGCCCTAGGTGCTGTCCCTGAGCTGCTTTTGCTCAAGGCTAGTATTGTCTCACTTTGAGCCATAGCACCACTTCCTGGTTTTCTGGTGGATAATTGGAGATGAGAGTCTCAGGGACTCTCCTACCTGGACTGGCTTTGAACCACCATCCTCAGATCTCAGCTTCCTGAGTAGCTATCATTACAGGCATTTTGCTTTGTTTTTGCACCATGCATAAAGCAGATGCTGGTGTCACATCCTTGACCCTTCAGGGATGCAGTCAGCCTTTGCTAAAATAGATTGCTCAGCTTCTGACATTTTGGGGACAGCCATGGGGAATGGGCTAAGATGGGCCCCTCCTGGCTTTCTGACACCCGTTTTCCTCCTCCTGTGGATTATGCAGAGTCCTTGGCACAGCACAGTGGAGCAAATCTGATCTTGGGGAGTGCCCATGGGTGCCCTTGGGCCAGTGTGTGTGTGTGTGTGTGTGTGTGTGTGTGTGTGTGTGTGTGTGTCCCCGTCCGTGTCCTTGGAGATCTTGTGTGCTCCCCAGGTACCTGAGAGAGTACCGAAGACCTAAGCTGTTATCCAGTCATGTGTGGGCAGGGCAGGGCCAGGCTGCCCTGGGTCAGAGGATTTTTTTTTATTCATCATTTTTTTTTTAATGGCAGTATTCTTGGCAGGAAATGGACCTTATTTTAAAGCCTGTTCATAGCACCTGGCCTGTGTTCACCGGACAATTCCAGCTGTCACCAGTCTGGCCTCCCTCTGTAAAGTGAGGAAGCGGGGGGAAGACTTGTAAAGGATCTTTTACCATCTTTTTCCAAGATCCTGGGGGTTCCCATTTCTCAGAACTCTCAGAAGGTACCCCCATTCCTCAGAGAAGCCCCATCTTCTCCTCTTTGCTGGAGGAGCAAGATGGGTATGCCTGTCACCTCCCCCCAGCAACACACAGTAGGAAGTTTCTCTACTCCTCCTCTTTAAACAGGAGCAGATCTACAAAAAGTCCAAAGGAATGGGTACAAGGGAGGGGGGAGGGGAATTGGGGGGCAGAAAAGGTGTGATACCCGTCCTTCTCCATTGTATGAAGGTCACTGTTGACAAGACAGGTTAACGAGAAAAAAAAAAAACACCATGAGAACCAAGTTTTATATGGCCAGGGTGCCTCCATTTCCTTTCTTCCTCTGACAGTTCTGGGCCTCCTAGAAGAAGGGAGCAGGAATGACCCTTCTGGGGTACCTGGCTGCTTGGGGAAGTGGGGTTCACGTGTTGAGGTGTATGATTCTATGACTTGGGGCCTGAGGTACTGACCCTCAGTTTTTCTGTTCAAGACTAGTGCTCTACTACTTTGAGCCACCAGCCTCACTTCCAGTGTGTGTGTGTGTGTGTGTGTGTCTGTGTCTGTGTTGAGATAAAAATCTCAGGGACTTTTCCTGCCCAGGCTGACTTTGAACCTTGGTCCTCAGATCTCAGCCTCTGAAGTAGCGAGGATTATGGGCGTGAGCTACCAGGGCCCAGCCATGAGGTGTCATTTTTAGACCTCAAATGAAGCCCCATGGAGGGTAGATGCTAGGCTGGGGGGTAGGAAAACGTCAGGGTCTGAGGCTCAGGTCCCAGGTTCTTGTCTTGGATGCTTATGTTTGGATGCCAATGTTGCTGGCAAGAAAAGAGAGCTGGAGGTCTACCCGGGGCCTCTACTGGCCTTCAGTGAGTACAAGATGGCCCTGAGGCTGTGGTTGCTGGCGGATGGGGACCTGAGGGAATATGAGCAGAACTGGATGATCCGGAGGGATTTCTCTTTTAATTGTCATTGTAAAGGTGATGTACAGAGGGGTTGTAGTTACACAAGTCATGAGTTCGTTTCTTTTTGGACAGTGTCACCTCTTCTTTCTCTCCCAGGTTTTCCCTCCCACATCCCCATCCCCATCCACAGATTACACAGTTCATTTTCAGCATAAGGTCTAGTGAATACCACTGCCACACTTGTTTACCTTGTGTCCCTCCATTTCTGTGTGCCTCCCCTTACCCTCCTAAAGACACATAAGAACAAGACAAAAAAGAAAACCAAAACAGCAGCAGAAAGAGAGAGAGAGAGAGAGAGAGAGAGAGAGAGAGAGAGAGAGAGAGAGAGAGAGAGAGAGAAAAAACCCTCTTGTTTTATGACCAGAGGCACATAGGCATTGTGCCTTTGTGATCCTCTCCTCAGAATACCTAGAGGGGATGTGTGTGTGTGTGTGTGTGTGTGTGTGTGTGTGTGTGTGTGTGTGTGTCCTGAGCTTGAACTCAGGGCCTGGGCATTGTCCCCAAGCATCTTTGGTTCAAGGCTAGCACTCTAACACTTGAGACACAGCCCCACTACTGGCTTTTTCTGTGTATGCGGTACTGAGGAATCAAACCCAGGCTTCATGCATGCTAGGCAAGCACTCTACCACTAAGCCACATTCCCAGACCCTAGAAGGGCTTTCTTGAGAGCAATAGGTTCTCTAAGGAAGGCAGAGGAGGGGATTGGTCACCCAGATTCTCCATCCTGGAAGGCTGACTCTGGAAGTCAGGGAGTGGGGGAAAGATAGCTGTGGATCAAGTCCCTGAGAAGGCATCTGAGGAAACCCAGACGACTTCCTGGAGGCAGCGTCCCCACCCTGCCCCACCACTGGCTTCATCTCTGCTTCACTCAGGTGCAAGCAAGGTGACAAATTTAGACATTTACGAGTGGTGCCACAGGGACCAGGGTGGTGGAGAGGCAGAGGCCGCATGTGCCCAGTTCACCTGGTGTACTTTGTACCTTTTGTATTTATCTCCCTCGATATATACTTAGTCCAGTAGCAGGGACACAATGGCTATGCCGGTGATTGCTTCGGTCCCAGAGCCCACCCCAGCCATGGAGCTAAAGGCCCCAGTGGACAGAGATCTTAATTCTGACCCTGTTTCTCCAGCTACCATGTCCACCCAGAGACTTCGAGATGAAGACTACCACGACTACAGCTCCACCGATGTGAGCCCTGAGGAAAGCCCCTCCGAGGGGCTGAGCAACTTCTCCTCAGCCTCCTACCAACGTTTCGGGGAGAGAAACAGCACTACGTGAGTAATTCTTCTCTTCTGTCCTCCTGGTGGTGGGGGTGGCTTTGAACCTGCCACTGTTGGATCCTTTCTTATTCTCAGCATGCTCATGCCCAGAAGATGGGGTGGGCTGGGTGAGGGTATGCAGCTGAGAAATGCTTCTAGAGGGCCCATTGTGGAGGTGTCCCCCAACTTCCATCTCTCTCAGCCTCCTGGGAGCACCTCCTAGTCACGCCTAGACTTCTGTCCCCAGCAGCTCATGGCGGGGATTTCTATGTTTGCATTCCTTCCCCAGGGAAACTGAGACCCAAGACACACTAGGGCTGGTTCTCTTTGGGCCTCCGGCTCCCCTAGGTAGCAAACAAATTGAGGGGCACTGGGGAGCAGGGGCTGGCTGCCTGTGACATTTCTCAGCACCCCAGAAGCCTTCCCAGACGTGGGGAGGCTCAGCTGTCACCCTACTCTGTGCCCTACTAGGTTGGGTGGGACTCACTGAGGTCTCCTTTCAATTCTTGACCTAAGCCATCCCCTGGGACTCTGAGGGGACTATGGAGATTGTCCTGTGACCTGGAGTGGCCCTAAGGGGACGTGGTTTGTCTACAGGACAAGCCCTGTGCCACCTCTAGCTAGTTTCTGCTTGCAGAGACTTGTCTGAGAAGCATGTTCCTCCTATGGCAGGCTCTGGTGGAAATTCCCTCTTAGCCCATCTTGCAGCAATTTTAGCAGGAGGCAGCAGTGGGCACCCCCTCCCCTATTTTCTTCAAACCTTACTTCCTCCCCACCCCCCACTCCTCGTATTGGGGCCCCCAGGCAGAAGGGACTGTACTCCCTGCTGGAGGCTCTTGGAAGACTCTTCTGGAAAGAGGTTATCTTGGGGCTGGGAGTTTTGCCTAGTGGTAGAGTGCTTGCCAAAGCATCTATGAAGACCTGGGTTTGATTTCTCGGTACCACATACATAGAAAAAGCCAGAAGTGGGGCTGTGGCTCAAGCAGTAGCCTTGAGCTGAAGAACTCAGGGACAACGCCCAGGCCTAGAGTTCAGGCTCCAAATAAAAACTGTGAAAACAAAGCCATCTTCATAGCAGGATAAGATGTTTCTCATTTCTCCATTCATATTTGTAGGGATGCTGTAGAGCTGGCGTTGGTGGCGGGGGGTGGGGGTGGGCAGGGGGAGATGGGAGGGTTAATGCAGGCCTGAGTGATGAGTTGGGGCAGGGGTTCACCAAAGAAGGGGCTCCATCTTGGATGGGCTGCTATTGCATTTCCTTATCATTTGAAAGGACAAAGTGCTCAACCACTTAGAGCATTCCTGGCCGACACAGGTGGTCACTTCTTTTATTCAGTTGCAACCCTTCAGCACAAGCTGTGTGCCACATAGCCCAAGACTTGTCTCGTAACAAAGCCTTAAAAGATTTGAATTGTCAGTTCAGCTGAACAAGCTGCTTCCTGCACCCCCTTACCCCAGAGAACACTATTCATGTGTGTGCGTGTGCCAGCCCTGGAGCTTGAACTCAGGGCCTGGGCACTGCCCTTGAGCTCTTCAGTTCAAAGCTAGTGCTCTACTGCTTGAGCCACAGCACCACTTCTGGTTTTCTGGTGGTTAATTGAAGATAAAAATCCCACGGACTTTTGTGCCTCAGCCGGCTTTGAACTGTGATCCTCAGATCTCAGCCTTCTGAGTAGCTAGGATTACAGGCATGAGCCACCAACATTTGGCTCATTTGCTTTGATTATGAAGGAAATGAACCATTTAGCACTCAAGACAAACATCAGTATTTGTTACCCACAGAGAAATGTTGAGCTTTCAAGCAAAGTTAGACCAAAGAAAACCCAAATCCAGTGTGTCTAGAATTGTGAGTTTGGTAGTTTCCCTCTGCATATAAATTTCACTGATGAGCTTTGTGCTGATGTTAATGTTTGTGATTTCTCAATGTTTTATTATGAAAGATATTAATATTTAAAAGAGCTGCATAACTCATAGGACTAATAAAAAGGTCCAAATAACTCAACTATGTTAGGAAGTTGCATTCGAAGTTTCATGCTTGCCAGTGTATTGTTGGTGATGTGATTGGTGTGTGGGGGGTGTGTGTGTGTGTGTTTGTGTTTGTGTTTGTTTGTACTGGTTCCAGGGTTTGAACTCAGGGTCTTGTGCTCTTATTGCTTTTTCCATTCACAGATGGCACTCTACACTTGAGCCATGCCCCATTTCTGGCTTTTTCGCTGGCCAACTAGATGTATGAATCTTCAAGGTTTGTCTGAGCTAGCTTTGAACTGAGATTCGCAGAGCTCAGCCTCCTGAGTAGCTAGAATTATAGGTGTGAGACACTGGTGCCTACCTAGCACCAAAAGTTTTTAAAGAGATAGAATATGAAAAGTTTCCAGGGCCAGGAATGTGGCTTAGCAATAGAATGTTTGCTAGCGTGCCTGAAGCCCTGGGTTCAGTTCCTCAGTACCACATAGACAGAAAAAGCCGGACGTGGTGCTATTGCTAAAGTAGTAGAGTGCTAGCCTTGAGAAAGCCCAAGGACAGTGCCCAGACCCTGAGTTCAAGCCTCAGAACTGGCAAAAAAAAAAAAAAAGTTTCCAATTTCACAATTGTAACTGACTTTGAAGAAACGATCATTCACTTCATTTTGGAGTAATGTCAGAGAAAAATGACCATAATTGAAGCTGTAGCCCCTTCCTTCTCCAACTGCATGTCTAAAATCTTCCTATCCATTAACAGGACAGTGTGTAATGAGATTGAACGCAGACTCAGGCATACACTGTCTTCAGTTATTCAAGAGATTTAAGGAGATGCTTTGTTCAGAAAGTAATATAGTATCATTCTTCTCCATTTCCTTCTCTGGAAAAGTGGATTTAATTTCTCATTAAAAGAATGTCAGGTGCCAGTGGCTCATACCGTAATCTTAGCCACTTAGAAGACCAAGATCTGAGGATCATGGTTCAAAGCCAACCAGAGCAGGAAAGTCTGTAAAATTCTTATCTTCAATTAGCTAACAACAACAACAATAAAAAGCTGGAAATGGAGCTGGTAGAATGCTAACCTTAGCACAAAAGCTCAGGAATGGTATACCTAGGCTCTGAGTTCAAGCTACAGACACACACACACACTTATAGGCTGGGAATATGGATTAGTGCTTGAGTGCTTGCCTAGCAAGCATGAAGTCCTGGGTTTGATTTCTCAGTACCACATAAACAGAAAAAGCTGGAAGCGGCGCTGTGGCTCAAGTGGTAGAGTGCTAATCTTGAACAAAAGAAGCTCAGGGACTATGCCCAGGCCTTTAGTTCAAGCCCCAGGACTGACAAAAATTAAAAAAAAAAACATATATATGTAAACATATATATATAAGCATACCTATATGTATTATCTATACACATATATGTATGTATAATTTTAAAATTATATATATGTATATAATCAGATACACATATTCAGAGAGAGTCTGTATAAGTGAAGGTTTATGGTGGCTGGGGAGGGATCCTTAATTCATCACAGAAGAAGGAGATCTTGAGACTAAAATGTACATGAACTGCTCTTGGGACAGATGGAACTTGAGAGATTGGCTGGGCTCCCCTTCCCTTGGGAGAGGTCAGCCCTGCTTTGGCTGTGACCCAGTTTCCCCCCCACCCCCACCCCAGTGGATCTGTGTTTGGTGATCTCACCTTAGAGCTATCTATTGGAAAGAAATACCAGGCCTGAACCTGGTATTTCTGAGCTAGCCCACGTGGTCCCGGGCTAGTTCCTTCAATTCACAGGTAAGCCAGATAGGGATAGGGATCACCATTTGCCGGGGAGGGAGGGGGAGAGGCAGGGGGGATGGTGATAGAGAGCTAAGACCAGAGTGACCCACAAAAGCCAGCTCCAAAATGTTTTAAAGAAGCTGTGGTCAGGCAGAAGGGTCTGGAACAACACTTACCTTTGCACTTCAGTGGATTAAACATTTGCCAAGATAAACATTTAATTGGTCCATTATCTCTTGGCTATTGTCTGCTGATAATTTGGACTCTTAGCTGTGGGCTCAGGGAGAGCCAGAGGCATTCCCTTGATCCTTCCTGAAAATGCTGTGGTCAGCTGGGAAATCAGATTTTCTGTCTCATGGCAATAGGAGAAATGTCTTTACTCGGGGTAGAAGATGGCTTTTATTAATGGCCTTAACGGGTAACAAGGGAGATTTATTGTCAGGCACTGGTAGCTCATGCCTGCAATCCTAGCTACTCTGGCGTCTGATATCTGATAATAACGGTTTGAAGCCAGTCTGGGCAGGAAAAGCCAGTAAGACTTGTCTCCAATTAACCACTGAAAAGCTGAAAGTGGAGCTGTGGCTCAAGTGGTAGAGTGCTCGCCTTGATCAAAAAAGAGCACAGGGGATAGCACCTGCGCCCCGGTTTAAATAATAACTAATTAAAATGAAAATGAAATTGACTTTGTGTTTCTACTGAAGAGCAGGAAGAAAAAAATGAGTGTGCAACCTTCACTTTCAAAGAAGTTAGATTCTCTGCAGAATTTCTAGACAACGCCAGAGGCCTGAGCAAATCAGGACCAAATAGTATTGACTGAACAGTTTCCTGTTTTTGTTTTTGTTTTTTCTCACCAGTCCTGGGGCATGAACTCGGGGTCTGAGCGTTTTCCTCAAGGTTAGCAACTCTACCATTTGAGCTGCAGCACTACACCCAGCTTTTTCTATGTGGTACTGAGGAATTGAACCCGGGTCTTCAAGCATGTGAGGCAAGCACTGTACCACTAGGCCAACCCATCCCCTACCCCCACCCCAGTTTCCTATTCTTTAAATAGGAAGACAAACCCATTCCTGATGTTTGTCCCAACTCCCCCATGGAGAGACGCCATGCCTGCTCTTCTATCCCTGTCCTCAGGTGGCCACTAATGCCCAAGGGGCCCCCATGTGTACCCTAGTTCCTCAGTAGGATCTTGTCTCTAGCTGCTGCCCTCTGGCCATAGCCTCTTTCTCCCCAGCTAGGCACATGTGTCCTTCCTGACCTGCTGGCTTTTGGCTCAGGGGTATCCTCCTCCTTCACTTCTCCCTGGCTTTTTCTTAATAATCACCTTCTTAATAATTTTCTTAATAATCACCTTAGGTGTCCCTTGTGGGAAAGAGCCTCATTTTCATCATAACAGTTACTGCAGGTTGTGTGTGTGTGTGTGTGTGTGTGTGTGTGTGTGTGTGTGTGTGTGTGTACACTCCATTCCAGAGCTTGCACTCAGGGTCCAGCTGCTGTCCCTGAGCTTTTGTGCTCAAGGCTAGTGTTCTACCACTCGAGCCACAACTCTGCTTCCTGCTTTTTGGTAGAGAGTCTCATGGATTTTGCTGCTCAGGCTGGCTTTGAACTGCAATTTCCAGAGATCTCAGCCAGTTCAGAGTAGTTAGGTATGAACGACCAGTACCCAGCTAACATAATATTATTTTGTTTTGGTCGTAGGGCTTGAACTGTAGACCTGTGCGCTGACCCTGTGCTTTTTTGTTCAAGGCTTGTGCTTTACCACTTTGAGCCACAGCCTCACTTCCCATTTTCTGGTGGTTGATTGGAGATAAGAGTCTCACTGACTTTCCCACCCAGGCTGGCTTTGAATCATGATCCTCAGACCTCAGCCTCCTAAGTATTCAGGATTACATATGTGAAACCATCTTATGTCCCTTGTGTCAAGCAGTAGATCACTAGCCTTGAACAAAAAGAAGCTCAGGGACAGTGCCCAGGCCCTGAAGTTAAGCCCCAGAACCATCATCACACAAACAACAAAAATAAACCATGTGAAGAGAATCTGGGCTTCTATTTGTCACTTGTCTGTATTTTTCCACCCGAGGATAATGTGTCCATCACAGTCGTTTTTGTCACCCTCTGTTGCCTTCTGGGGAGCCTTTACCATGCCCAGAGCAGTAGTTAGGAACAGGAGCTCATACCGGAAAAGGAAAGAGAGCGTTTGGATGTCTGCCATTGTCTGGTCTTGGGTCTGTCTGAGAGAGCAGGATTGTGTGTGTGGAGGGATCCAAACTGAGTGCCCTGGGCAGAGAACACCCAGGGGTCCCAGTCACTTAGGCTGCAGGCCTAGTTCCAGCTCTTTACAACAGATGTGACCTTGAACAACTGGCTTCCTTATCAATAAAATAAAATCCAGGGTTGGGGTAGAGAGGAAATGAAGCAGTGTATTGGCACCTGGCAGTGGTAAGGGTTGAATAGGTGCCAGCTGTGGCCAGCTGTGTCCCGCTAACTATCCCTTCTCCTCCCCACCCCCTACCCCCTTTTAGATTGCCCCAGACCTTGATCCACCTGCTAAAAGGCAACATTGGCACCGGGCTCCTGGGGCTGCCCTTGGCAGTGAAAAATGCTGGCATCTTGGTAAGCATCAACCGTTGGAGGACAAGGTAGCTTTTGTTTTTTTTGTATCTTCGTTTTGTTCTGTGCTGCTACTGGGGGTTGAACTCAGGGCCCTTTTTTGCTCAAGTCTGGCATTCTATCATTTGAACCACACGCTTATTTATGACACCTTTGTGCTAGTTCCTTGGCAATCAAAGAGAATCTCATGCATTTTTTCCTTTCTGGATTGACTTCAAAACCTAGGATCTTCAGATCTCAGCATCCTGAGTAGCTAGGAGCCTGGCTTGGGTCCTTGTCTTTAATTCAGCCAAAAAAAAAAGCAAATATTCGGACACAGATTCATCCACAGCACTTTTACTGGGGCCTCTCTGTGCGCCAGGCCCAGTCTAGGCTCTTTAGACTACATCCAGGTAGATCAGCAGATACCCATGTTGTCATGGCACCCCCTGGCTCCGGAACCACTCCCACTGGGGAAGGTAATTCACTGGTATCACGTGAGTCCCCACACATAGAGGTGGGACGGAGGGGAGAAGGACCTGGTGGGAAAGATTCTCCACGTGGTCCACGCAGTTTCTGTCCACTTTCCGAACTTAATGTGGCAGTGATAGAAGATTTGCTTGCTTTCTGCCGTCCCCAGCCCCATCCTCCGTGGCCAACCCTGAGCATCTTCTTTTTATAATCCTCCTTCTGCAGCTTGTCAGCCCAAAGCTAGTTTCAGCGGTGGAAACTATCTGTCCTCAGCTCCACCCCCACCCCTGCCCTGCTCCCATGGGGGCTTGCGCTCAAGATTCCTTCCCCTTCTCCACTCCCCTCATCCCACGGAGCCTGGGAGCTTCCGTTCTGCCCGTGCACAACCCACCATCTTAGCACAGACTCCTGAGCTGATCTTGTCTGTGAGATGAACTCTGTGGCAGGCGTGGTCTGGAGCCCATGCCTCCATCTAACTCCTCCCCTCCATCCTCCCCACCACATTTTCCTCTTGTCCTGGTTCTCCCAAATTGTACCTCTACAAGTGTCCAGGTGGCATGTAATCATTGGCCATGTGGTGCGTGTGTATCTCTCTTTCTCCAGTTGGGTCCCCTCAGCCTGCTGGTGATAAGCATGGTGGCCGTGCATTGCATGAGTGTCCTGGTAAAGTGTGCACATCACTTCTGCCGCAGGTGAGAGCCCCCCAGCCACCTCCCCGCTCCCCACGGTGCTGCCCTCCCGTGGTGTATTTAAAGTCGTAGGTTAAGTGTACTGAACCAGTAGCCATCGCCCCATTCTTTGTGAGTGTGTGAGTGTATGTGTGTGTGAACGTCTCTTGGACTTTCCTGCCCAGCCTGGCTTTGAACCTTGATGCTTAGATCTCAGCCTCCAGAGTAGCTAGGATACCAAGCAGAAGAGTCTTCTTGAGTGCCAGTGGCTCCCATTCTAACCACCTTCTCACAGACTGAACAAACCCTACTTGGACTACGGGGAAACTGTGATGTGCGGACTGGAAGCTAGCCCCAGCGCCTGGCTCCGGAACCACTCCCACTGGGGAAGGTAATTCACTGGTGTCACGTGACTCCCCACACATAGAGGTGGCACGGAGGGGAGAAGGACCTGGTGGGACCAGGCTGGTGGTGGGGAGGGAGAGAGCTGGTGGGCGTCAGTTCTGTGGGTGGCTAGTTGTGTGGCCTTGAATTGTGCAGCTCCTCCATTTATGGGCCTTGAGTGTCAGGAGAGAGATGAGCTGGGTGTCTAGCAGGCCCAGAGATCAGCAAGGGAGGAATTTGAAGAGTTGTGCCAGGGGGTAGGGGGCAGACAAACAAGGTGTCAGGGTGTGTTAGGAGATACAGGGTAGGAATTGGATTCTCTTTAGGGTGACTTTTCAGATATCTGCTGGGAAATGTTTCTGTTCTTCTTTACATGTAAGGGACTGACATCCCTCCACCTTCTTTTCTTGTCAGTCATGGGACTTGAACTGGGCACTGTCCCTGAGTTTTTATTCACTCAAAGCTAGAACTGTGCCACTTTGGGCCCTAATGCCACTATGAGTTTTCTGGTGGTTAATTGGAAATAAGAGTCTCGTGAACTTGGACTTTCCTGCCTGGCTAGCTTTGAATGGCAGTCAGAAGATCTCAGCCAGCCCGGGCAGGAAAATCTGTGAGACTCTTTATCACCAGTAAACTACTTAGAAAAAGCTGGAAGTGATGCTATGGCTTAAGTCATAGAGTGGTAGCCTTGAGCCAAAGAAGCTCAGAGACCACACCCAGGCCCAGAGTTCAAGCCCCTGGACTGGCACCAAAAAAAAACCCCAAAAACTTAAAAAAAAAAAAAAAAGCAGCACCCATAGTCATGGTATCTGTGCCAGGCCCTGGTGATGCTCTTGGTGTTGTGAGGACAAAATGCCAGGAAGAGCATGGCACAAACCAAGCAGGGGCACCCCTCTCCTTCCTCCCGGTGCTTCAGGCTCATCATTCTCCTCATAGCAGGCTGTGCTTGGCTGTGTCACCAGCCAGGGAGGGGAGGGGAGGAGAGTGAAGGAGAGGGGAGGGGTCTGGGCGACTTGGGGAAGCATTCTTCAAGCATCCACGCCCCCCAGCAGGCTTGCGTGTCCTGTACTGATGTTCGCATCCATCCTCCCTACTAGGCACATTGTAGACTTCTTCCTGATCATCACTCAGCTGGGGTTCTGCTGTGTCTACTTTGTGTTTCTAGCTGACAACTTTAAACAGGTAGGATCTGGTTAAAGGGGTGGGGGCTGGTTGCCGATGGCACACGAGTGTAATCCTAGATACTGAGGAGGCTGAGATCTGAGAATCACAGTTCAAAGCCAGCCCAGGCACCCTAATCCGTGATACTCTGATCTCCAATGAACCACCAGAAAACCGGAAGTGGCGCTGTGGCTCAACATGGTAGAGTGCTAGCCTTGAGCTGAAGAGCTCAGAGATAGAGCCCAGCCTCAGAGTTCAAGCCCCATGACCAAAAAAATAAAATAAAAATAAAGGGGAGGTGAAATATGTCCCCCACCCCTAGGACCAGAACACACACACACACACACACACACACGTCAGGACGACTTGTCCATCCTTCTGTCTCAGGTAAGATGTGACTAAGCCCAGCTCAGATAGTTGCATTGCTAATAATTGCCATACAGATGATCCACAGAATTCCCTGCTGGCCACAGGTGACTCCCCAGCTTCCTGCACACACTTGAGCCTTCACTCGGGATCCTCGTCCCAGCAGGACTTCAGCTCTCTGCTTTCTTCTTGCCCCGGTTCTAGGTGATAGAAGCAGCCAATGGCACCACCAATAACTGCCACCACAACGAGACCGTGGTCCTCACCCCTACCATGGACTCCAGACTCTACATGCTCTCCTTCCTGCCCTTCTTGGTGCTCCTGGTTTTCATCCGAAACCTCCGGGCCCTCACCATCTTCTCCCTCCTGGCCAATGTCAGCATGCTGGCCAGCCTGGTGATGATCTACCAGTTCATCGTTCAGGTACAGGCCCAGGTTCCTCATGGCCTAGGGAGATACCAGATAAATAAATGAAACGACTGAAGTGTAAATAGATGCCCATGACTTACACATGCCAAATACAGATGAGAGATTATTTTTTTGGACGGGGGGAACTGTTCCTAATACCTGAACTCAGGGCCTGGGTGCTGTCCCTGAGCTTTTTTGTACACAAGGCTGGTGTTCTACCACTTGAACCATAGCCCCAGTTCCAGCTTTTTTGGTATAGTTAACTGAAGATAAGCATCTTCCTTGTGGGGGCTGGCTTTGAACCGCGATCCTCAGATCTCAGAATCCTGGGTAGCTAGGATGTCGGGTGTGAGCCCCCTGTGCCTAGCTGGAAATTTTCTTATAAACAAATCTATGTGTATGAATGTGACAGGGCCTAGGGGATGGAAAAAAAAGTGGTTTTCTTCTTTTCCTCCTTAAGAGGTGACTATACCATTGTTTTGAAATCTTCCAAAGAGAAGCCTGCTGCAGAGATTAGTAACAGACCTTTGGTTCACTCCAGATGATTCTGCCACACTATTGGAGTATGCGCCGCACATATCTAAATACCTGTTTCATGACTTGGTTTAGTTAAACATCCTGGGAAAGGCCTGGTATTAAAGGTCTGCTCACTGTCTTGTAGGGCCACTGGAGAGGTAGTCAAGCTTTTCAGGGGGTGTGGCCTAGTGGTAGGAAGTGATGTCATTGGAAATGGACCCTCAAAAGGGGAGGTACTGGGATTCTGCCCTGCCCCTCTTTGCTTCCTGGCTGTCATGAGATGAGTGACTCATGCCTCACCATATGATTGATGTTCTAGACCCAGGCCCCAAAACAATAAGGTCACTTGACCACCTACCAAAGAAAAAAGCCATGAAACCATGAACCACAGTTCATGGTTAGTCTCAGGCATTTTGTCACAGTGACTGGAGAACACACCAGCATAATAGTTTAACCAATTGAGAAACATCAGAAACTTCAATTAGGAGCACCAATAAAGAGGCTCCTACAGAGATTGATTTTATTGCTTTTGGAGCCTGGGAAAGTCTGGGAAGATGCTTAGAGTTTGCTTCTCAGCAAGGCAGAACAAAAACACAGCTCTGCTTTATAACCACCCACTCTCAGAATAACCAATCCGGTCCTGTGCGAGCTGGGACTTGCTTATCCCTTGACAGTGAGAAGAAGATGGGTCCTGTGTTCCATCCTTGACCTGCCTGGAATCTCAGCCTGATCCCTCTCTCCCCCACTCTGTAAAGAGACCACCTTCCAGAATGGCAGATTTCAACATGACCTTTGGAGAGCCTCCAGCCATGGCAGTTTCTAAACCTGTTTTTACTTGAAGTGTTACATGCATTTGGCTTAAAAGTCTAGTTCTTCAAGGACTACAGCTTGGGCACCACCCACCCCTGTTCTGTCCCTGTCTCCAGGACTGTCCCTTCCTGGAGATCCCCCACAGGATGACTCCCTGAGCTTGTACCTCCTCCCCAGAGTAGCCTCGTCTTCTTTACCTATGGCTTGGATTATACATGATATTCTGTGATAGAGTTGATCCCTTGTTTTAGAGGGGCAGTTTTTTTAATTAAAGGATTTATTAACATTGATTTTTACATCATATTTCAAATGACATATTTAACAAGTATTCAAGAAGGGAATCTCTATATACAATCACTGGCACTTAGATTTTAGAACATAATTGAAATTACGCTGAGGCTTTGTACGTCATAGATACATATTAATCTATGTAATAAAACATTATGTCTATAGAGTCATAATTTTTTGTCTATGTAGTTGTGTTTATATTTCCAATACCATGTCCATAGCATTGGGTACGTGAATAATGAATGAGTCCTTGCTCTTGTACTGTTTGGATCCAATAGTCATATATTAAGGATACCATGCATCTTTTGTTCCTTTGGTTTTGACTGCAAATGCCATTATTTTATCTTGTCTGTTGGCTATGTAGAATTCCATTGTATACATATATATATATATATATATATACCACATTTTCTGTATCCATTCATCTGCAGTAGGGCATCTGGATTGTTTCCATCGCCTGGCTATTGTGAATAGTGCAGAGATGAACATAGCTGAGCAGGTGTCCTTATATCCTGGGTTATGATGTTTAGGATAGATGCCCAGGAGTGGTATGGCGGGATCGTAGGGAAGGTCAATTTTCAGTTCTTTAAGAAACCTCCACACTGCTTTCCAGAGTGGCTGAACTAGTCTGCATTCCCACCAGTAGTGCAGTAGGGTTCCTTTTTCTCCACAACCCCGTCAGCAACTGTCATTGTCTGAGTTCAAAATCTTGGCCATTCTTGTTGGGGTAAGGTGGTGTCTTAGGGTTGTTTTTATTTGCATTTCCTTTATGACCATGGATGATGAGCATTTTCTTATATGCTTTTCTGCCATTTTAATCTCTTCTTTTGATGTCTCTCTTTAGTTCCCTTGCCAATTTAGTGATTGGTTTGTTGGGTTTGGGGGGATTAGTTTCTTGAGTTCCCTGTAGATACTGGATATTAAGCATTTGTCTGATGTATTATTGGTAAATATCTTTTCCCAGTTGGTTGGCTGTCTTTCTACTTTAGTAGCTATGCTTTTATCTGTGCAGAAACTTTTTATTTTTAGGTAGTCCCATTTATTGAGTCTCTCTCCAATCTGTTGTGACCCTGGGATTCTGTTCAGGAATTTTTTGCCTGTGTCTGTGAGTTCCAGTGTCTTTCCAACTCTCTCGTGTAGCAGTTTCAAGGTTTTCGGTCTGACATTGAGGTCTTTGATCCATTTTGAGTTAATGCTTGTGCATGGCGAAAGGCTAGGGTCAATTTTTAGTTTTCTGCATGTGGCTGCCCAGTTTTCTCAGCACCAGTAATTGAATAGGCTGTGTTTGTTTAGGGGGGGCAATTTTAAATGGTTTAGCTTATTAATGATTCTGCTTGGGTTGTTTTTTTTCATCCCCACCCCCCTGAATCTCCTGGTTCTGTGGCTTGAATTCAGCACCTGGATGCTGTCCCTGAGCTTTTTCTTGCTCAAGGCTACTGCTCAACCACTTGAGCCATAGCTCCACTTTCTGCTTTTTGCTGGCTAATGGGAGATAAGCGTCTCATGAACTTTTCCTGCCTAGACTGGTTGTGAACCTTGATCCTCAGATCTCAGCCTCCTGAGAAGCTAGGATGCTAGGCATAGCACCTGGCTTCATCTTTTGATTTCTTTTTTACTTGCATTAAATGTCTATAGATGGGATGACCTAGTGAAAGAAATGGAATCTTTTGTGCAAGCTCCAAACATTTGATACATCAGGCTAGCAAATAACATTTTCTCAGCCTGATGAGTAATACTACTAATAAAAAAAATAGACTGAGATTATAATTACCCTGATCACCTGTCACCATTCAGGTTTTCTTCCTCTTTCGGAAATGGGATAATCTCTTTGATTTGGGGAAGGTTCTGATCCTGAATCTCTGTTTACCTTCAGCTTTTCTTTGTGTCTCTTTTCAGAGAATTCCAGACCCCAGCCAGCTGCCTCTGGTGGCATCATGGAAGACCTACCCTCTGTTCTTTGGCACAGCCATTTTCTCATTTGAAAGCATCGGAATGGTAAGTGACCCAGTGACTTGGACCCGCAGTGTCCCCTGGGAATCCAATGTGCTTTCCCCAGGGTCCCCGAGACTTAAATGTGGAGGAATATTCTACTCGCAAACAAGTGGATGGTGCTGCAGGATTCCATGGAAGAACCCAGCATGGACATTTTTTGGGGGAAGGAAGGGACATTAAGGTTTCAGGCTAAGCGTCGGGGGGAAGAGATGCTGTGGTTTGAACTCAAGACTTCATACTTGCTTAGGCAGACATTCTACCATGGAGCCGTGGCTCCATCCATTTTCTTTGTGGGCCGGTTAATTTTTTGAGCTAAGGGTGACAGGTGCATACCACCACACCTAACTTTTTTTCTGTGAACATGGAGTCTCGTGGACTTTGCTGCCTAGACTGGCCTGGAACAGTGATTCCCCCTTATCTCATGCCTCTCCATCTTGGCTTAGGATGATGGGCATGCGCTGCTGTGCTCATCTAGAAGTAAAGAAGTGAGTCTTGGGCCGGGAGTTTGGCCTAGTGGTTAAAGTGCTTGCCTAGCATGCATGAAGACCCGGGTTCGATTCCTTGGTACCACATATACAGAAAAAAAAGCCGGAAGTGGTGCTGAGGCTCAAGTGGTAGAGCTCTAGCCTTGAGAAAGTCCAAGGACAGTGCTCAGGCCCTGAGCTCAAGCCCAGGACCGGCAAAAAAAAAAAAAAAAAAAAAGAGAAGTGAGTCTTGTGAACTTGGCTGCCTGGAATGGCCTGGGACCGTGATCCTCTGGAGCTAGTGGTGGCAGCTTAGGAAGGCCACTCCCCCTGCCCCTCCCTCTCCCCCCTCCCCACCATATCTCAGGACTCTCGCTTAAAACAGTCAGCTCTGGAGTCCCTTCTAGTCGTTTCTAGCTGCTGATGACATAACTTTGATGTGTCTGGTTTTGGTTGGTTATTAATTTTTCTTTTCTTCCGTCTTCTGTGCTCTCCTTCTTCCTCCCTTACTGCTCATAGGTACTGCCCCTTGAAAATAAAATGAAGGAACCCCAGAAATTTCCCCTCCTCTTGTTCCTGGGGATGGGCATTGTCACAGCCCTCTACATCAGCTTGGGGACCCTGGGGTACCTGCAATTTGGTGCCAACGTCCAAGGCAGTCTCACCCTCAACCTGCCCAACTGCTGGTATGCGGGGTGGGTGGGGAAGGAGGTGGCAGAAGGGAGGGGTCAGAATGGGGATTCCCCTCTTCTCCTCTCTCCAGCCCCTTGTCTCTCACACGCTGCATGATTCATATCTGTGAAGCTTTACATTGATTTCATACATCAAGCCATTATCTGTGAAGACAGTTCCCCTTGGGGAATCCCAAGCCCCAAGAACCACGAATTCCCTCTCCCCCCTACCTATGCCACTGTGCCAGTCCTGGGGCTCGAACTCAGACCCTGAGCTTTTATGCTTAAGGTTAGCGCTCTATCACTTTGAACCAAGATAAAAACCTCATTGTGGAGAGACACTGTGTGCAGATACTGAGAAGCTTGCTAGTGTGGAAGGATAAATGAAAATAATCATCTCTCAGCCAGCCTGGCTGCTTCGCCCACGTGTGCCATTAGGGGCTGGCAGGGGCTGCAGGAGGCGGATTGAGACACTGAGGTCAGGACTCCCTAATCAGCAAGTATGACCATATCCTTCCCGCCGCCAGCCCAGCAGCAGCCTGAGTAGGCTATCATTTCTGGGAAGTGTTTCTTTTTTTCTCTCTCTTGGTGCCACCTTTTTAGTTTCTAAATACTGCTTATACAAGTTCTATGTCATGGTAGCCTTTCCCAACTTTGAATAAATCAGGAATGGTTAGAAACAGCATCTTTTCTGCCTCTATTCCCAGCCAAGCCATTAGGGAAACCTGATTCCAGACTGGGCAGCTGTGCAGACTCAAAGGCTGCTGTACTTAAGAGAGTGGCCAACAGGGGGGCCGGAGTGTGGCTTGGTGGTAAAGCCCATGGGAGGAGCCAGGAGCTGGGGAGACTCACCATTAAGTCCTACCCCTCGGTGATTTGCCTGCAGCCAGAGAACATCATCCTAGAGTTCAGGTTTAAGCACAAGCAAGTGAGTGCTCATTTTACACATAGTAAATGACCACATTTGCATGAATCCAAGAGTAAATGACCAAGTTTGCATGTGTCCAATAGTAAACGACCACATTTGCATACAGCCTGTGATGGAGACCAGCTGACTGCCCCTCTAATGTATGAGTCTGGTTCAAAGCAAAGCTCTGCTTGGGTTCACTGTGACCCTGCTCTTGCATGGTGATAGGTATGCAGTGCTTTACTTGTAAATTTATCCTAATACTAGGGTTTGAACCCAGAGCCTCACAGTTTCTAAGCAGGCACTCTTCCACTTTATCCATGCCCTTAGACTTTTTTGTTTTATTTTATTTTTTGCCAGTCCTGGGGCTTGAACTCAGGGCCCGGACACTATTCTTAAGTTTTCTCAAGGAGAGCACTCTTTATCACTTGAGCCACAGCACCACTTCTGATTTTTCCTGTGTATGGAGTCCCAGGGAATCGAACCCAGGGCTTCGTATATGCTAGACAAGTACTCTACTACTAGGCCACACTCCTGGCCTGCTTTATTATTTTTCAAGTTCTTGTCTGTGGCTGGCCTCTGATCATAAATCCTCTAGATCCCTACCTGTTAAGTAGCTGGGATTATAGGCATGAGCCACTATGCCTAACTTTTTGTTGTTGTTGTTGCTATTGTTATTGATATTATTGAAAGGAAATATGTTCATTCTAAAGGATTGAATGGTACACAGAGATTCTTTACCATGCCCATGCCTGGTCCCCAGTTTCTAGCGGCAGCTGTGCTCCCCATTTCTTTTGTTTCCTTCGGAGACAATCGGTGTACATGCAGATGTATGTAGGGTATGTAGACCCTTCACTCTAAAGAAGTAGCAAAAAGTCGGAAGTGGAGCCGTGATTCCGATGGTAGAGCACCAGTCTTGGGCAGAAAAATCTCAGAGGACAGTGGCTGAGACAGTGGAGATCAAGCCCTAGGACTGGCACAAACAGACGAAACAACGAAAACCCTCAAACCCCAGCTGGTCCACTGCCCATTGGATTTCAGGCCCTGGTCCAGGATGGGGAAGGGGAGCATTAGAGCCCCACTGAGCCTTTGACACCCCCCACACGGCCTCCCCAAGCAGGAGAAGGCTGAGAATCCTGACACACGAACCAGCAGGCATGTGGTGTTTGTAGATCTCTGGGGTTCACAGACACGGTCTGGGTGGCCTGGCCTGGTATCTTCAAGGATGCAAGACAAAGGGGTTCCGATCTCCCCACAGGCTGTACCAGTCTGTCAAGCTTCTCTACTCCATGGGGATCTTCTTTACCTACGCGCTGCAGTTCTACGTCCCGGCCGAGATCATCATCCCCTTCTTCGTGTCCCGAGTGCCCGATCACTGCCACTTACTGGTGGACCTCTTTGTACGCACCATGCTGGTTGGCCTCACCTGTGAGTACAGAAGGCCCTGTGGGTCTTTTATTTCCTGCCTCCACCCTCTAAGGATACTCAGTATCCAGCACTCCCAGGAGAGATGGGGGAAGTGAGGGGGTGGGGAGAGAAAGAGAGAGAAAGTCTTACTACAGGCAGACATGCCTGCACACAGCCACAGCTTCAGAGTTTTGAGGCACACGCAGGGATCGCTGGGAATTGGTGTGTCTACATTACAGGACCACAGAATGAGAACAGTTATTGGTGTATATGCTGTAGAACGCTGCACAGAGCTGCGTGTGGTAGCACAGGCCTGCAATCCCCGCACCGTGCCTGGCTCATGTGACTTGAAAATAGAACAGAGTTGAGTATTCTCAAGAGGAGTGGTTTGAATATTGCTTATAGTTGGAGTCAGAAATAACATTTTGGCTGTCAGCGCCAAGAAGGCAAGCAAAAAAAGCTGTCCTCTCCCCACCCTCCTCCCCCCTTATTGTTTGATACGAAGGATTGAGCCACATCCCCAACCCCTTTTTATGTTGGTTATCTTCAAGATAGGGTCTTTTGTCTTTTTTGTGTATATGTGTGTGTGGGGGGGTATGGACTTGAACTCAGGGCCAGGGTGCTGTCCCTGAGCCTTTTTTTTTTCCTTCTTAAATTAGCATTCTATCACTTCGAGCCATCTCTCTTCTTCTGATTTTCTGATGATTAGTTGGAGTCTCATGGGACTTTCCTGCTTTGTCTGGCTTTGAACCTAGATCCTCATATCTCAGCCTCCCGAATAGCTAGGATTATACGTGTCTGCCACTGGCACCTGGCTAGGATGGGGGCTTTCTTTATGCTCAGACCAGACTGGACTGAATCTTCTTACTTGGCATCCTCATTGCAGGAGATGACAGGCAGATTCTCCTGCACCCGGCCATTGATTGAGACAGAGTCTCTTGAACTTGTCATGCCTGGGGCTGCCTCCAAACCATCTCCACTTCCCAAGTAGTTAGGCGTGCAGGCTTGAGCCACGATGCTCTTGCAGGGTGGGGCTGGCAGGAAAGAGGCTGGACAGCTTGGGTTCACCAGCTCTAGAGAGCTTTTGGTAATGGAGACTCTTGGCTGCTTCTGCCTGTGGCTCTTCTTTGGGCAGAGTTCAGGGCCTTGGGCAGACCCGGTGTGTGGAAAGAGCCCTCAAGGCAGCTAATTCAGGGCTGAAGTGACTGCAAAGAGGAGAACACACTGTCTCTTAATTTTCTGATATGTTGCCTTAATGTGTACAGATGAGCAAATGGGGCAGGCTGCCTGCCCTTTGCCAGCAGCCCCTGGGGGTTGGAACTGGAGAGGGTGGGGGTGAGAGCGCGAGCGTGCACGCTTGCACCTCTCAGTGCCAGCTCTGAGAGGGCCCAGTTGTCATTCTGTAGGGTGTCGGAAGAAAGGATAAGAATAGTTGAAATAATTTGCCTTTACTTCTCCCTCTTCCCCCCCCCCCACCAAGTGAATATTCTAGAAAAAGCAGGGCTGCCTTTTAAGCCTGGCTCCCTGACTGGAGGACCTGTGCTTTTCTTAAGAGGCTTCTTTTGTTTTCTGGTAATACTTTTTTTTCCCAGCCTCACTTTGCTTCTACTGAAAAATGCTGAGAGAGCTCTGGCTGGTTTTGACCTTCAAAGGCATGTGCCTGCCTTTCCCTTTTGTGATCTGTCATGGGTTAGCATCTAGCATCTCTCTCATCCTATTAAAAAAAATAAATAAAAAGCAGTCTCTTCATCTCTGAGAGTTCTCAGTCATCTTGCAGACTTTGAAGTCTGTTGGATGGTTGTGTAGGGCCTGCCTGCCGAGTCTGTGTGATCTTGCTTTGTTCTTGCTGCTCTGGAAGTGTCTAAGGTTGATTGCTGTGGTATTTAGATTTTGTTGTTGTTGCCAGTTCTGGGGTTTGATCTCAGGGCCTGGGTTCTGTCCTTGAGCTTTTATGATTTTATTTTTGTTCAACACTAGTATTCTACGTTGAGCCACAGCTCCACTTTTGGCTTTTTTTTTTTTTTTTTTTTTTTTGATAAGTGGAGCTAAGAATCTCACAGATGTGTCTGCCTGGGCTGGCATCGACCCATGGTCCTTAGATCTCAGGCTCCTCAGGAGCTAGGATGAAAGGCATGAGTCCCTGGTGGCTGGCTACCATTTAGATCTCTGATGGAATCGATTACCTGCAATAGTATCCACTGTAGCTTCTTATTCAGGTGATTGGCCAGTGGGGTAGAGCCCAGGATGTCTGCTCCTAAGACTAAGCCACCAAATCGGGGCTGAGAAATGTCATAAAATGTCTGAGTTGAGCAGACCAGACCTCAGAAACCATCTCATAGTAATAGGCGCCTTGTTTTCTAGGTCAATAAAACAGGCTTAGAGGATGAGTGGCTCTGTCCTAGGACCCACACGCTGGTGAGAGCTGGGTTGGTGATGCAGTGAGCCAGCTTTAAGCATTTTTGTGACATAATTTTGTTTTTCTGGGTTGGTCCTGGGGCTTGAACCCTGTACCTGGGCAATGCCCCAGAGCTCCTCAGCTCAAGGCTAGTGCTCTACCACTTTGAGCCATAACACCATTTCTGGTTTTCTGGTGATTAATTGGAGTTAAGAGTCTCACGGACTTCCATGCCTAGGCTGGCTTTGAACTGCAATCCCCAAATCTCAGCCACCTGAGTAGCTAGGATGACAGCCATGAGCTCTCAGCCCCTGGCTTGTGACATACTTGATAGGGCTTCAGGTTTGTTATATGAATGATTTCACCTGGGTATCTACCCCAACGTGGCAGATGAAAAGAGTCTGTAACAGACCATGGGGTGCTGGAGCTAGGCTGAGAGGCTGACATTCTTATCTGGAACTCAGCCCTGCACCCCTCACTGGGCTTAGATCTCCACGCTGCTCTAATACATGAAGCCATTGTTGTGGGATTGGCTAGTACGTAATCCTGATCACCCAGCTGGTCAGTTCTCATTGCACTTCAGAGGCCTCCTTCCCTCCAGCTTTTCCTCCATATCCAACCCCACAAAGTTTGCCGGTGGGGGAAGAGCTAATGACCACATCCACTGATGTAGACGGAGTTAAGGGCTACCCCCCCATGTCCCCCACTTCCCAGGCGCTGATGGGGAAAGTGTTCTGGTGTCTGATGAATAGAAGAAAGGAAGAATGGCCTAGCACTCCATGTCCCCACTGCCCCCCCCATGGGTAAATATGGTGGCCTTGGGGAAGTCAGGCGAAGCCCCTGCTTTCTACTGACTCCTGCCACCCTTCTTTGCCCCTCCTTCCTCCAGAAATCCAGCTGTATTTCCTCACTCCCCCCTCTCTCTCTAAGGTCTATCATTTCCTCCTGGCTTTCTTCCCCCCCTCCCCTCTCTGGTCCCTCTGGGCCTGGTTTCCATGGTGATGATGATCAGAGGGCGGAGTCACGCCTGTGGCTGGTGAGGCTATGGAAGGAGTCTAGTGTGAAAGGAGGAATGTAGTAGATTCGAATTCATTGGCATACCATGTGGTGTGGGAAAACCAAGTTTTCACCACCTCCTCTGTGGCAAGTGAGCCTCAGGAATCACCGAGGTGAGGGTAGGCATGGGGCGCTCTCCAGTGGAGGCTGTGGCAGGAACCCCAAAGTGGGAACCACAGTCCACCCTTGTTCGGTTAACCCACAGGTTATGGATGGCCTTTTTGCCACTGTATCCTGAGGCCACGGGGCAGGGCCTGCAGTTTCACGTGATCGTGGCAATCTTGTTTTGCCAACAAGAAAATGGGGAGTGTCGCCTGACTCAGGAACAGCATCAGCTTGGAGTGTAAAATGTGAACCCCGAGTCCACAACCAATCCTCAAATAGTCCTGTGACCCCTGCCCAGTGGGGAGACCACTTAGGTCACAGTGGATCCCAGGAGAGGGTGGATGGAGCCTCTCCCCTTTGCTTGAGACAACATGGGGACAGCCCTGAAGGGGCCTGGTGTTCTGTACGGAGGTGGGGGAGCATTTCCTGAGACAGTCCACTGGGTCAGAGGCTAGCCCACGGACAGAATACCTTGGTTTTGGTTTTTTTTTTTTCTCTCTCTTACCTATATGAAAATGATCTGTGACATGGGCTGGGAGGGGAAGACTGAGGTTTTGACTTGCCAGTAAGAAAGGAGGGAGAAGGAAGGGAGGGGAGGGACAGAAAGGGAGGGGAGGGGAGGGAAGGGAAAAAGTTCTTCATTCTAGAAGATGGACAGAAGCTAAATTGGCTGGCCAGCATGGGCCTCGCTCCGGGCAGGCTCGAGCAGGCATGTCTCTCTCCCTCTCCCTGCAGGCGTGCTGGCCGTCCTGATCCCCCGCCTGGACCTGGTCATCTCCCTGGTGGGCTCTGTGAGCAGCAGCGCTCTGGCCCTCATCATCCCGCCCCTGCTGGAGATTACCACGTACTGTGCAGAGGGCATGAACCCGGTGGTCATCGCCAAGGACGTCCTCATCAGTGTCCTGGGCTGCATGGGTTTCGTGGTAGGCACCTACCAGGCCCTCTATGAGCTGATCCAGCCAAGCCATGCCCCCATCTCCCTCAACGCCACCCATGCTTCTGTGTAGGAATCCGGGGTGGGGGGCATTGCCAGCACCTGCCGTGTCCCCCTCTGCCTGTCACCCCCCCCCAGAGCCTCACCTGTGGCCAGCCTCTGGGGAGAAGACAGGGGTTCACTCTCTGGGCACTCCTCTGCAGAGTCACTGTGCGGCCAGGAGAGGCTGAGGTCCCAGGGGCTTGGGCAGGTCACAGACTCAAGGGACAGTCCTTCCCCTAGTGACAATGCCATCACTGCCCCTTTGTACCTTATCTCTGCCTCTTATCCTCCTCTCCCACCCTCCTCCCGCCTCTGACCTGCCCCATCATATGAATCCTGCACAGATCACTTTATTTAAGGCAGGGGTGGGTGTGGTGGGTGGGGGGCTTCCTGTACCTCACAATTTTCTCCCTGTCCTGGGCCAGGCCTGGATTAAATAAGTGGGCGAGTCCCACCCCCCCTCTTTCTAAAGCCAGGCTTCTTTCTCAATTCCCTCCCAAATGTTGTACCTCAATATTCCTCTACCTACTCAGCACTTGGGGTGTCGGGGCCTACTTAGTGGTTTACAAAGCAGCCCCTCCCTGTGCCCTGCTCCACCCCTGTTCTCCTAAAGCTGGAGATGTGATTCTACACCCTGTGTCTGGCTTGCCGCGACCCCTCTGAGCCCCACACTTGCTGTCCTCTGTGTCCCCCCACCGCCCTGCGGGTCCCCGCCTTGTCTTGTGTTCCCCATTTCTTTTCCTCTTAGACATAGGATGCACTGTCTAGTTGGCATATTTCTATCACAGCTTCAGGGTTCGTTCATAGATGCTGGCTTACTATCTGGGTGACCTCTTTTCTCTTACTCTACCCACCTCTCCACCCGAGGAGGCATCCATATCGCTTCCCAGCGTCTGGCCAAGAGCCCAGGCCTGTGGTAACCCCGGTCCTTCCACATAGAAACTGTCTCCTGTAGCCTGCTGGAAGGACTCAGAAGATGGCCCTGGGGTTTGGGGATCAGGGCACGGGGTTCCACTGAGGCTTATGCAGTGGACACTTGGCCCTTTCTACAGTCACCACTTTTGTGTGGGAGATGCCTTCCCTGTGGCTGAATGCCAGGAGGTGATAAGACTGCACATAGTACCTGACTCTACACTGGAGGGCAGAAAGCAGGGGCTGAGGCTTCAGAGAAGCCGTTGAACACTAACTGAACCACTCTACCCCCCTCCCCAGCTGGCCTTCACCAGCACAGTCTCCAGGGGAGATTGGGGCAGAGGGCTGCCGCTTATTCCTGTTGCTTGTCCAGAGTGTCCCCAAGGGCATCCAATACTGCTGCTTGTGCCTGTGTGACAGTGGGCATCATGCCCCTTCCACTGTCACTCACCTCCAGATAACATTTGCCTCGAGAGTCATGGGAAGAGGACAGCATGGACCAATCAGGGCTTTTGCTTGTTGGGTTTTTCCAAAGCTGTAAGCGCCCCCCTCTCTTTCCCCCATATTTGTCCCCCAGCCTTCTCTTTTTCTTCTGTTCCAGGTGGAGGGGCCCTAAGTCAGATTCCCTAAGAGAATGGCGCTGTCCCCATCCTTCTGCTCTTGGGGAGGGGGGAGTGTAAAGGTTCTCATGTGACCAGGGTTTCAGCTGGGATTGGCAGAGTTCCCACTCTCTCAAGTCCCAGGCTTAGGAATGACCAAAGTTGGCTCCCAAACTGATACCCCTTCCCCTTTCCAGGCCTGGCCGGTCCAGCAGTCCAGCTGCGAGTCTGGCCAGTCAGGTAGCATCCTGAGAGTTGCTTTATTGCGGAGGCTAGACTCAGGTCCTGTCTGCTGTGTAGAACAAGTAGCTGCTGGTCCTCTGAGCCCTGCTCTTTGCAGACTCTCCACTGGTGCTTCAAAGCCCTAGCCCTGAGAACGTGCTGTGTAAGGAGCTGGCTCACGCTTTTTTTTTTTTTTTAATTTTTTTTAAATTTTTAATTTTCTTTCTTTCATGCTGGTACTAGGGCTTGAATTCAGGGCCTAGGCGCTGTCCCCGAGCTGGTGCTTAACCATTTCACCCGAATCATCTCCACTTGTGGCTTTCATTTTCCCCTCCCTCCCTCCCTCCCTCCCTCCCTCCCTCCCTCCCTCCCTCCCTCCCTCTCTCTCTCTCTCTCTCTCTCTCTCTCTCTCTCTCTCTCTCTCTCTCTCTCTCTCTCTCTCTCTTCTTTTTTGCTGACAAATTGGCGATAAGCATGCCACAGAAATCTGTGGGGTGGGGGGGGCCTGGAGTTTGGCCTAGTGGTAGAGTGCTTGCCTAGCATGCACGAAGACCCGGGTTCGATTCCTTGGTACCCCACCTACATAGCAAAAAGCCAGAAGTGGTGCTGAGGCTCAAGTGGTAGAGTGCTAGCCTTGAGAAAGTCCAAGGACACTGCTCAAGCCCTGAAAATCTGTGTGGGTTAGCTTTGAACTGTGTTCCTCAGATCTCAGCCTCTTTGGCTAGGAGTATAGCGTTAAGGTTTCCAAAGGCCACTTTGGCATGGCTGATGCATTTGGCCTTGTTGGACTCCTGGATCATACAGCCCAACTGACTATATTTCCCTTTTAGAAATCCCAGGTGGACTCCCACGAGGGCCCTGCCCACCCCCCAAAAAATACCTAGATAAAAAGAAATCTGATCACAGAGTGACAGGGCTGAGGTCTGCAGGGAGAATGGGTCAGCTGGACATGCCACTGGCAAAACCACAGGGTGCTGCCCCCATGCTGTGTGTCCCTGCCTTCTCATCCAGGCTCAACTACAGATGCCTGTGCATTCAGAGGTGTGTGGTTTCCTTGAGTTCTTGTTGGTGTTTCTCTCAGTGAGTCCTGGGGCTGGGACGTCAGAGCCTTTACATATGTCAGGGTTGGAGGGAGTGATGAGAATCCATTGTATCTCTCTTCTCCAAATGCTGCTATGGGATGCAGGGTTCGCGGTCCTCTTGTGCAATGTCCTCCCTCCCTTCCTCCCCCCAGCTCTTTGATGCAAGCACTTTCTGTTCGCCATCTGCAAGGGAAATTGCTTCTGTCACATCATATCTAGCTCTTCTTCTCAAGACTTCCTCTTGCTACAAGATCATCCGCATTGAACACTACACGTGGACTTTATCTCAGAAAGTATAAAATCTCAGTTTACGTCTCATTTGTTTCCCTGCAGTCATTCCCTGCTCACTTCTAGGTCTCTGTGTCCAGGGATTTTTATTTTATTTTTTTCCTCTCTGATCACGTGCTCCCTAAGAGGACAGGTTGCCTTTCCCTCCCTTGGGAAAGGAACAGCATGAAGGGACAAGAGACGGTGGTCAGAACGACAACCGGAAGTCTGCTTTAGAATGGCATTTTCATGGGACCTAGTGGTTAAAGTGCTTGCCTAGCATGCATGAAGACCCAGTTTGATTCTTCGGTACCACATACATAGAAAAAAAGCCGGAAGTGGTGCTGAGGCTCAAGTGGTAGAGCTCTAGCCTTGAGAAAGTCCAAGGACAGTGCTCAGACCCTGAGCTCAAGCCCGGGACTGGAAAAAAAAATAGAATGGCATTTTCCAAAATACAAGACCAATCTCGGAGATCATGAGGAGGAAAGAAAGTGATGGAGTTTTTGTCTTTGATCATGGTCAGTCCTTGGCGGGCAGTGAGTTCTGCTGGGGGCAGGGCCAGCCCATGACCCTCTTCTTGGGTACTAGCAATTCAGTCCCTTGCCGAAGACATCCATGGTGCAGATAGGCAATCTGAGTGAGATGGAAAAATGAGGGCAGAAGGTACCTGGCACTAGACTTGTTCTTCAGTGTCTATGAAGATGATGGGAAGCACGTGGTTTCTTTTGGGGGGAACAGTAGGATAGGGGGCTGTGCTGTAAACATGAGTGTACCAAGAATGAGAACAAGCACCCAGCAGATCCTGATAGCCACATGGTGCTGTTTGATTCCATCTTGGTGTATACGGGCATGGGGGCACCAGAGCTTGTGGCAGATTCCACGTGGGGCTGTACGTACAAGTCACGTGTTAAACTTTTCCCTTCCAATAAATGAATTTTAATTTTAATTTTTGACAGGTGGCAGTCTGTGTCTTTGTTCTCACACATTGTTAAAATAATAATAATAATAATGTTGGATGCTGGTGGCTCACACCTGTCACTCTAGTGACTCAGGAGGTGGATATCTGAGCATCATAATTCAGAGCCAGCCTGGGCAGGAAAATCAGTGAGACTCTTTCTCTTCAATGAGCGACACACACACAAAAAATGCAGAAGTGGAGATGAGGCTCAAGTGGTAAGAGCACTTGAGCAAAGAAAAACTCAAGGATAGTGCCCAGATCCTGAGTCTAAGCTCCAGGACTTGGCACACGAACACATACACACAGACAGACAAAAATGACGATGCTGGGATTGTGTGTTAGTAGTGGAGTGGATGCCTGGCATGCATGAAGCCCTTGGTTTGCTTCCTTAGTACCACATAAGCAGAAAAAGCCAGAAGTGGCACTGTGGCTCAAGTGATAGAGTGTTAGCCTCGAGGAAAAGAAGCTCAGTGACAGTGCCCGGGCCCTGAGTTCAAGCCTGAGGACTGGCCAAAAAAAAATAACAATAAATGAAAGGCACTCAGATCTCTTTATCGAATTTTAGGTTAAAATCAGTTTACCCTGTAGTCTCCTGTGTTCAATAGACAATGATGTCTATCCTCCATTATCCACAGAGACGCATCTCCCTCGGGATATGTCTGTAGTACATCGTGGCTGTATTGAGATTCTGCAGACATTTTCCCCCCCATTGTCCTGATTCCCTAAACCAAACTGATTCTGTCCTAGGTCTTATAAGTCATCTAAAGATGATGTGGATAGCTTAGCTTATTTTATGCTGGGCACTGGTGGCTCATGCCTGACATCTTAGCTACGGAAGGAAGTGAAATCTGAGGATTTCAGTTCAAAAGCCAGCTCAGGCAGGAGGGTCTGTGAGACTCATCTCCAGTGAACCACCAGAAAATGGGAAGTGGTGCTGTGACTCAAAACGGGACAGTTTACCTTGAGAAAAAAAAAGAGCTCAGGAACAGCATTCAGATCCTGAGCTACTCCTCTCTGGATAGTTGTGTTTGGCACTTGCCCTAGATCACATTAGGTTGGCATATCTCCTGCCACCTACCCCTGGGACTTAGCTGTCCCTGACACTATCTGGTTTACTGAAACAGTGTAGTCTCCTTGGCACCCTGGCCTGGCAAATAGCTGATGGCATCGTGTTTCTTTGGAATTGTGCATGAATTTTATCAAGAATTTCCCTTGGCTGGACCTTGTACTCTCGCTGGGGAATGTTGAGAAATCCCAAAGCCTGGTTCCTGAGGAAGTTTCTGGGAAGCACCAAACTGTGGTCAGTACAAGTCTGTGGTCAGCGCAGGGCTGGACCCTCCCAGGGCAGGGATCTTACTGGCTTATGTATGCCATGCAGAAAAGATGGTTGGGAATGGCTGTGTATCCTGAAGAACTCATTCCACATCTTAGGCCTTTACAAGTTATTTACCTTTCCCTCTAGCTCTGTGTGTGTGTGTGTGGAGGTTTGAACTCAGAGCCTGGGTGCTGTCCCTGAGCTTTGTCTTTCTTTTTTCTTCTCAAGGATAGTGAGCCACAGCTTCACTTCTGGCTTCTTTGGTGCTTAATTGGAAGAACTCACAGACAGCCTGGCGTTGGTGGCTCACACCTGTAATCCTAGCTACTCAGGAGGCTGAGATCTGAGGATTGCAGTTCAAAGCCAATGTGGGCAGGAAAGTCCCTGAGACTCTTAACTCCAATGAATCACCAGAAAACCAGAAGTCGTGCTATGGCTCAAAGTGGTAGAGCACCAGTCTTGAGCCGAAGAGCTCAGGGACAGCACCCAGGCCCAGAGTTCAATCCCCACCCCTGACAAAAAAAAAAATAAATAAATAACTCACAGACTTTCTTTGCCTGGGCTGGCTTTGAACTGTGATCCTCAGATCTCAGCCTCCTGAGTTAGCTAGGATTACAGGCATGAGCCACTGATACCTGACTCTCCTCTAGCTCTTTGAGAATCTCTCCAAAGAGAGAAGTCAGTGTGCTGTGTCATCCCTCCAAGATATTGCCTTGATACACACCCTCCACACGGTCCAGCACCCAGAGAAAGCAGTTTCTGGATCCTTCAGTATTGCACAAGCCGTCCCTCGTGAGTCTCAGCGCCTCTTCCTCTTCTAGCAGAATCTATCCTCTGCCTGCTTCTGATAGCCTTTTCTCATAGGACACGCCCCTTCCTTCCTTCCTTTCTTCCTGGTCCTTTTTCTCCAGCAATGCTCAGAGTGGTTGGGTCATTGCTCATGTCCCCAAGACATGATGGAGGATTCTAGGAGAGGCCTGGAATAGAGCCCCAAGCCTGAACAGACTCCTATTTCCTATTTCTAGAAGTCCAGGGGTCTTTTTGGACTGGTTCATTCAACCCTCAAAGTCACCCAAACCGCTGTCCTGAATCCGATCTGTTTCATGAAGTCAATTTGTGGAATCACAGACCTGGAGGCAGGCAGAGCTGGGTTCAAATCCTGGCCCCATCACTCATGAACCTGGTGACCTTCTTTACTCATATCGTACAGGCTGCCTTATTCCTTCGAGCCTTTGTTTCCTCTTGTGTAAATGGAGGATGAGTGAGGTGTGTGTGACACAGTACCAACCTCAGGAGAGTTTGTAATAAATAAGGCGAGAGAGGGTTGCACAGTGTTTAGCTGTGGGAGGTAGCTGTAGAGGTAGGAGGCTGGCAGTGGTAATTAGAATGCATGAACTGTTAAAAATCCACCTGCTGTGTCATACTCCAGATGTTTAAAACCATCTGCCCAGTAGTTTGAGGAGAGAGAATTTCCTTGGAAACCTTTGTAGCCACTCTGGTCTCTCCAAATCAGTTTTTGTTCTTCCCTCGCCCTCTGGTGGTTACTTTTGGAAGTTCAGGCTCTGGGGATAGATAATAAAAGCCAGGGGTGAATCCTTTTCTTCTATGGACCTTTTTATTTAAAAACAAAAACAAGCAATCAAAAGCTGAGTTAGGGCTGGAAGTGTTGCCTAGTGGTAGAGTGCTTGCCTAGCATGCATTAAGTCCTGGGTTTGATTCCTTGGTGCCACATATACAGAAAAAGCCAGAAGTGGTGTTGTGGGTCAAGTGGTAAAGTGCTAGCGTTGAGAAAGCTCAAGGACAGTGCCCAGACCCTGAGTTCAAGCCTCAGGACTGGCAAAAAAAAAAAACCTGAAGTTAGGTATTCTAATATCTATTAGAAAAAATTTTAAGCCACAAACCCTTTAGTTCATGAATGAATGCCATTTCAAATTTAATTAAAACTACTTTGAGTACTGGGTACTGGTAGCTCACACCTGTAATCCTAGCTACTCAGGAGATATCTGAAATCTGAGAATCATGGTTTGAAACCAGCTTAGACAGGAAAGTCTGTGACAGTCTTACCTCCAGTTAACCACACACAAAAAAAAGAGGCATAAAAGCTGAAAGTAGAACTGTTGGCTCAAGTGGTAGAGTGCTAACCTTGAGCATAAAAGCTCAAGGACAATGCCCAGGCCCTAGGTTCAAACCCCAGGACTGGCAAAAAGCAAAGAAACTATTTTAAGAACCTAAAAACAGGGGCCGGGAGTTTGGCCTAGTGGTTAAAGTGCTTGCCTAGCATGCATGAAGACCCGGGTTCGATTCCTCGGTACCACATACATAGAAAAAAGCCGGAAGTGGTGCTGAGGCTCAAGTGGTAGAGCTCTAGCCTTGAGAAAGTCCAAGGGCAGTGCTCAGACCCTGAGCTCAAGCCCAGGACTGGCAAAAAAAAAAAGAACCTAAATACAGTAAAGAAAAATAGAAACTGAATAGTAATAAAAGTGACATTCCATCAAGGAAAAAGAACATAAAAGTGGCAAGGAAAACAGAAATGTGGACAACAGAGACATAGATTGTGATTTCCTACATAAATTTATCTTTTTTTCTCTCCTACTGGATCTGATTTCCTTTTGTTATGGCCAACTTTTACTTTTTGAATTTCACAAAGTTTTTTTTTTAACATGGAAAGTTACTTACGTCAGCAATATTATGAGTTGCCTATTATTACTATTATTTACTGACTTGGTTTTGCTGAAAAAGTAACAGGCCCAACTGAGCACTGACAGTTGAGCCAAAGCTAAAATAGTACAGAAACTGTGATTGTGTGTGTGTTTGTGTGTGTGTGTACATATGCACACATGCATGCCAGTACCAGGGCTTGAACTCTGTATATCCTGGGCCCCAGTGAAGTCTCTGATGGCATCACCCCTGTAAATGAGGCTGTTTGACTATATCTCTAGGATCCTTTCCGACTCTTAAGATTTCATAAACATGGTCCCTGAAGGACCTGTGGCCGCTCACACCATTCCCCCAACCCAGCATGAAACAGGCTAAATGACACCAAAAGTAACAGTAGAAAAAGTTACTTTATTGTTAAAAAAAAAACAAACAACCCCCACACACAATAACAACCAGACACACACCTTTCAATCACACCCAGTCACACAGTACACTCTCAATCCATTCTCCCCCTCTTGGCTCCCTCTTGCTGGGGACAGCAGCCCTGAGGGTGAGCCGGGCAGTGGCTCTTCCATTTTTGACTTTTGTCACAAATAAACAAACAATAAACAAACCCACGCTTATGAAAAGACAGTGGACCAGAGAGGGACTGGCAGAGAATAGAGGGAAGAGGTGAGCCCACCACAGGCCTCGCTGGCTTCTCTCTGCCATCCGAGCTACATACACCCCATACGTGGTCACACACACCATGTCCACGGGCGCTCACTTGTGTAGACACCAGCCCGTAGTGACCCTCCATGCATAGGGCGGAGTCAGGGAGGGCCACACTTGATTGCAGGCATCTGAGTGGAAGGGGCGGGAACAGGCAGGAATGGGTGGCAACCGCCTCCCCTTGGCCCCCCGAAACAGCAGTTCCAAATTGCTTGAGTCTAAAGAGGACAAGTCCCTCTTCATCCAGACTTAAAAGTGCCTACAAGGTTTAAATGAAGTATTTTATGTCCTTCCTGCCTTTGTCACCAAAAGTGCTTGCCTTGCTCTTCCCCTCCTGGCCACTAGGTGGAGGTGGTGTCCGGGTTGCCTGTTGAACATAGGAGCTTGGAAGAAGACAATTCAGTGGTCCAGGCTAAGAGGGGGCAGGTTCTAGATACAGCCCATCTCTTCTGGTCCATCCTGGGAGGCAGTGATTCCTGGTTGCCTAGGTAACCAGCTCAAAGCATCCCTTCTCTCCTGGACCCTAGTGTTTTGTGTGTGTGTGTGTGTGTGTGTGTGTGTGTGTGTGTGTGTGTGTGTGTTTAAACTCTACCCTCAGCTTCCTTCCATCCTCAGGGACCAGCTGGGGACCGGAAGAGCACATTTCAAGTGGTGGCAGGCGGATGGTTGTCTCTTTTCCTCAGCCACACCCCCCCTCACTCCCTGGGCGAGTAGAAGACAGGGCCTCCGGCCTTCCTCTGAGAGCATGAATCTAGAACATCACTTCTTCACAGCTCCCATAATCACTCTCCACCATGTCTGAACCTTCATAATTGGGGGGAGTCCGGGGCTGGCCCCGACCTGCAGGAAGTCCCCCCTCTACCTCACAGTCCGCATATGAGGGTCCAGCCCTGCTGAGTCGCATACTCACCCCCTTATACCCCCCCTCTGCCACGCAGGGCCCACTCCCTCCCTGCCGGAACTGTGAGTGGTAATAGCTGATGGCTGTATACTCGTTGAGAGAGGGAGCCAGCAGAGGTTCCCGGGGTCCAGGGGCTGGGGGGGCAATCAGGTCTTCCAGATTCTGGTTGCTGTAACGGGGTGGGAGGGGTGCACGCTTGTTTTCCAGTTCCAGGGGGAAGGGGAACCCCCCATAGAGACCAGCAGGCTCTGCTATTATGGCTGGAGCTGCACGATGATGGGGTGACGGCGGTGGCTGAGGGTCCTGAGTCACTTCCGAGGGAGTATACTGCCAGCGATCGCTCCTGGAGTAAGTGGGGGGCCAGACTGTGGCTCTGTTGGGGTACACTGCAAAGGAATAACAAGACAGAGTGAGTCCTGCAATCAGTCCTCAGATCTCAGCCTCCTGAGTCTCTAGGATGACAGGCCTGAACCACTGGTGTCTGCCTTGGCTTCATTTTTGAGACTCGGCTGTCAGACCTCAGTCTCCTTGAGTAGCTGAGCTTGCAGGCAGCGTCTCCATCACCTGGTAAAGTTACAGGTATAGCCCGAGGCTGGCTTGGCAAATCTCTGCTTCTTGACCTGAGGCTGTGAGAACCAGGAAGGATTTTGTTCATAGACTCGACTCGAATGCTAGATCTCAGGGAGGGCAGAGAAATAGAAAGAAACAAAGTGTGGACTTGGAGATCCCATGTTGGTCTGTCACAGAGAGGGATAAAATGAACTGTGCTTTGCAAGAGATGACCCTTGGTTAGTCACGCACCCCTTTCTGCTGCGGACAGGCTGAGTTAGAATGAGTCAGGGATACTGCATAGATCACTTGTAACCGTTGGCGAATAGGCCAGGGAAATCAATGCTTTACAATCCGGGCACTGATGGCTCGCACCTGTTATCCTAGCTGCTCAGGAGGCTAAGATCTGAGGATTGTGGTTCAAAGTCAGTCCAGGCAGGAAAGTCTGTGAGACTCTGATCTCAGGAAGTGGCACGGTGGATCAAAGTGGCACTAGCCTTGAGTTAAAGAGTTCAGAGACAGTGCCCAGGCCCAGAGTTCAAGCTCCACAACTGACAAAAAAAATTGGGTGGGTGGGGGGAGTAATCTACCTCCACATTGGATACCCAGAAACTCAAAACAACTGCTTCACTTTGCTGCCCTAGAAAATCACCAATGCATAGGCCCCCTCTCCACCCTTTTACTCCAGGAATTCTACCCCTACCCCTAAGCATTACCTATAAGTTTTCGGAATGAATTGAAGTCAATGGAGAGTCTTGGAATCTAAAGGAAAGGATCGGGCCAGGAGTGTGGCCTAGTGATAGAATGTTTGCCTTGCATGCACAAAGCCCTGGGTTTCAGTCCTTGGTCCCACACACAAAGAAAAAACTGGAAGTGGTGCTGTGGTTCAAAGGGTAGAGCACTTGTCTTGAGAAAGCTCAAGGGCAATGCAAAGGCCCCTGAGTTTAAACTCCTAGACTGGCAAAGAATGAAACAAACAATAACAACAACAACAACAACAAAACCAAAAAAACTAAAGGAGATGATGCCATGAAACGACAGACCTGGCATGGAGACACCTTGAATTCCCCCTCCCCACTCCCATCTCATCCCCTCCCCACTAAGGATGTGTCTCAAGGAGTCTTTAGGGGGGGTAGACCCAGAGGCTGGGGGTGTACTGACCCATCTCCTCGCCCGACCAGGTCCTTTTAATGATGCACTTATGGTCCAGATCAGGAGCGACTGCAGTGGATTGTGGGAGCCTAGGAGGCACGCTGCAGATTATGGGTTGGTGCTTAGCGTTTGGCCCAAAAGTGACAAGTTCACCAGGACCCGAAGTCTTGCTGGGCTCCGGCTGATTCAGGTCAGTACAGGAGCTGGTGGTGAGAGGGTTGAGCTCGATGGCTGGCAGGGCTTGAGTATCGACCCCAATGCTTCTGGCCAAGAGATCAGGGTCCTCCATAGTCACTGGCTTGTGAGACTTGCAACGGCGACAGTAGAGGAGGAACCCGGCTGTGCTGACCACGATCACCAGGATGGCCATGAGGATAATCAGTAACTCCTGCTGGCCCCAGTCCCCCGGCTTGATCTCCGGTGTGATTAAGCAATGTCCTTCAGAGCAACCCCTGGCCACCATTTCACACCTGTTCAAGAGACAGAGACATAGTCAGGGTGTCGCCAGTCGTGGAACTGACCCTTTCCACCTCCCCTTGTGTGACCCTGGGGAATGGAGGGGGGACATTACCAAACACATCAATGCCAGAACTCTCTCTCCTTCCAGGAAAGTCCCACCCACTACAAGCTCATTGGTGACTCTTTAGGAAATGGGCGTGTCCATCATTTCCAGCCAATCAGATCTAGTGATGAGGTATTCTCTCCATCCATGACATCCCAGGCCATTGCTGTGAAACCCATCCAGACACCCAGCTGGCCTCTCTCAGTTGTTGCCAGGCCACTGGGACCAAGCTGCTTAACCAGGAGATGGGAGTGCAAAGGCCCCTTGCTGTGAGTGTGAAACCCTAGGGGTGAGGAGTCTAGGGCAGGGGGGTGGGTGTCTTTTGGGCTTACCTGTCCCCGGTGTAGGGATGAGGGCAGTTACAGGAAGTTCCTTCGGGGGAGGACATGCAAGTCCCCCCTTCCAGGCACGATGCGGAAGTGCAATTCTCTCTCTGAAGTTCACAGTGCCTCCCCAAGAATCCCGGGGCACAACTGCAAACGTAGCCTGTGAGGAAGACAGAAAGCAGACAGAGGGGCTAATAACTAGGAGTGGACCGGTTGGTTGCTGATGTGTGTGTTTCTGTTGACAGGCTCACGCCTGTCATCCTAGCTACTCAGGAGGCTGAGATCAGAGAATTGCAGTTCAAAGTCAGCCTTGATAGGAAAGTTTGCAAGACTCTTATCTCCAATGAACTATCAAAAAGAAAGGGGGGAAAAAGCCAAAAGTGGAGGTATGGCTCAAGTCGTAGAGTCCTTATCCTGAGTTCAAAAAGAAAAAGAAACCCCATAAAAATCAGACAGTCCCCAGGCCCTGAGTTCAAGTCCCAGGGCTGGCACAAAGAAAGAAAGAAAGAAAGAAAGAAAGAAAGAAAGAAAGAAAGAAAGAACGAAAGAAAGAAAGAAAAGAAAGAAAACAAACCAAAAGAAATCGATGTAAGTACTCTACCCTACCCTGTCAGGGTGGAGTGGAGAGTTTCTTTTCTTTTCTTTTTTTTGCCAGTCCTGGGCTTGAACTCAGGGCCTGAGCACTGTCCTCGCACTTTCTCAAGGCTAGAGCTCTACCACTTGAGCCACAGCACCACTTTTGGCTTTTTCTATGGATGTGGTATTGAGGAATCGAACCTGGGTCTTCATGGATGCTAGACAAGCCCTCCACCACTAGGCCACACTCCCAACACCACTTTTTGCAAAGCTTTCTGGGGTCCCATCCTACCTGTCCCGGGGGCCTGGGTGCACGTTCCCCCGTTGAGACACGGGCTTGGGCTACAGGCATCACTGGATGGGCAGCACTGGCTGAGGGCCTGTCTGTCTAGCATGCCTGCCATCCCCTCCACGTGACCCAGGAGCTCCAGCTCCTGGTCATTGACCACCAGGCCATCCAGACAGCCCTGGAAGCCCTGGGCGACGCTGGAGGGGGCGTGGGACCGGACAAGCAGGTCTCCCAGGATCAGGTGTCTCTCCCGTGGTCCCAGGCCTCCGCAGTTCTCTGGGATGGTGAGTGAGGCATTGCCCGAGCTGTCTGTCGCCAGGCGAACCCAAGAGTCTGTCCACTCCAGCTGAATGGAGTGCCATTCGCCGTCATTCACCGGGCTCCGGGAGGAGAGGTTGCCATAGAAACCCCCTAGACAGCGGTACTCCAGCTGGGGCACACCCCTGGCCAGCTGTGGAGAGAAGAGAACAGCCATCAGCAATGCCACACAACCCGGTAACTTGCTAACAGGTCCAACCAGGGCTGCGTGTATTTGCATTTCATGCGTTTTGGTGTGGCTTTGGGGTGTGTGTGTGTGTGTGTGTGTGTGTGTGTGTGTGTGTGCATGCGCGCTCACTTGAACTCAAAGCCTAGGCACTGTCCCTGAGCCTTTTTTTTTTTGCTCAAGGCTAGCCCTCTACCTCTTGAGCCACAGCGCCACTTCTGCCTTTTTCTAAGTAGTTGATTAGAGATAAGAGCCATACAGACTTTCTGCTCAGATTGGCTTCGATCCACGATCCTCACATCTCAGCCTCCTGAGTAGCTACGATGACAGGCGTGAGCCACCAGCAAGTGGCCCCAACAGGTCCTTTTTCATCTTTTTCTTAGGTCTCTATTTTTTATATGTCTTTCTTATCTTTTTTATATGTCCTTCTGAGCCTGAGTTCTCTCGTTGGACATGGAACTAGACACCCACTTTTCTGCTGATGACATAAATCCATTCTTCTTGAGGGGTGAATACTACTCCACTGGATACAGATAGCCTATTTTCTTGCAGTCCACATCCCTGAAAACCATACAGGAAGTGGCTTCTAGACATCGAAAGGAAATTTCTTTGGCGGCCAGCGCCTTACCTTCAAGGAAATGGATGCTGTGTCATTTGTGACCAGGAGAATGGCCTGTGGCTGGAGGGTTTTCATAGAGAAATGGACGCGCCAGTGCTCAGCCTCGGGGGCTCTGTATCGCACGTAGCTCTGACCACTGAATCTGGCAGCGGTGCCTGGAGAAAACAATCAGAGATGTCACCACAAACTCCACATCATGGCGTGCTTGACCGCTCCACAGAATTAACTGCTTATATTGTAAATCTGAGGAAACTGAGGATGAGGGGCATTGGGGAGGAGGTCACTTTTCCAAACCCCATGACAGACACCCCCCCCCAAAAAAAAACATGGCACAGAGCCAGGGTGGAATTTGAACACCTGAATGGATGAGTTTTCTCCAGGGAAGGCCAGGTCTCACCATTACAGGAACAGCTTCTCTCCAGGCGGTGCCGTGGCGTTACGATGCTGAGCCTGGCTGTACTATAGGGGGGCCCCATATTGGGGTCTAGGTACACCATCATTTGGCAAGGTTGATCATGGCAGCTTGGTCCCTGGCAGGGCCCAACGGGCATGGCTGACCTTATCTGAATCCCCACCGACTGTTCCATCTCTTTGGCTGAGTGAATGATGCTGGATGCCAATTCTTGAAGGTGGTGGAAAGTTCTAGAAGGTCCCTCAAGGACCAGGAGCAGATCCACACCAGGTACGGGCTGGGCGGGTTGCAGGCTGGCCAGGTGGATGTGAGCACGTTTGATATCGAGCTTGTGGCTGAGGAAACGCTGTAGGTTTCGCCAATGATCGTTCACCAGCTCCTCTGGGGTGAGCTGGTGAAAACCCACCCAGAGGGCCTGGTTCAGGGCCTCGTGCCCCACGTGCCACACGTGGACATGGACCCCAGTGGTGGTAGTGAAGGTGCCATCGCTGACTGTGATGTTGAAGGAGTAGTGGCCACGTGGCAGGGCCTGGGTGGTAAGGATCTTGCCATCCGTGGACCCCACGGAGAAGCTCCCGTCCTGGGTCTTCTCGCCTGCCAGGCTGTAGGTCAGTGTGTCCCGAGGGTCTCGGTCTGTGGCGTGGATTTTCCCCACCACACCACCATGGAACTCCTTCTCCCCGGTGGTGATGAAAATCTCCAGTGGGAGGGCGGAGGGGGGATAGTGGCTGGGCTCTGTGACCTGGACGTGGACCCATGTCACAGAGGACAGAGGAGGAATGCCGCTGTCTGATGCCTGGGGGCAAAAGGAGATACAATGATGAAAAGCACAGAATTTTGCTATAGAGCTTTGTGTGTGTGTGTGTGTGTGTGTGTGTGTGTGTGTGTGTGTGCACGCATGCGCACGTGCCAGTTCTGGGACTTGAACTCTGAGCCTGGGTACCTGTTCCTGAGCGTTTTCCCTCAAGGCCAGGGTTCTACCATTTTGAGCTACAACTCCATTCCTGGCTTTTTGGTGACTAATGGGAATGAAGAATCTCACTGACTGTCCCTCCCAGGGGCTGGCTGGCTTTGAATCGTGATCAGTCCTCAGATCTCGACCTCCTGACTCGCCGCGACGGCAGGCATACAGGTGTCCTGTGAGATGTCATTGTTTATCTCTAAGTTGATGGGGTTCTGCCCAGGCCCAGTGCAGGGCATTTTGTGGGCTCTGGACTCAGAGTGCTGCTTCCTACTGAAAGCCCGTTGCCTTGCCTCTGTGTGCCTCAGTTTCCTCATCTGTAAAGTGGGTCTTTATGAGTGTGATGGATGGGAAGCCCTCAGTCCAGTGCCCACACATGCAAGTGATCCCTACTTTGCTTCCACTGACTTGACACAAGACAAGGGTGTGTATCTTCGAGTTTCCTTATTCCTATGCTGCCCAGGCTGCTCTCACCTCGATCTGAAGCTGATACCATTCCTGGGTCTGCCGGCTCAGGGCCCCCGTGGTCACCAGCCACCCATCTGGAGTCACTCGGAAGGCAGAAGCCACATTCCCCTGCGTGATCCGGAAGGAATAGGGGAAGCCGTTCTCCAGGGAGTCTGCGTCGCTCACAATCAGCTGTAAGACTTTACTTCCTCCTGGAGAGTTCTCCTGGCAGCACAGCCAAAGGGGAGGGTGAGTCCTGGCTCCTCCCCATGCCTCTGCACCCTCATCCCACTGAGCTCTCAGCTCTCCGCTCCAGCATGGGCCTGGACTGTAAGCAGGCGCTGTTCGTCCTTCGCTCGGCCCACCTATGAGATGTTGCCCCGGTGCCCAGGGCTCATGAGCTCACCTGAACGGTGGTACTGTAGTTGAGCTGGAAGAATCGTGGGGGATTGTCATTCACATCGACCACGTGGACGTCCACCCTGGCATCCTCATGCAGTGGGGACTGCCCACTGTCTGTGGCCCGGAGCCTCAGGGAATAGCTGGATGTCTGTCGTGAGAGGCGCCAGTGCAGTGATATCAACCAGTCCCTCGTGTGATCTGCCCTCTGACCCACTGCTCTTGTTTCCAGAAAAGATGGAGGACCCCCCCACCCCGAACACACGCACGCACGCACGCACGCACACACGCACACACACACAGGACAGTCAGGAGTCAGGAGAAGTGTTGATCACAACTTCCCCTCTCGCTCTGGTACGATCAGGTTGGGCCCCTGTCACGTGACTCACCTGCTCCCAGTCCAGGGCCTTAGCCACCTGCAGCTCCCCCTTCTTAGGGTGGACAGTGAAGTGGCCGAGCTGGTTCCCCCCTATGAGGCTGTAGGTAATAGCACTGTTAAGGGGCCCATCTTTATCCGTTGCTGACACCTGCATGGTGGGGAGGAGTGGTGGAGGGAGGAATTATAAACAGTGACACAAGAAGGATAACAAAGGAATCACAAGCTTCATTTGGCAGTGTCCTGTCCCCCGTAGCTGTCACCGATCTAGCAGCTCCTGTACCACGGACAACCCTGCCACGGGATGAAGTCTCCTATGGACCTCAGGATACCACGCACTCGTTTGTTCATCCATTCACTCAGGGAACAGGAGGTTAAGGAAGAAGCATGCCAAAGTGCTCATGTCTAAAGAAACTAGAACATCTGGCTTTATGAGAGATTCTAACTGGGGTGAGGGTGAGGGTGAACGTAAATGATTTGTGTCATGAGAGCATAGAAGTCAGTGGTATAAAACCGGGCTCTGCTGACTTACACCTATAATTCTCACCACTCAGGAGGCTGAGGTCTGAGGGTCAAGGTTTGGATTCAGCCTGGGCAGAGAAGTCCCTCCAAGTCTCTTAGCTCCATTCAATCACTCAAAAACTAGAAGTGGTGGTAGAGCACAAAGAGGCTCAGGGACAACACCTAGGCTCTGAGTTCAAATCCCAAGTTCAGGAGAGAGAGAGAGAGAGAGAGAGAGAGAGAGAGAGAGAGAGAGAGAGAGAGAGAGAGAGAGAGAGAGAGAGAGAGAGAGAGAGAGAGAGAGAAATGAGAAGGACGATCTTAGGTAGAGGACACTGCCTTCAGAGATGGGAGACTGCAGACTGTGGCTGGAGTTCTTGGTGCATGTTGGGAAATGGAAGGAGAGAAGACCAGAAAAGGGGTGGGTCATGGAGAGTGGAAGTGTGGGTGTGCATATTTAAATGCATGACTCTGGGTCCCTTCCCCACTCAGTCCTCCACTGGCATTCCAGGTCACACACTGTGACGGGCTCCTTTCTCCCCAGGCTCAGGCAAGCCTCCAGAGTCTATCTCTTCCTTGATCTTCTCTCCAGCCTACTCTCTCCCAACCCAACCTCACTGAACTGCCTCAGTAGCTTCTGTCAGGACTTGCCTGAGCAGCTACAATTTCCAGTCTCATGGATCACACACACACACACACACACACACACACACATATTATTGGTGAGCATGCCCTTGTTCTGGGGCTTGAACTTAGACCCTGGGCATTGTCCCTGAGCTTTTGTGCACCAGGATAGCTCTCTCCCACTTGAGTCACAGCTCCACTTCCAACTTTTTGGTTGTTGATTAGAGATAAGAGTCTCACAGACTTTTCCTGCCGAGGCTGGCTTTGAACCGATGTCCTCAGATCTCAGCCTCTTGAGTAGCTAGGATGACAGCGTGAGCCTGTGGTGCGGTTTGTAGCGTATTGATTGGATAAACACATCCATATTCTTGGATGACTGGATGGGGGGTACGGGGGCTGGGAACCCATCCCCCTGTGCCCACTCCCACAAAGAGCAAAGCTGGGGATTCTTACAGTGAGGATGGTGTCGCCCACTAAGGCATTCTCTGGCACGCTGGCAACGTACTGGTCCTGGGTGAACCTGGGACGATGCTCATTCACGTCTGTGACGTTGACCACAATGGTGGTGATGTCACTGAGGGAGGAAGAGCCCCGGCGAGTGCATTCGATGGACAGGAAGTGCTTGGGGCTCGTCTCAAAGTCCAGGCTCTGGTTGACATACAGGATCCCTGCAGTGAGAGTTGTGGGAAGGAACTAGACACCCATGACTTACGCCTGTCATCCTAGCTACTCAGGAGGCTGGGAGCTGAGGATCACGGTTCAAAGCCAGTCAGGAAAGTCCATGAGACTCTTATCTCCGATTAATTACAACTACTACTACTACTACTACTACTACTACTACTACTACTAAGCCAATAGAGGCCCTAAGGAAAGGGCAGAAGAATCCAACACCCGTCTCACCTGTGCCAGCATCCAGGCGGAACTTGCCCTGTTCATTGCCACTCAGGATGTGGTAGCCTGTGTCCTCGGCCCCCGGGCGGGTGAGGGTGGCCAGCCACAGCACCTCGGTGCCCATCAGGACGTCCTCTGGCACCTGTACACTGTGCTCAGGGCTCAGAAACACGGGCAGGTAGTCCTCGAGGCCCACCACTGAGATTGTGACAGTGCCCAGAGAGGACATGGGAACGGGGGTGCCCAGGTCAGAGGCACGGACCGTGAGCTCCAAGGCTGCCTGTGGTGTCACCTGGAGGGGCTTCTCCAGCCGGATCACGCCCGTGGCAGCGTCGATGGAGAAGTGGCCATCTGCAGAATCCGTCAGGGAGTAAACCACCTGGGCATTGACACCTGTGGAGAGAGCAGAGGGTCACGTATGAGGCCTGTGGATGGCGCCCCTGGTGGCAGCAAGTGGGAACTGCAGCCAGCCAGTGGAGCAGCCTGGGAAAGGAGGAAATCTCAAACAAATAATATAAAAACAAAACAACAACAACCACAAAAACCCTGATGACGATGGAGTTTTACACAGCCATTAGAAAGAATAACAGAGGATAAAAATTAAGGCCGGGAGTGTAGTCTTGTGGTAAGAGTGCTTGCCTAGCATGCATGCAGACCCGGGTTCAATTCCTCTACAAGTGGCAGAGCTCTAGCCTTGAGAAAGCCCAAGGACAGGTCATGAGTTCAAGCCCCAGGACTGGCAAAAAAAAAAAAAAGGAAAAAAGAAAGAATAAAACTAATGTCATCACCAGCCACTGAGGGGCTCCCGCCTGTGATCATGGTTCGAAGCCAGCCTGGGTAGGAAAATCTGGAAAACGCTTATGTACAATAAACGACTTAGAAAAAGCTGGAAGTGGCACTATGGCTCAAGTGGTAGAGAGTTTGCCTTGAGCATAGACAGGCTCAGGGACAGAGCCCAGGCTCTGTTCAAGCCCCAGGTCTGGCAGAAAAAAATAAAATTAAATAAATTTAAAACGGGGGCTCTTGACTGGGGTAATCCGAGACCTACCTCCGCTCCTTGTGGAAGAGTGGTCAGTGTATAAATGAGAGTTGTGTAAAATAAAATGAGAATTGTGGTAAATTCCTTAAGGCGACAGAACAGTTCTGCATCCTGATTGTGGTGGTGGTTACGTGAGTCTGCACAGGAAATCATATTGCATAGACTCATATACACACACAAGCTCATGCTACCAATAGGCCCCCAAAAGGTTACAAGTGTGAGCTGAATAATCAAATTAAGCAGTAACTACTGATGCTAGGGGGTTTGGGGGGCATTATTATTATCATTATTGCTGTTGTCATTGCCAGTATTAGGGGGTTGAAATCAGGGACTTGTGTTTTCACTTGGCTTGTTTTCACTCCAGATTTGTGCTCTACCTCTTGAGCCATACCTCCTGGCTTTTTTTTTTTTTTGCTAGCTAATTGGATCAAAGAGTCTTGTGGACAGTTTTGCCTGAGCTGGCTTTAAACTGAGCTCCTCAGACTTCAGCCTCCTGAGTAGCTAGGATTACAAATGTGAGCCACTGGTGCCTGGCATGAGTGCCTTTAATAAACAAAAGATTTAAGAAATGAATGAATATATACTATTCCCTCACTGTGGTTTGCCTTTGGCTATGTTATCATACCCAACAGGGAGCCCTCACCAGATTCTGAGAATGTACCAGCTTGGCGCTACTGGAATTACCAGTCTCCAGAGCCAGGAGGCAAGTAACTAAAGCTCTGTTCCACCAATTTCCCAGGATGGTTTTCATCCATAACAACACAAAACAGACTCAAACAGCTTGTAAAAAGGTTTTTTGGGCCAGTATTGCGGCTTGAACTCTGGACCTGAGTACTACTTCTGAGCTTTTCAGCTCAAAGCTAGCACTCTACCACTTGAAACACAGCACCACTTCCAGCTTTCTCTGTGTCTGCGGTATTGAGGAATCGAACCCAGGGCTTCATGCATGCTAGGCAAGCACTCTACCACTAAGCCACATTCCCAGCTGGTGACTGAGCATGTCCAATGCACAGCTGTGGGCAAGCATCCACAAACTCAAGCAATGTTCCATTCTTACAAGTCCTGGGGCGACAGAGAGACCCAAACCCCCAGCCTGCACAGAGGCAATGGCAGGACAGTGGATGGCTACTCTGCCTCACTCACCTTGGTCGGGGTCCCTGGCAAACACCACAGCCACAGGGGTTTTCACCGTGGTGTTATCGAAGACAGCCACGGCGCAGTGGCTGGGGAAAAATCGTGGGGCATTGTCATTTACATCCTCCACATGTAACGTCACATCCGCCTGACAAGATCGGCCGCCTCCATCTGTTGCCTTGACAACAAGGTTATACATATCCTTTTGCTCGCGATCCAGGGCATTGAGTGAGGTTAACACGCCTGGGTGGAGAAATGACAGCAGCTCAACTTCGTATAGGAGATGTCGATGATGGGACTTGAACTCAGGGCCTGGGTGCTGTCCCTGAGCTCTTTTTGCTTAAGGCTAGCGCTCTATCACTTTGAGTCACAGCTCCACTTCTGGTTTTCTGGTGGCTCATTGGAGGGAAGAATCTCACAGAGTTTCCTGCTTGGGCTGGCTTTGAACCATGGTCCTCAGAACTCATCTTATTGAGTAGTTAGGATTACAGGCATGAGCCACACACACCCAGCCATGACAGAGCTTCATATTCTGGTTTTGACAATCTCTGCAAGATATTACTAAATAAACAAAACCAGGAGTGAAAAGAGGATTGTGTTTTCTTGGAACAATAACAGAGAAGTTGGAAGATATGGAAAAGCAGTCTCGGTGGGCACTGGTGACTCCACCTTTAATCCTAGCTACTCAGGAGGTTGAGATCTGAAGCCAGCCTAGGCAAACAAACCCACGAGACTCTTATTAGCTCCACTTAACTAGCAAAAATCAGGAACTAGGGGTGGGGAGTTTGGCCTAGTGGTAGAGTGCTTGCCTAGCATGCCCCAAGACCCGGGTTCAATTCCTTGGTGTCATACACATAGAAAAAAGCTGGAAATGGTGCTGTGGCTCAAGTGGTAGAACTCTAGCCTTGAGAAAACTCAAGGACAGTGCTCAGATCCTGAGTTCAAGGCCCAGGACTAGCAAAAACAAAATCAGGAAGTAGCGGTGTGTTTCAAGTGGCAGAATACCTGTCTTGAAAAAGAAAAAAAAAAAGTCAATAAAGAGCACGAGGCTCTGAGTTCAAGTCCCAGTACTGGCACACAAATAAAAGCAATCAGAGACATCTCCAGTGGGTAGAAATGGCAGGGCTGAGAATTATGTACCCTTCCCAGTACTGCGAAACACACACCTGTGTGTCGGCCCTTCTGTACCCAGGGCCTGGTTCCTTCTCTTCTCAGAACAGCAACAACCAAAACAAAATCCACCTAGTTTACTTTTCTTTCAAGTCTACAACAGAGGCTCCTGCAGCTGAACAAACCACAGTGAGAATGATAACAACCGCTTGAGTCACTCAGCAAGCTGGGCTAGGGTCCCTGAGTACGAAGTGGCCGCCTGTCAACCCAGATTCCTAGGGACACAGCTGTTGCCTGCCACCTCCCTACTCAGGAATCTAAGCGAGGGATCAAAGCCAAGAGTTGGCAGCAGCTCCTGTGACCTGGGCCGGCCTTGCTTTTCCCCCTGTATCAGAAAATAAGTGTTCTGCTTTGGGAGCAGGCTACCATTTGCTACCTCCTCTCTCCACTGGGCTAAGCCAGCCTCTCCCAGGGAAGTGTGGCTTTACCTCCTCTCTAGTCTGTCTTTGGTTGATAGTACTCACTGTTGTGGATATAGAACAGTTAACATCCATTGAGCCCTCCCTGACCATAACTGGATATCCTGGGCATCGTTGTTACCTTGTGTGACCTCTATAAAAGTCCTAGGATTCTTGGATTGTGCATGTGAGTGTCTACCTGTCGTCCCGGCTACGAAAGTAGATATGATCTGAGACAGACTGCATGAAGTTAATGAAGGTCTTATTTGAAAAAACAACAATAACGAACTAAAAGCAAAAGAACTGTCATCCTATAATCCTAGGTATTCATGAGGCTGACATCTGAGGGTCGCAGTTCAAAACCCGTCTTGGACCAGTAAGTCTGTGGAATTCTTTTTTTTTTTTCTTTCCCTTTTCCTTTTCTTTTTCCAATCCTAGGGCTTGAACTCAGGGCCAGGGCACTGTCCCTGAGCTTCCTTTGCTCAAGGATAACTAACACTTTATCACTTGAGCCACAAAGCCACATCCTGCCTTTTCTGTGAATGTGGTACTGAGGAAGCAAACCCAGGGCTTCGCCCATGCCAGGCAGGCATTTACCACTAAGCCACATTCCCAGCCCATCTGTGAAATGCTTATCTTCCAGAAAATACTCAAAAGCTAGAAATAGAGCTGTGGCTAAATATGGTAGGCTTGAGTATGTAAACTCAAAGGCAGTGTCCAGGCTCTGAGTTCAAACTCCAGGACTAGCACCAAGAAAAAAGAAAAAGCTGGGGCCGGGAGTTTGGCCTAGTGGTTAAAGTGCTTGCCTAGCATGCACAAAGACCCGGGTTCGATTCCTTGGTACCACATACATAGAAAAAAGCCGGAAGTGGTGCTGAGGCTCAAGTGGTAGAGCTCTAGCCTTGAGAAAGTCCAAGGACAGTGCTCAGGCCCTGAGCTCAAGCCCAGGACTGGCAAAAAAAAAAAGCAGTAAGAGGATCGACCTGTGGTTCAAGTAGTAGAGACTGCACACTTAGCAAACACCAGGGCCTGGGTTCAAATCCTAGGAGCTTTCAGCTCCAGCATAGATAGCTTGAGATTTCACCCTTGATGGTGACAGCCACTGACCTGAATCTTCTGGTGGCTTTAAAGGTGTCATTTGGCCCCAAGGGGGCGGGGGGGGGGGCCCTCTCCTGAGCCTGCATTCCAATCACTCTGTACCTCTGTGTGCCACTAGGGGAGTCCTCTGCCTGAACCTGAATGCTCAGGTGGGGAGGCCCTGACAAGGCCCCAGAATGCATTGCTCCAACATGGCCACCTCCTGTCACCTCTTATTCCTGGCTGATTCTTCCAGATTTTATTTAACTGTACTCTGTAGCTTGTCAATTGCTCTTGTTAAACACCCCTAAGCACCCTGTATTTCTTTCTTTCTTTCCTTCATTCCTTCCTTCCTTCCTTCCTTCCTTTCTCCCTCCCTCCCTCCCTCCCTTCATTTCTTTCTTCCTTTTGTTTGTGTGTGTGTGGTGTATGACGTCCTCAGACTTTAACACAGGGAGTTGCTCTCTCAATAGCCTTTTCACTCTAGGTTAGTGCTATGCCACTTGAGTTACAGCCCCACTTTCAGCTTTGTGCAGACTGACTGGAGGTTAAGAGTCTTGTGAACTTTCCTGCCAGCCTTGGTTTGGAACCATGACCTTCAGATCTCAGCCTCCTGAGTAGCTAGGATTTACAATCAGGAGCCACTGGCCCGTGCATTTCCAACTCCGCATTCAGTCATCAATTCTCTCCTTTGATTATGACGTAGATCTTGTCTTCTCCACCTGCTGTTTACACCCCTCTTTCCTCCGCATCTAGCCCAGTGCTTGGCACACAGTTTGCTGATGGACAGATCGGTTAGTGGATTCCTGCTTCTTCTGCCAGCATGGTATCGGTCACTTGGTAGTCAACAAATAGATCCATGGTTTGCCCTCTGAGACTCACCTGTGTGAGGGTCTAGCTTGAATTCACTTGCCCCGGGGCCGTGCAGGGTATACGTGATCTGAGCATTGGTGTCAGTATCCAAGTCCGTAGCAGAAACTTTCAAAATGGAATGTCCTGGAGAGACATCCTCTTGAACCTTACCAGTGTAGACAAGCTAGGATGGAAAGACAAAGAGGGAGGTCACGGGAGCTGCGCTTAGATCCAGAGAGAGACAGAGACAGAGACAGAGAGAGAAGGAGGGAGAGAGACAGACAAACAGAGACAGAGACAGAGTGTCAGAGAGGGAGACAGAAGCAAAGAGACTGAGGAAGTACAGATGGACAGAGAAAGACAGAAAAGCGGGGAGAGGAAAGGAAGGCAACAGAGAGATGTAGCATAGGATGAAAACACAACAGGAAAATGGAGATTAAAATCCAGAAGTGGGCTGGGGGTGGTGGCTCCCGTCTGTCTGTTATCCTAGCCACTCAGGAGGCTGAGACCTGAGGATTGTGATTTGAAGCCAGCCCGGGCAGGGAAGTCTGTGAGACTTTGATCTCCACTAAATTATCAAAATAGCTGGAAGTGGAGTTGTAGCTCAAGTGACAGAGCAGTAGCCCTGAGCAAAAAGCTCAGAGGCAGCACACAAGGCCCAGGAGTGGGAAAAATAAAAAAAATAAAATAAAATAAAAGCCAGTAGTGGGCTAGATACTGGTGGATCATGCCTTGTCAAAGATAATGGTGTCCTGCTTCTGAAAGGAAGAAGCCAGGGCAGCGAAAGGTCTGAAACAGCCAGCTTCACAGATGGATCCTGTCCTTACTTGGCCTCCCCTCTTTGCCTCCTCATGTTCTAATCCTCTCCTTGCCAGGCTTACCTGGGAACACTGCGGGCTGTTATCATTGATGTCTAGGACAAAGATTTCCACAGGGACAGAAGTCTGGAATTTGCCATCAGACGCTGTGACTTTGAGCAAGTACTTGGCCATGCGCTCCCGATCCAGGGCTTCTTTGGAAGCTATCTTCCACTCATCGCCATCTTGATAGATGCTAAACTGACCTAGGGGATCGCCCTCTACAAGATAAAAGAAAATAAAATGGAGCCACAGCTGGCAAAAGCTTAGGAGCCGGAGGCAAACTGGGCCTTGCCTCTTGCTGGCTGTCCAACAAGACATCTGTGCAAGGATTTGTTGAGAAAACACTTCCCCACCCCTTACCTAAGAACCCACAGTTTTATACCAAGTCCATTTTATGAGGGGCAAGAAGATTCTTTCCACTTAAATATCTTTTTTTTTTCTTTTGGCCAGTCCTGGCTTGAGCTCAGGGTTTGGGCACTATCCTTGTGTTTTCTCAAGGCTCTACTACTTGAGCCACTGCACCACTTCTGGCTTTTTCTATGTATGTGGTCCTGAGGAATTGAACCCAGGGCTTCATGCATGTTAGGCAAGCACTCTACCACTAGGCCACATTCCCAGCCTGCAATGTCCTTTCTAAGAGTTTTCCCCACATAGGTTTTTCTTCCAAGCATCCCTTGAGAGGTAAATGAGGACTGATTATCAAGAGGGATATATGATTTGCTGAAAAGCTACAGAGCCAGGACTTCACACAATGTGTCTTGGCACGCTTCTGGCTGGACTCTGCTCTGGACTCTTCATCCAGGAAGACACTGTCCTTACCTGTAATGTAGCAGGTGACCTGTCTGTTTGGTTCTGCAATGTCAGCATCCAAGGTTTTCAAGGTCACTACCAGTTCACCCGGCTCACTGTTTTCCACCACTGAGCCTCTGTAGTCTTCTAAAGCAAACGAAGGGGCATTGTCATTTTCATCCGTGATGGAGACCTCAACCAGAGCCTGGGAAGACAGCTGGATGGTCCGTCCATGGTCAGAGGCTACTACATAAAAATGGTAAGTCTGTTGGGCTTCACAGTCAAGTTCTTGGAGTGTGGTGATCCAGCCACTTTCACTATCAATGGCAAACAGCTCATGGATCGGGCTACCCGATTCTGCCTGAAGTCTATAACTCACTTGACCATCACTTCCAGTATCCTGGTCATTGGCTGTCACCTGGACGACAGTGGTCCCTCCGGGCATGTTCTCAGTAAGAAAAGCCTTATAGGGATCAGCTTCGAACACCGGCCTGTTGTCATTGACATCTTCCACTTGGATGTTGACGGAGACTAAAGACACCAAATCTGTGTCTTCATGGGGACAGTGTGCCATCAGATCGATCTGGTACCATTTGGTAGACTCGTGGTCGATGGCTTTTCTCACTTTTAGGACCCCAGTGTCTTGATCCAAGGAGAAAACCCCATCTTTGTTACTTTCAGGTGTGGTGCCTTCCACTAGACTATAAATGATTGGATCTCGACCGGCCACGGCTTTAACAAACCCAATTTCGGACCCTTCTGGAAGGTCTTCAGATGCAGAGAAAGTATACAGAGGCTCTGAGAACTTGGGTAAAGATACTTCATTGGGAACAACCTGAAGTCGGATGGGTACCAGAGATTCCCAATGAGGGGGTCCCCCATCCTGGGCTTTGATCTGGAAGTCAACAGCCCTGTTTTCCAATCCCACCAGGCTCTCCTTCACCTTAACCACCCCAGTGCTTGGGTTGATGCTGAGAATCTCCCCAGCCAGGACTTCCGGTGAGTCGACAGAATAGGTCACGTCTGCATTCCGGCCCTCGTCAGCGTCGTAAGCCAACACCTGGATGACTGGAGAACCACGGCTGACGTTGGATGGAATAGACACGGTGTACCCAGAGGCCTTGAACTGCGGGGCATTGTCATTTTCATCCGTGACAATGATCTTTACGGTACAGAAAGCCACTTTCCCCCCTCCATCCCTGGCCATGACCTTGATGGCCACTACTCTTTCGGTGGAATTTTCTCGATCTAGTTTCTGCAGTGTGGTGATCTGGCCACTGGGGTTGATGGCAAACTTCTCCCCTGCCAGTTTATTGATGATGGTGTAATCTACTATGCCATAGGGACCGCTGTCTTTGTCGATTGCCAACAACTCGATCACTTTGGTTCCCACTTTGGCATTCTCAGCCAGTTCTGCCTCATAAATGTGCTGCTGAAACTCTGGGCTGTACTTGTTGGCGTTTGTAGTGTTTATGTACACAGGGACAGCAGTTCGGAAAACTCCATCTGAAGCGCCTACCCTCAAATGATAAGAAGAGCTCAATTGTTTCTTGCAAAGATTGAACATCGAAATGACCCCCGAGGAACGGTTCATGGAGAACTGATGATCCTCATTGCCTGAAAGAATCAGGTATTCTAGGTGGGAAGTCTCTCCAGTATCAGGATCAAGAGCTTGGACTTTAAGAACCAAGTGTCCACACGTGGCTAACTCACTGACATTAGCTTCGTACTGAGGCTGTCGGAACACGGGGGGATTGTCATTGACATCTGACACGTTCACAATCACGAGAGTTTCGCCAGTGAGTGGGGGGTCGCCCCTGTCCACGGCCCTGACCTTCACGTGAAAATATTGCTGGACTTCATAATCCAGTTCCTGAGCTGTGACTATTTCCCCTGTGGTTCCATTGATCTGGAAAACTTGGGAGATTCCTGATCCATCCTCCAGGATCTGATAGGAAATATCCTGGTTCTGGCCAGAGTCTTGATCAGAAGCCAAGAGTTGGATCACAGGGGTCTGGGCGGGGAGACCCTCGGAAATCGAGGTGGTATAGACCAGTTGGGGAAAAGTAGGAGGGTTGTCATTTACATCATCCACCACGACTTCCACTGTGGCTTCAGAAAAGGAACCCAGCACCGTGTCCGTGGCTCGGATAGTGAACATGTGCTTTCTCTGAGATTCGTAATCTAACAGACCCGTCACTGAGAGGACGCCGGTCTTAAAGTCGGTTGTAAACAGCATCAGAGGTTCTTCCTCTACAATGTTGTAGATCAACCTGAGGCCTTCGGGGCTCCGGGCTTGGGTATGGAGGATCGGAGTGTAGAGCGTGATGTTTTCAGGAACTCTGACTTTGTAGTAAGGACTCTGAAAGAGCGGGTTGGATTTGTTCCTTACGGTCACCAGGACCTCTTCCTCCGTCTGCAGGGAGGGGTTCCCTCCATCTCGAGCGATCACTTTGAGGCGATATTTATTTAAAGCTTGGTAATCAAAGGGTTTCTTGAGGGTGATATCCCCCATGTAGGGATCGATTCGGAAATAGGTGTAATCTTCAGCAAAGGCAAACCTAACGGTCCCATTGGCTCCCAAGTCTTCATCTGTCGCGGAGACCTGAAACAAGACATCTCCAGGCTCGGTGCCATCTTGGATGGTTGTGAAATAGGGCAGATGCTGAAACACAGGGGGGCTGTCATTAACATCCTGCACTGAGACCCTAACCAATGCCTGAGCCACTCTAGGAGGGATGCGATCGTCCCTCACTTCCACAGCTACCACATAAGTGTCCTGTTGCTCCCGATCCAAGGCCATACCTGTGGTCTGTAACACCCCTGCCGATCTGACCATGCGAAACCAATGGGTGCCATTCAGGAGGAAGAAGGAAAGGGTGTCGTTCAAATGATGACCCTGGACACCGAGAATCACTAATGCCTTTCTATCCTGCCTGTTCTCATCCACGCTTGCGCTGTAGACCTCCTGATCAAAGTATAAACTCTTATCATGGACCTGCGCCCAAGAAATCTTGACCATGGCTGTGTCTTGATACAGACCATCAGAGGCCCGGATGGACAGTTTCCGTGAGGCCCCCAGCAGAGCGGGGTTCAGCACAGAGAGGCGACCGCTGAGGGGGTGGAGGGCTAGGGCTTCATCTATGTTACCCGTTTTGATGGTGTAGTGGATTGAGGAGTCTTCGTCGCTGGCTTGAACTACCAGGATCTCCATCCCTGGGTGAAGTGGTCCCGTGAGGACCACTTCGTAGATCTGCTCTGAGAACCTGGGAGGAGAATCGTTCACATCTCTGACCTTGACGATGACCTTGGCAGGCCTGGGTGCAAATCGGATGGGATTTCCTTGGTCGTGGACGTAGACGTTGAATTGGAAAGAGGGCAAGGTCTCATAATCCATCTCAGACGCGAGAGTGAGTGTCCCCATACTGGGGTCAATTTTGAAAAACTTTAAGGCTTCTGGTTCTAAGATCTGATATACCAACAAGGAATTGGCTTCTTCATCTGAGTCAGAGGCACGGATGACAAAAGGTTGATTTTTCTCATCCATGACCATGCTGTGTAACGGAGCCGCTTCGCTGATGGAGCCCACGAAAGTGGCTCTGAGGAACACAGGTGGGTTGTCATTGTCATCGATGACGTAAACCTGGACCCCAACGTCAGCAAAGGCACCCGCCATATTGCTGCCCCTGATTTTCAGGTGGTAAGATGAGATTTTCTCATGATCAAAGCTCTTCTGGGTGGAAAGGAGTCCAGAATAGGAATTCACAGAGAACACGCCATCTTTATTTCCTTCTCTTAATTCATACGTTACTTCCGTGGGACTTGTGGCAGATATCAGGAGGATCGGGGAGCCGAGGGGAATGGATTCGGGGATCTCAATGAAGTATTCTGGCTGGGAAAAGATGGGGGTGCTGCTGTCTGAGGTGTAGACGTGAATGATCACCGTAGCCACATCGTGCCTCTTGGGGGAACCTTGATCTTCTGCCTTCACAGTCAGCGTGTACCTGCTATGATTTATTGGATCGAGTTTTTGGGCTGCTGTGATGATACCTAGGTAGGAATCGATGTTGAAGAAATCCTCGCTGTTGCCTGAAAGAGAAGATGAGACAAATGAGTTCTCCATATCTTCAAAGGACAACCCTGACATTATTGCTGTTGTTAATGCCATGGGACTTGAACTCAGGGCTAGGGCACCGTCTCTGACCTCTTTTGCTCAAGGCTAGCTACTCTACCACTTTGAACCACTTCTGGTTTTCTGGGGGTTTCTTGGAGATAAAAGTCTTACAGACTTTCCTGCCTGGGCTGGCTTTGAACCGTGATCCTCAGATCTCAGCCTCTTGAGTAGCTAAGGTTACAACATGAGCCACCAACACCCAGAGAAAGCTCTGATTTCTTGAAGAGACATTAAATGAACATTGTGTTTCTAGAAAATCCCTGTTCCTCTTTGTCTTTCCACAGTAAGTATCCATACATGTTCATATTAAAGGTAATCATTAGTGAATGCCACTAATTATGTCTTATTACAGAGTACCTTTAATCATTCATTGGAAACTGGATTTAGTTACATCGATTACTTATAATGGACACTTATCAAGAATAGTAAGTGCCAGGCTCACGCCTGTCATCCTAGCTACTCAAGAGGCTGACATCTGAGGATCATGGTTCAAAGCCAGCCCAGCTGGTACCTGATTAATCTGATCACTGATCCATTTTCAAAACAGCTTTCCCCATCTTCAGAAACCCTTTCAGTCTCACCTTTCAGGAGGGAGTAACGGACTTCAGCGTTGGCTCTCCAGTCAGCATCCACGGCTCGGACCTGGAGCAGCTCTGTGCCAGGGGCTGTTGAATCAGGAACCCTGGTCTCATAATGATGTTGAGTGAACGTGGGTGTGTGGAGGTTTCCTTCTTCCACATGAATTGTCACCCACACAAAGTTCCTCTTGATGGGTATCTCTTGATCTCGAACCTATGGACCGAAAGGAGACCAAGATCAACTTCACACTGATGGGAGGAGGCCAGATTTCATAAACACCATGAAAGAGAAGGGCAATGAAAACAGCACCTAATCTGTGGATATTCCTTTAACTCTTGGCTTAGGATGAATGAGGTGGGGCCAGGTGCTCTCATTAAGGGGCTCTCATTCTCAGGGTAATTTTAGAAATGCGGGCTAAGATCCAGAGACTGACTCTTCCTTAAATTTGTGTCCTAAAGATCATACTGGCAGGGAATAACTCAGTCCACAGAGTAATCACTGTGGCTATCCATGCACCTGGCTCGTGCTTTCTGCACCTCATTCTCAACGTTTCTCACCATAATTGTCAGTGTGTGCTGAGAAGGCCTCGTGCCCAGATCCAATTTCCCCACCGTCACTAAGGCACCACTGTTGGGGTCCAGCTGGAAGAGGCTGATGCTTTTGGGGTTTTGGCTGCCCTGAATGGTATAGATGAGCCCCTTTCCCTTGTCTTCATCCGTAGCCTGGACTCGAAGGAGTTCTACCCCAGCTTGGGTGTCCTGAGGAACCCGGACCTCATAATGGGGCTCCAGAAACTGAGGCCGGTGTCGGTTCACATTGGCAATCATGAAGATGTAGACCTAGAGAGATCATGAGAGAGAATGTGAACCGTGAGCGTCACGCAGACCGAATGGAGGACTGGATCTGTCTATATCCTCTTCCCCATCCCAGGGACCCATCCCATAGTTCCTCTGTGTAATAAATCACAGGTTGAGCGAATGAGGAGATTTCAAAATCAAAGCCAGTGGCTTTCATAAACAAACCAACAAAAATCATTTCATTGGCTCTTCCTTCTTTCCTCCCCCATTCCTTCCTTGCTTGCCTGCTCCCTTCCCTCCTTCCTTTCTTTCTCTCTCCCTCCCTCTCTTCCTTTCCTTCCTTCCTTCCTTCCTTCCTTCCTTCCTTCCTTCCTTCCTTCCCTCCTTTCTCTCTCTCCTTCCCTTTCTTCCTGTTGTCCTTCTTCCTTTCCTTCCCTCTTTCCTTCCTTCCATCCATCTTTCTTTCCTTCTTTCTTTTCTCATCCTTTCTCTCTTCTTTGGTTTCAGTTCTGGGGCTTGAACTTGGGGCCTGAGCAGTATTCCTGAGCTTTTTTTGCTCAAGGCTAGTATTCTACCACTTGAGCCACTGCCCCCACTTCTAACTTTTTTGGTGGCTCATTGGAGATAAGAGTCACACGGACTTTATTGTGGGTCTGGCTTTGAGCTAAATCCTCAGATCTCAGCCTCCTGAGTAGCTAAGGTTATAGCTGTGAGCCACTGGCGCCTGGCTCCTTGGCTGTTTCTTCAAATGAACTGTATACAAGCCAATCAGTGAAATCGAGATGTTCTAGTTCAGCCAGCGTAGAAATGGGAAGCCTTCTTCACTAACAGTCATTCTTTGTGGCCCACAGAGCTCCACGGAATCCTATGTTTAATTAAAACTGCTCATGTGGACAAATCTCACGTTTAAAAAAAAAATCCAGAGCGGAGCAAAGATTCTCCCACGATGGCAGAAATCAAATGTTATGAAAGTAAGGCTGGAGCCAGAACTTAGACTTTGAGTGTTCTGGGAGATATGCCATACTCAAAGGAGGACTTCTATGGCTTCTGGCCAGCCATGGAGACCTCCCTGCTCTCTCTCCCCACAAGGCAGAAATTGCTGGCCGAAGCTTATCACCTGAGTGGCAATGGTGTGAGATCCATCGGTCACCTCCACTGTCAGGTTATAGCTGGATCTTCTCCTGGTGTCCAGAGGCCTGGCGATGACAATGCTGCCTGTAGTCTTCTCAATGTCAAAGTCCATGTCCTTGTCACCATCTGTGGGGGGAGGGGGAAGATCACACACCACCTTAATCATTGGCTGCAGTCCCCCAGCTTGACTGTGGCTATCAGATTTACAGCTTGAGATACAGGCTGCCCTTGGCTGCCCTTGGCTGACCAAAACTCAAGGAAGAACCTGAGTCAGAAGATCCTAAGACTGTTTTAGAAACTGCTGATAGCTGGGTGGCAGGCTGAGGTTTAAGCTCCTTGGAAATCCTAAAGAGCTACAACTAAGTCAAGTGCTGGTGGCTCATGCCTGTAATCCTAGCTACTCAGGAGGCTGAGAGCTGAGGATAGGGTTCAAAGCCAACCCAGGCAGGAAAGTCTATGAGACTCATAGCTACAAGTAAATACTTCAAAAAGCCAGACATGATCCTGTAGCTCAAGTGGAAGAGTGCTAGCCTTGAACAAGAAGAAAGCTCAGGGACAGTGCCCAGGCCCTGAGTTCAAACCCAGGACAGGCAGACAGACAGATGGGCGGATGGATGGACACAGAGAGAAAGAGAGAGAGAGAGAGAGAGAGAGAGAGAGAGAGAGAGAGAGAGAGAGAGAGAGAGAGAGAGAGAGAGAATGGGAATGAGAATGGGGCTCAGTGATGGAGCCAAAGAGAAAAAAATAAATTAAAAGAAGAAGAAAGATAGTTCATGGGATCAGCACACTGGCCTGGATACAAACGTATTTCAAGTTCATGGTTGGCCAGTTAGATCTGTGTTGATTTTGTGGTTTCTCCTCTGGGACATTTAGGACTATTCACCTTAGTGCTCCTGGGTATTTAAAGTAACTAAGACACTGCCTGGCTCTGACCAGGGTTACCAGGAAGATTGGGGAGGTGGTTCATCTGAAATTATGTGTGTAATGGCAGAAAGGCTGGCACAAACCATTTTCATTGCATTCTGGTACAATCCTAGCTACTCATCAAGATCTGACATGGAAGATCGCGGTTCAAAGCCAGGCCAAGAGGGAACATCTATAAGGTATTTCATCTCCAAAAAAACAAGCAAAAATAAAAGCTGGGCTGGAGGTGTGACTCAAGGAGTAGACTACCAACTGAGTTAGCAAGCAAGCAGACTCAAGTGAGTTCAAATCCTGGTACTGAAAACCCTACCTGAGAAAGGGTGAATGCCACTGAGGAGCAAAAGGCATGAGCATGAGAGGGGGTATTGGAAGGATGTCCTGTAAGGACCAACGTGGGTCTATAGAAGTGGGAAGATGGCGTCTTCCTGGGGTCTCACCTGAGATGCTGAACCAGAAGAGGCCAGGACGACCCTCTACACTGATGACTCCTAGCATATGGTTTACAGGGTCTGTCTCCATGACGGTGAAGCTGTACTGGGTTTCATCAAAGACGAGGGGAACAGAGGATGGCCGAGGCTGGGGAATCCACTCTATGTGTAGTCGAACGCTGGTTGAGAGTGGCGGCTGTCCACTGTCGGTTGCCTTGATCTAAAAAGAGATCCACATCTGTATTTGAACCAGCCATCTACTCACTCATTCATGGAGCACACATTTGAAGGCTGAGTAAAAACAGGCACCAGGGCTCCTTTCTGGTGCCTGAGCTCCAGATCTTCCTGGTTTGAGGGCACTAATCAAAGCCACTATTTTTGTTGTGGTTGATACCAGTCATGGGGCTTGAACTTGGGGCCTAGGTGCTGTCCCTGAGCTTTTCTGCTCTACCAGTCTGAGCCACAGAGCCACTTCCTGTTTTCTGGTGGTTCATGGGAGAGTCTCATGATCTTTCCTGCCCAGGCTGGCTTTGAACCACAATCCTTAGATCTCAGCCTCCTGAGTAGCTAGGATGATAGGTTTAAGCCACTGGCATCCCACCTTCCCCCCCCCCACCCGCACCGCCCTGTGCCCTGCCCCAACCACCCTCACCCTTCACTAAATCATCATCATCTGGAAGAACAGAATGGATTCCCTAGTTCGTGTGTGTGTGTGTGTGTGTGTGTGTGTGTGTGTGTGATGGGGCTTGAACTCTGGACCTGGGCACTGTCCCTGAGCTCTTTAGCTCAAGGCTAGCACTCTACCACATTGAGCCACAGTGCCACTTTCGATTTTCTGGTGGTTCATGGGAGGTAAGAGTCTCACTTTTGTGCCCAGGCTGGCTTTGAACCACGATCCTCAGATAGCCTCCTGAGTAGCTACCATGACAGGTGTGAGCCACTGGCATTTGGCTCCCTCGTTCTTCAGAGAAAGACCCAGAATTCTGATCCTCAGGATAGAATGAAGGATTCTCCGTTTCTCTGGGAGGAGACCAGGAAGGTGACTGCCACTCCCATTGTACTGTCAACAGTCTGTCTCTACGCCTCCCTTCTCGCAGGCGACTTGCCTGGCCATTCTGCCTCTCTGACTCCATGGCCTCCACCTGTCTCCACTCACTGTGAGGATGTTGTATTCTCCGGCTACAAAGGTACTGCTCGATGATACCACACCAGTGCCTGGGTCGATTCTGAAGCTCTCCTCATCACTCTCTTCAATACTGTAGGTGACACTGCCATTGAGACCCTCATCCGGGTCTGAAGCCACCAGCCTGTACACAGGCTCAGGAGACATGGGACTCAACCTCTCTGGAAGACGGACATTGAGGAGCTTGTGGGAGAACACGGGTGGGTTGTCATTGACATCCAAAATGGCCACCACTACCCTGGAGGTGGACTTTAGGAGTGGCTCCCCATTGTCCAGCACGGTCACCTGGGGGGAGAATCAGACAGGGAAACAGCCGGATGATCAAATGCAAACAAGTGTTCTACCATGTGTCCTTTGTTCCTGGTGCCTCAAGACTAGAAGAGATGCCTGGTCACCAAGTATGGATGTCTGGGGTGGGGAAACATAGCTAGATTTCCCACCTTCCATTTTTCTCTCCTGACAGAATGATGGATACATGGATGAAGGTGTGTGTGTGTGTGTGTGTGTGTGTGTGTGTGTGTGTGTCCCAGTGCTCAGTACGAGGGCTTGAATCCAGGCCCTCACCCTCTTCCTTAGCTTTTTCACTCAAAGCTAGTGCTCTACCACTTGAGTCTTAGCCTCACTTACAACTTTTCTTTCTGGTTAATTGGAGTCCCACTGGTTTTTCTGCCCAGGCTGGCTTTGAACCAATCTCCTCCCATCTCAACCTCATAACTAGCTAAGATTTACTGGTGTGAACCCACCAGCCCCCAACTGACAAAAGGTTTTAATCCTAACTGCTACAAACTCAGCACTTGACTTTCAGTGATTCTTTCTCGGGACACATCACACGGGTAGATTTTCCTCCCTCTCCCCATTCATTTCCGGAATTACTCATCTATCACTCCTGCCCAGCCAGACATGGTTTCCCATTCCTTTTCTTCTTCTTGGTGCTTATAGAGTTCGCAGAGACCTGAGGACCTTCGCCTGCAACTTCAGAAAGGCTCAGCTCCCGTATGGTCTCCTCCTTGAGCCACAGGAGTCATAAATGTGATCTCAAGGCTTATGTTAGAATCATAAGTAGGGTCCAGCCCGGTCTCTCTTTCAAATACCCTGACCAGGCCCAACCAGTCCTCACCTCCAAGATGTGTTCATCTTTGCTCTCTCTGTCCAGCTGTCTGGCAGTAGATAGGAGACCTGGGGGAAGGGGAGATGATAATAGAATATGAACACAAGGCTTCTAGAGATAATGGCCCATATTGCAATCTATGTCCAGAGGAGAATTCTCCTGGTCTTTGGAGAAACAAATACGTTAAGGGGAAATGGAACTCTGGATAAAGGAAAGGAAAAGTGAGTAGGCAGGAGAAAGAAGGTGTTAGTTGGCATTCTAGCCCAGGAGGTACAGATTCACACTCAGCCCCTGGGTTCGCCTCAGTAGCCTGCCCAATCAATTTGCTCATCAAAACAGATGCCTAACGCATCTGGCCAGCCAACAACTCTGCCCAACCAAATGCCTGGCCAATCAGCTTGGCCTAGTGGTCAAGTGCTTGCCTAGCAAGCCCAAAGACCCAGGTTCAATTCCTTGGTACCACATACATAGAAAAAGCCAGAAGTGATGCTGTGGCTCAAGTGGCAGAGCTCTAGCCTTGAGGAAAAAGTCCAAGGACAGTGCTCAGGCCCTGAGTTCAAGTCCCAGGCCTGGCAAAAGAAATGAAGAAAAAACATAATAAAAAGTAAACAGTCACAATTTAATAAAGGAAAGGGTAGCCTAAATTATACATGAGTGGAATAGCAGACAGCTATTTGAATATATTTTGTAGATGTAGGAAATCTGAGCACAATAAATATATCATTGGGCAGAAAAGGCTGTTTTTTAGGAGTTCTGACAACAAGAGCAATCACTGTCTTCAGTTCTACAACAAAATCAGAGTGAAGTAGCCAGTGGCTCACGCCTGTCATCCTAGCTACTCAGAAGGCTGAGAGCTGAGGACCACAGTTTGAAGCCAGACCAGGTAGGAAAGCCCACGAAACTCTTATCTCCAATGAACCATCAGAAAATTGGAAGTGACATTGTGGCACAAAATGGTAGTGCATTAGCTTTGAGTTGAAGAGCTCAGGAACAATGCCCAGGCCCTGAGTTCAAGCCCCATGACCGACTGGAAAAAAAAAAAAAGAAAGAGAAAAGTTTATTCCTATACATCTTCTCTTCCATGACAATGAAAGAACATCTCTGCCTTTGATGGCATTGTGCCAACCCTGCTATCAGGAACTGTTGATAGTAAACACAAATGGGATTTAGAAGATCTTGAGAAGTTAATGCCCCAGGCAAGAGGTCTCTGAGCCCATCTACAAAGGAACAGGTGAACCTATATATTTATATATATATATATACACATATGTATGTATATATATGGATTGGCTCTCTCTCTAGAGAGAAAATATATATATATATATATATATATATATATATATATATATAGAGAGAGAGAGAGAGAGAGAGAGAGAGAGAGAGAGAGAGAGAGAGCGCGCAAGTGAGCACACCTTAGGCCTGTTTTGCCTAGGGGGGAAAAAAAGAAACAAAAACTGTTGCTCTTACCAGGCAGATTATAGAAGAATCTTTGGGGCTTGAACCCAGGACCTGAGCACTGCGCCTTAGCTGTTTTCATTCCAGGCTGATGCTCTATCAATCATTTGAAATCTCACCTCTACTGCGTGTTGTTGGTGTACTAGAGTTTGTAAGAGTCTCACAGGCTTTCCTGCCCAAGGTGGCTTTGAACGGTGATCCTCTGATCTCAACTTCCTGAGTAGCTAGGACGACAGGCGTGAGCCCATCTGGTGGAATTTGCCCATTTTTCAGTGGGAGAAAGCCTGTCCACCCAACTCCTCTGCGTGGCTTACTGCTGCCCACTGCTGGCCCCTGGATTGGCCTGGTTTCCCAGGTCCTTGGGCCAAGGACAGATGCTGGTGAGAGAAGCCTGATCCTGAATTGACACCTTGTGCCTTGTGAGATGGGCCTGGAGCTGGGGCAAAAATGGCTTCTGAGGTATGGCTTGTGGCTCAGGGGAGAGTTCAGTTTGGGAATATTTTCAAGTTGCCTCTGATTGACCTCTGGGCACCCTTCTGGTCCCAAAGGCAAGAAAACTAAACTCCGATATGTCTCTCCTTTTACCTTCCTGAGGAGCGACACTTGGTTAGAAAAGTGTCTCAAACTTTAGCACTCCTCCAAAGAACTCCCTGAATGTGGCTTAGTGGTAGAGCGCTTGCCTAACATTCATGAAGGCCTGCGTTCGATTCCTCAGTACCACATACACAGAAAAGGCTGGAAGGGATGCTGTGGTTCAAGTGGTAGAGCACTTGTCTTGAGCACAGAGGCCCTGAGTTCAAGCCCCAGGACTGACAAAAAGAAGAAGAGGAAGAGGAGGAGGAAGAGGAGGAAGAGGAAGAGGAAGAGGAAGAGGAAGAAGAAGAAGAAGAAGAAGAAGAAGAAGAAGAAGAAGAAGAAGAAGGGGAGGAGGAGGAGGAGGAGGAGGAGGAGGAGGAGGAGGAGCCCAGAGGGCCTAAATTTCCCACAAGTCCCTGGAAGTGCTTGGGTACCACACTTTGCAGCATCACTGTGGAGCCCCTGATCCACTGGCTTCCTGCATCCTTACCTGTGGAAGGGTGGATGAGGAAGAATCCCATGTGGTTTCCCCCGGTAATGTTGAATGTAAGCCTTCCCTGCGAGCTGGAGTCCGGGTCCCAGGCGTCCAGCTGCAGCACGGAGGTGCCCAGAGGTGCGTTCTCCGGGATGGAGGGGTAGAACACGGCTTGTGACATCCGGGGTGGATTGTCGTTCACATCCATCACCTCAATGTAGACTTCAGTGACCGAAGACAGGGGTACTGAACCCCTATCCACAGCCAACACTGTCAGCCAGTAGTAGGGGGTGAATTCTCGATCCAGGGGTGCCAGTGTCTGAATCATTCCTAGAGACAATGAATCCCCCCCCCAATTCAAAGTATTTTAGGGCTCAAAACAACTTGAGAAGTTGCCTTTCTCCCAGCCCAGATTGGTTTTAAACTAGCATCCTCAGTTCATTTCTGCTTCCTGAACAACTAGGACAGGCCAGTAGCACAAAACCTATGATACGATCTCCAGCATACAACAGTGCCAGGTGTTGGTGCCAGGTGCTGGTGGCTCAAGCCTGCCATTCTAGCTACTCAGGAGGCTGATATCTGAGGCTCATGACTCAAAGCCAGCCTGGGAACAAAAGTCCATGAGCCTCTTTAGCACTCCAGTGAACCACCAGAAAACTGGCAGTGGTGCTGTGACTCAAAGTAGTAAAGCATTAGCCTTGAGCTGAAGAGCTCAGAGACAGTGCCCAGGCCTTGAGTCCAAGCTCCACGATGGATAAAAAAGGGGGGAGAAGAAAGAGAAGGAGGAAGTGGAGGAGGAGGAGGAGGAGGAAGAGGAAAAGGAGGAGGAGGGAAGAAGGAAGAGGGTATGTGTGTGTGTATATCTAGTAAACATATATTTTAAATAAAATAAAATCTCCCTGCTTCCTTTTACTCTCTCACTCCTTTCCTTTCCTTTCCTTTCCTTTCCTTTCCTTTCCTTTTCCTCCCTCCCTCCCTCCCTTCTTTCCTCCCTTCTTTCCTTCCATCTTTGTGTGGTACCATGGCTTGAACTTAGGGCCTGGTCTCTGTCTCTTAGCCTTTTCACCTTTCTATTTCATTCAGCCTGGTTTCTTCCAGCACAGTCCTGAGCTTCCCCACCTTTCCCCTGACTCTGATACCCCACTTCCCTCATCCCCCCGCACCCTCGGTACCTGTATCCCGGTCGATACTGAAGGCGTCAAGGCCGGTACCAGCCCGCAGGAAGTACCTCAGCTCTCCATCCAAGCCTTCATCGCCATCCTGAGCGACCACCTTCACCACGGGCGACCCTGGTGGTCTGTCCTCCAGCACCTGGCCCTGGTGCACAAAGGACATGAAGTGAGGAGGATGAAGATTCTCATTCACATCCAGGACTGTCACTTCCACGTGGCAAAGAGTCCTGCGGGCCAAGGGCCGTCCACTGTCACTGACCCACAGGCTCAGATTGTACCCAGCTCGCTTCTCAAAGTCCAATTCTCTCTCCAGACTCAATGCCCCCGTCAGCACGTCGATCTGGAAAGTTCCATGGATGTCATCCAACAAGACATAGCGCACGTCACCTGCAGGGCCCAGGTCAGGATCAAAAGCATCCAGAAATGTCAGCACAGTCCCAGGGGGCAGATCTTCAGGGACCTTCAGTCTGCTGGGCTCTGGGACACATTGGGGGGCGTTGTCATTGGTATCAGTTATGGTGATGCTCAAATCTGTCACTGAGTAGAGTTGGTGGCCTTTTTTGGGGTGATCCCTGGCTTCTACCTTGAGCACATAGTGGGGTTCTGATTCCCGATCGAGGGGGCCTGTGAGCACGAGCGCCCCAGTGTGAGGATGCAGGGAGAATTTATCCGTGGGGCTCAGTAAGGTGTATCGAACCCTGCCATTGTCCTCTGAGTCGCCATCTTGGGCTTGCAACTCAGCAATGGTTGTCCCAATGTCTGTGTCTTCTGAGATGGTGAGCTGGTACCCACCTGGGGGAAACTGAGGCACGTTGTCATTCCAATCTTGCACGGTCACCGTCAGCAACTTCCAGGCTGACTTTTGAGGGGTACCCAGGTCGTACACGGTCACGTTGAGAACGTAGAAACTGGTGGTTTCATAATCCAGAGGGGCGGCTACCTTCAGCCATCCCGTCTCCAGCTCAAGGTCAAAGCGACCTTCATCATTGCCGTCTGCAATCACATAGACTAGTTTACCATTGAAGCCCACGTCGGGGTCAAGGGCCGCCAAGTGTGCTAAGGTTGTGTTCACGAGGACTTGCTCAGAGACATCAATGGATTGGGGGAAATGATCCTCAAATCGGGGGGCGTGATCATTGATCTGATAGGTGCTAAGGGAAACCAATTCTTCCTCACTGGACTGCTGGTCCTGGAGACCCACGGAATGAAGGATGGTCTTGGTAAAATGGGCCAACACCCCTGTCTTGTCACAAGCGGCTGGAATTTCAGATCGGGGGTCCTGTACCACTGTGAAATTCACTGTGGTTGGCGAAGCGCTGTGTTGGCCATCGGAAGCTGTGATCTTTAAGGAAAAGCTGTCGGCCAGGCCAGCAGTGAGATTCATAAAGGAACGCTTGAGCGAGATCACCCCGGAGAAAGGATGCAGGTGAAAATATTCCCGTTCATTGCCTGACACCATCTCGTATCTTAGGTTCTGAAGTTCGTCCACGTCGATAGCTGACATGGTCATCACTGACCTGCCCACTGGTGAGTCTTGGCGCAGAGACATGGTACAGTTGACCTCTTCGAACATAGGTTGGTTATCATTCAAGTTCTTGAGCCGAATGGACACAGAGACTTCTTTCTCTTGGCGAAATGGAGACCCCCAATCTGAAGCCCGCACACGGAAGACATAAATCCTCTTCATGAGCTCGTAATCCAGAGATTTGCTGGTGGAGATGACTCCCGAGAAAGGATCAATGGCAAATGGCACCATTTGGGGACCCACCAGGCGATAGGTGACACAGCCGTTCTCCCCAGGATCCCGGTCAGTGGCTGTGACACTCAAAACCTGGGTCCCTGGAGGCAGATTCTCCTCCACCGTGCCCTCGTAGGAAGACCTGCTGAAGATGGGGGCATGGTTATTACCATCTACCACGTCAATCACCACGGTGGTGGAGGCCATGCCCACCGAGGTCCTGACATGCAGCTGGTACTTAGCACCATCTTGAAAGTCTAAGAGCTTGGTGGTGGTGATCAACCCAGTCTGGGTGTTAAGTTTAAAGCCCGTGTTATCAGGGGATGGCTTTAGGACATACCGCACGGTGGGGACAAGAGGTGTCACTTTCACCAGAGCCACCCAAGTCCCAGGAGGAGAAGATTCATGAAGTTGGACCTTGTACACGGCTTTCTCGAATCTGAGCGAGGCCAACTTGGCCGGTGGGAGGTGAAAAGTTTTAATGTGGGAATGGAATGGTCTGTTTCTACTCCGGGCCTGGAGGCTGAGATTGAACCCATGGCGATACACAGCCCAGTCGATGTCCTTGGTGGCTATCAGATTGAACTGGTTGCTGTGTGCATAGGATTTGATGGCTTTGAAATGCTTTCCTGGGTCACCGCTGACAATTTCCAGATATTCCACTTGGCCCCCTGCGCCATCCACGGTGATGGTGGCACAGCTGGCATCTTCATCACCATCTGGAGTGGTCACCACCACGGATACAATGGCCGGGGGCTTCCTGGAGGAGGCTTCTACATGGACGATTAGGGGGGCGACATTCCCAAAACCATCGCCCTCGGTCAGCTGGCGCATGCGATCCACAGCCAGGACTTGGAGCTCATGCTTTCCTCTCTGGGTGACATTGAGTTTGCCAGCCACGGTGACCATGCCACTCGTGGGGTGGATGGCAAACACCTCCGATCTGGTGTTAAAGGCATAATAGAAGTCAGCATTCCGGCCTAGATCGGCGTCAGTAGCTGTCACTTGGCAAATGGCACTCTTGAAGGGTGTGTCTTCCTCAATGGTGACTCTGTAAGAAGGGGGAGAGAAGAGGGGTTTCAGGTCGTTCTGATCCAGAATGTTCACCGCTACGCTGGTGAGGGTCTCCATCTCTGAAGACTTTTCCGTGGCTTGGATGACAAGGATGTACGTATCTCGTACCTCTCTGTTTAGAAGGGCCGTGTTGCTACTTTTGGTCCTGATTCTCAGAAAGCAGAAATTCCCAACCACATGCTCCTCGGTCTTGAACACGTTGGATACATCCCCAGAGAGGATCCGGTATCTCACTGTCCAGCGAGGGTCAGCCAAGTAGATGCCCATTTTTACCAGGCTTTCCACGTAAGTCTTGGGAGCCGAATTCTCGTAGATGGAAACGTTGTAGAGCGAGTGGGTGAAACGCCATTCTGGGAGAGACTGGGTGTTTTCTCGGGGTGCTTCGCTGCTGACACAATGGATTGACCAAACAGCCAAACCCAGTAAGACAATGGTCATGGTGGAATAATAATAAAAATCCTGGAAACCCTGGTTGAAAGGAATGAAAAACGTGAAGGTGAGGAAATGTATTATTTTTATTTTATTTTATTTACCATTTGGAGGCTTCTGGGAATGTGTGAGGCTATTTGGGGCTACTTCCAAAAGAAAGGGGGGATGGGTATACAATTGAAATGTACGGTTGGCAGAGAGGGGTATGTTGCCAGAAGTGTGACCTAGTGGTAGAGTGCTTGCCTACCATGCATGAGCCCTGGGTTCGATTCCTCAGTGCCACATACACAGAAAAAGCCCAAAGTGGGACTGTGGCTCAAATGGTAGAGCAATGGGCTGCATCTGAGGCTGGTGATTTGAAGTCTGACTAGATAGGAAAGTCCATAAGACTGTCATCTCCAATGAATCACCAAATAAAAAGCCAGAAATGGAGCTGTGGCTCAAGTGGTAGCTAGCTTTGAGTAAAAGAAGCTCAAGGGCAGTGGCCAGAGCCTGAGTTCAACCTGGAACTGACATTAAAAAAAAAAAAAAAGATTTGATCTATGGATAGAAGTTCTACCCTGGCTCTAATCCAACCTGGGCCCAAGGGAGACTCCTTATGAATGGGGGTGGGGGCAAAGCCAGATCTTGGGGGGGCCAGGGCAGGGGTAAGGCTGAGTGCAACCACTGCCTCCACCTGCCCTTAGGAAATCCCACTCCTGGCAGCTTCCTGGCAGAGGGCCAGAAGTGCTGGAACATTCCTAGATGGAAAGGCCTGACTTGTTTTTCCAGTTGCCTGACTCCTCAAAGGCAAGAAAGAGTTAAAACTTCCAGGGCGCTGGGTGGAGCTGAGGCCTGGAAACCTGTGTGAACCCCCATGTCTCCAGACACCAAATGAGAGTGATTAGAAAGTCCACCAGTACTGGGAATGTGGCTTAGTGGTGGAGTGCTTGCCTAGCATAGAAAAAGCTGGCTCAAGTGGTAGAATGCTAACCTTGAGTAAAAGAGGCTCAGGGGCAGTGCCCAGGCCCTGAGATCAAGTCCTAGGATAGGTTAAAAAAAAAAAAGACTCAGAACAGCCTCACCTGTGCCGGTCTTGTGTGGCCTGCACTTAAGACAACTTTGCAAGGAGAAGACAGAATGGAGATGGGTCCACATTTGGGGATACAAAAGCCATTGTCAGAAATTGCTGTTAGAGGACATTGTCAAGGACTGATGAGTGTGAATGTGTGTGTGTGTGTGTGTGTGTGTGTGTTGGTCCTAGGACTTAAATTCAGGTCCTAGGCACTGCCTTTGAGCTTCTATGCTCAAGGCCGGTGTTCTATCACTTGAGTCACAGCTCCACTTGCAGCTTTTTTGTTAGCTAATTGGATATAAGAGTATCACAGACTTTTCTGCCCTGACTGGCTTTGATCCAGGATCCTCAGATCTCAGTCTCCGGAGTAGCTGGGATACCAGCCATGAACCACCGACTTTTGGCCTCCAGATGGCTTTTGCTTCTTAACCACACACTCTCCTGTTCCTGCTCTTCCTTCTGCTCACAGGCAGCCCCAGGCCAAACACACACACACACACACACATGCACACACCACACACTTTGCCACAGCACAAGAGGAACCCCCACCCCTGCATCCTTGCAGTGAGTGGAACTGCATGCAGTCTACCTGGCAGTGACGGCTGCCCCGGGGGGGCAGTTTCCTGTTCACCAGGTCAGCTCAACACGAGCAGGCCCCGACAAGACCCCCCCACCCCCACCCCAGCTCAGCCCAGCCCAGCCCAGCCTGCACGGGTGCCAAGCAGAGCAAGCCGTTAAAATGAGCTGGCAAGACCCAGGAGCAGGCTTCCCCCCACACCCCCGCTCAGGAGAGGGGAGACGTGATGCAGAGAGGGTGAGCCTGCGTGGGAGAGGATGTTGCTGGCTTCTGGTTACAAGGTTTTCCTGTGCTGTCCTGGTACCTGCACCGAGGCATATGTGTTAGTATGGCATAAAGGCCCCACTAAGCCCCTACACCCAGCCCCAATATGTCTTATGAATGTGTGTGTGTGTGTGTGTGTGTGTGTGGTTTGTGGGGCAGGGAGTGGGTGTGGGGCTTGCACTTTGGGCCTGGGCACTGTCCCTGAGCTCTTCAGCTCAAGGCTAGTCTGTATGAATGTGTGTGTATGTGTGTGTGTGTGTGTGTGTGTGTGTGTGTGTGTGTGGTTTGTGGGGTGGAGAGTGGGGGTGGGACTTGAACTCTGGGACTAGGTACTGGCCCTGTGCTCTTCAGCTAGTCCTCTATCACTTTGAGCCACCGCACGACTTCTGGTTTTCTGATAGTTAATTGGAGTTAAGAGTCTCACAATCTTTCATGCCCAGGCTGGCTTTGAACTGAGATCATCAGATCTCAGCCTCCTGAGCAACTAGGGTTACAGGCACAATATTTTAAAATCCTGTTTTGGTTTGTTTTTGCATGTTCTGGGTCTTGAATTCAGGGCCTGGGTGCATTTTTATTCAGCATTTTTACCCAAGGCTGGTGTTCTACCATGTGAACCACATCTCCATCTATGCCTTTTTTTTTGCCAGTCCTGAGGCTTTAACTCAGGACCTGAGCACTGTCCTTGGGCTTTCCTCAAGGCTAGTGCTCTGCCACTTGAGCCACAGCACCACTTCCAACTTTTCTATGTATGTGATACCGAGGGATTGAACCCAGGTCTTCATGCAGCACTCTACCACTGGGCCAAACTCCCCACCATCTATGCTGTGTGTGTATGTGTGGGTGATTCACTGGAGATAAGAGTATCACCGACTTTCCTGTCTAGGCAGACTTCAAACCAGGATCGTCGATCTCACAGTCTCCTGAGCAGCTCAGGTGACAAGCCACTGGAGCCAGGCTTGAAGTAGCTTGCAAAGATTTAAATCAATTCCTATCCTTTACGGCCTTAAACTTTTTTCTTCTTCCTGTAACTGCTTCCTGTTGCACTTAGATTCAAATCTAACGACCTTGGTATGATTTAAAAGGATTCCCACTCTTCCTCTACCCCCAACCCCACCATCTGAGCCTCACCTTCCAACAATCTTCTCATTTGCACAAGGGCCACACAAAGTTCCTTATTCCTCAGCAAAATCTACTGCACTGTGACCTGCCTCAGGACCTTTGTACCTCTACTTAAGGATCTCGCATGGATATTTCCTTCTTGTAATCTAGTTTTCTCCTCAGACGTTTACTTGCTAACCCCTAATTTAAAGCAACCTCTGTCCCTTACCTCCTGCTTTAGCAGTTCACCGTATGCTCTTTATAGTTTGTATCACCTCCCCAAGTATTTTTTTATTTGTATGTGTGTGCTAGTATTGGGACTTGAACCCAGGGCCCGACTCACGTTCTTACTCAGCTTTTTCTTTTTTTAAACTCACAGCTGGTGCTCTACCATTTGAGCTACATCTCCAGTCTGACATTTTGCTGGTGAACTAGAGAGATGGAGTCTTGAGAATTTTTCAGCTCAGTCTGGCTTCACCCACCAATGTCTATCTCGTGAGTAGCCAGCATGACAGGCACCAGCGACCTGGCACCTTCTGATACATTCTTATTTAACTGTCTCCCCCAGTTGACACTAAATTCCACAAGGACAAAAATCTTATCTTATTCATGGTTGCATTTCTAATGCTTGGTTCAGCCAAATAAGCTCGTGGCTCAATAACTACAAGATGGAAATTCTGGATTTAATGAAAATGGAAAGTGAGGCAGGTACTGGGTGGCTCACATCTCTTAAATAACCTAATTACTCAGGAGGTGGAGAGCTGAGGATCACAGTTCAAAGCCAGCCTGGGCAGGAAATCCTGTGAGACTCATTCATATCTCCAATGGCCCACCAAGAAAAAAAGATAGAAGTGGAGCTGTTGTGACTCAAGTGGTAAAATACTAACCCTGAGTAGGGGAGAGCTTAGGGACAGCACCTAGGGTCTGAGTTTGAGGGCCTGGACACTGTCCCTCAGCTTCTTTTGCTCAAGGCTAGCGCTCTACCACTTGAGCCACAATACCACTTACAGCTTTTTTTTCTATGTATGCAGGACTGAGGAATTGAACCCAGGGATTTGTGCATGCTAGGTAAACTTTTTACCATTAAGCCACATTCCCAGCCCAACTCTTCCTTTTTGCAGCTAGAAAATAAAGACCCAAATAAACAAAAGACATGCCACGATCACCGCTAGAACTGGTGCTTTCTCCCTGACTCTGCTGCCAGAAAGACACCATTGGCCCTGACAAGTTGACAGCTCCGATCCCAGCCCAGCTTCCACCACTGAGCCTCAGTTTCCTCATCTGTAAACTGGAGCTCTTAGAATTCTCTGGACGCAAGTAAGAGCTTACACACCCCTCTCTCTTCCATAGGCCTGGCACCCTGTCAGTGCTCGCTGGATATTAGTTATTCTTAGCTCTTGATGTCAAGGTTGAGTCAAAGCCTGTTTGGAGGTGAGGGTGGGATCCACACAACTCACCAGAAGCAGGAAGCTGTTGGTGTCTGCTCCAGTCTAAGCTTGCTGGCCCAGCTAGCGGCAGTTCTGAGACGCTGCAAGCAGGTGCTTGTCCCGGGTTGGGTCTCATGTTCCTCATGGCTCTGTGTGTGTGTGTGTGTGTGTGTGTGTGTGTGTGCATGCTCACCATCCTGGGGCTTGCACTCAGAACCTGAACGCTGTCTTTAACCTTTTAGCTCAAGCCTAGTAGCTCTACCACTTGAGCCACAGCTCCATTTCTGGCTTTTTGGAGTAAGTTGGAGATAAGAGTCTCACAGACTTTCCTGGCTTTGAACCGTGATCCTCAGATCTTAGCCTCCTGATTTGCTAGGATTACAGGTGTGAGCTACTGGTGCCTGACTGAAGCTTAGATAGACAGACAGACAGACAGACAGACAGACAGATAGATAGGTAGATAGATGAATTCATGGATAGATGGATAGATAATAGATGAATGGATGATAAAAGATAGATAATGAAATAAATGGTTAGGTAATACATGAACGGGTGATAAGTGATAGATCTATAGATAAATAGCCAGAGAAACATGAAATCAATGGATGTATGGATAATAGGTGGATGGATGATAACTGATAGATAAGGAAATGGATGGATGGATGGATGGATGAATAGATAGATAGATGAAATGAATGAATGGATTGAAGATGATTGATGATAAATTATAGATGATAGATAAGGAAATGAATTGTTATTTGGATAGATAATAGATGATAAATGATGTATAAGTAGATGGATGGATAAATAGACAAGAAAATGAATGCATGGTAAATAAATAATAAATAGATGATGACAGGTAGATAGATAATGGAATGAATGGGTGGATAGATAATAGATGGATGATAAATGGTGGATGCACAGCCTAAGAGTTTGGCCTAGTGGTAAAGTGCTTGCCTAGCATGCATGAAGCCCTAGGTTCAATTCCTTGGTACCACATACACAGAAAAAGCCAGAAGTGGTGCTGTGGTTCAAGTGGTAGAGCACTAACCTTGAGAAAACTCAAGAAGAGTGCTCAGGCCCTGAGTTCAAGTTCCAGGACTGGAAAAAAAAATAAAACATTATTCTAGCCAGGTGCCCCTCCTGTGGCTCACTTACTTCTTAGTAGGCTGAGATCTGAGGATCGTGGTTCAAAGCCAGACCAGGCTCAAAACACTGTAAGACTCTTATCTCCAATTAACCACCATCAAACCAGAAGGGGCGCCGTGGCTTCAAATGGTAGAATGTTGACCTTAAGTGAAAGACCTTGAGGACAGTGCTCAGGCCCTGAGTTCAAGACAAAAAGCATAGTCTAATCTGTGCGTCTAAACCAGATGCACATTCATCACAGACCTGTACCCAGAACCCAGAATGGCTTTCCTGGAGTTCTTTCCCCTTAACTAAGCTGATTTCTGTACCCCAACTCTTCTCCTACTCTGGGAACCCCTTAAGAAGCCGTCAAACCAGAACCCGCTTTATTATTGACCCAGTGCAGGAGAAGAGAACCGGGCCATACTGTCTACTTTCAGAGTTCCCTCTGACTGTACCTAGGGTCATGGCTGAGCCTAGCAAGCCTCAGTTTCCCTCAGTAGAATCAGACCAGTAATATACATTCTTCACTGGAGGACAGAAGAACATTTGGCCCCATGCCAGGAGGGTAGAAAATAGCCAATGGGTTGTATTCATTGTTGTTAGAGAAGGTGCTCAGAAAATAAGTGGAAGGCAGGGAGTGTGTGTGTGTGTGTGTGTGTGTGTGTGTGTGTGTGGTGTGTGTGTGCGTGCACATGCACACACGCTGGCTGTCACCATACCCAGGATTCTCTTGTAGGAGCCACCCCTCTATCCCCTGCTTCCTGGGGCTCAAACTCAGGGCCTGAATGCTGTCCTTGCTAGTACTATTTGAGTCACAAGCTTCACTTCCGGTGGTTCATTGCAGATAAGACTCAAGGACTTTCATGCCCAGGCTGGCTTTGAACCATGATCCTCAGATCTCAGTCTCCTGAGTACAGGCGTGAACCACCAGCGCCGGGCTGTATTCACTCATTGATCAAAACAAGAAGATACACGTTAAGTGGCAAGCATGGTACCCTTACAGGAGGAGCTGGCTAGCAAGTTCTACTCCTCTGGACCCAGAGTCGAAGCTCGTTGCCTGGGAATCTGGGCCAGTTGAGACCCTCCCTTTCTATCATCGATCCATGCCTGGGAGAACAGGATGATGGGAATGAGAAATACCCATTTGACAGCTGTTGGACATCTGTTCTGCCTTAGGCCCTAGAGGCAGCGGCTGGAAGTCTGAGCTCACCTGTAACCCTGTAATTACCTCCATTCTGTCGATGCTATCAACGACACTATAAATGAGACTACTTTTAAGATCACATTGCCAAGGTAGGATTCCATCTCCAGTTACAACTCAGATCTCAGCCAGGTATCTGTGGCTCACGTCTGTCGTCCTAGCTCCTCGGGAGGCTGAGATCTGAGGATCGTGGATACAAAGGCAGCCTGCGCAGGAAAATCCACAAACCTCTTACTTCCAGTGAACCACCAGAAAACCAAAAGTGGAGCCGTGGCTTAAAGAGCTAGAGCTCTAAGCCCTGAATTCAAGCTCTAGGACCAGTACAAACAAACAAACCTCAGTTCTCTTGGATGAGGACAGTTCCCTGGCCTGTCTTTCCCCTGCTCCTGGGGTTGGAAAGAAAAGTTGGGCAGTGTGGGGGGTGGGGAGAGCGGGGAGTTGATCCCTCCCTCACACCATACAGCTCTCTCAAGCCAGCCAATAGATTCTCAGCAGGGCTCCGTTTCCAGTCTTCCCTCCCTTGTTTCCTCCAACCTGGCCCTACCCAGCAGTCTGTCCATCTGTCTGTCTTAGCCCTGTGAGCAGGGAAGCTGAGAATAAAGCTAAGCAGGCAGGCAGGCAGGCAGGCAGGTCATGGCAGGCATAGAGCAGTCTTTTAGGTATGGGGCAAGATCAGGAAGCTTTGCCGGTCCTGCTACTGAGCTGACTGAACCTGACCACAGAGCCAGAGGCCCAAGAGAGTTTTAAGAGATGACTTGAGAGCATCCTCAGATGACCCAGGGCTGCCGGGCTCCTGGACAAAGCCCTTTGCTTTCTTGAGGAGACAATGCTGTACCTAGCCCTTGGCCCATACAGACCTGCCAAATCCTCTGTGGCCTTCTACAAAGCTGCTCGTTGAATTAACCAGGGGTCCCCACTTCTGGGAATCCCTCAAGGGAGAGGAGGGGTTTCAAAATCAATAGTCCTTGTATCTATGGCATACAAACCCTCAGCCTAATTTCAATTATGTTCTAAAATCTGAGTGCCAGTGATGGTATATAGAGATTCCTTTCTTGAATACTTGTTTGTTAAATATGTCATTTGAAATATGATGCAAAAATCAATGGTCATAAATTCTTTAATATAAATAAATAAATAAATATTCCTAACCCTACCCCCAGATCTATTGAATCACAGTTCTTAGGGATGGGCCCCTGGGAATAGCGGCTGAGCCAGTTCTCCCAGGGACTTCCGTGTAAAGCATTTTCTATTCTATGAGGCCTTATTTCAAAGTCACAATGTCCCCCGTCGCTAGGGCTGCTAGCTCTTCACACGCCTGTCATCCTCGCTACTCAGGAGCTGAGAGCTGAGGCTCGCAGTTCAAAGCCAGATTGAGCAGGAAAGTCCTTGAGGCTTTTTTGTTTGTTTTGGGGGCTTGAACTCAGGGTCTGGGCTTGTGCTCTATCACATGAGCCACACCTCCATTCCACCTCTGGCTTTTTGTGGGTCATTGCAGGTAAGAGTCTCATGGACTTTCCTGCCCCGAATGGCCTTGAACTTGGATCCTCAGGTCTCAGCTTCCTGAATAGCTAGAATTATAGAGAGGCTCTTACAGTTTGGGATTGATTAATGGCTGGAGAACAAACAAAAGGAGGTTCTAGGTGATACTCTTTGAGTTGGCTAGTTTCTGGAAAGTTCACATTTCCTTATGTATGTTATATTTCATTAGGAAGCTTTTTCCAACACTTTCGTGTGTATGTGCATGTATGTGTGTGTGTGTGTGCCAATATTGAGGCTTGTATTCTAGACCTGGGTGCTGTCCCTGAGCTTCTTGTTGCTCAAGGCTAGTGCTCTGCTACTTGAGCCACAGCTCCACTTCCCGCTTTTTCTGAGTAAGGTACTGGAGATAAAAGTCTCACAGACTTTCCTACCTGGACTGGCTTCAAACCACAATCTTTAGATCTCAGCCTCCTGAGTAGCTAGGATTACAGATGTGAGCTACTGATGCCCTGCAAGACTTTAATTTTTGTTTAAGAAATGAAGAAAAAGAAGGAGGAGGAGGAGGAGAGGAGGAGGAGGAGGAGGAGGAGGAGGAGGAGGAGGAGGAGAAGAGGAGGAGGAGGAAGAGGAGGAGGAGAAGAGGAGGAGGAGGAAGAGGAGGAGGAGAAGAGGAGGAGGAGGAAGAGGAGGAGGAAGAGGAGGAGGAGGAGGAAGGAGGAGGAGGAAGAGGAGGAGGAGGAGGAAGGAGAAGAAGAAGAAGAAGAAGAAGAAGAAGAAGAAGAAGAAGAAGAAGAAAAAGAGGAAGAAGAAGAAAAAGAAGAGGAGGAGGAGGAGGAGGAGGAGGAGGAGGAGGAGGAGGAGGAGGAGGAGGAGGAACAGGCATTCTAACTATGGGCACACAGAATGACTGATGATGGAATAACCCAAGAAAGACACATTTGCAGCAATTAAGGCTTGGAAACTGTACCAGACAATACCAGAGCTGTGCAAATCAGTATCTAGAAGTCTCTCCCTCTGTCCCTTTCCTATCCTCTAAAGAACCCCAAGGACGTTGGTGGCCCCCTTCCCCTGGCCTCCCAGAGTTATCTGAGCTCCAGTTTACTAGGGGACTTACTTCATGAGTATATTCTTGTCCTCAGGGCAGCTTCCTGGTCCATTTTCTTATTTGAGTCCCTCATAAACCCCATGTCAAGCCTGACACTGGTGGCTCACGCCTGTAATCCTAGCTAACCAGGAGTTTGAAATATGAGGATCATGGTTCAAAGCCAGCCATAGCAGACAAATCTGAGAGACTCCCAACTAACCCCCCCCCACACACACACAAAAGAGCCAGAAATAGAAGCCAGAAGTGGCACTGTGACTCAAGTAGTAGAGTGCTAGCCTTGAGCAAAAAAGAAGCTCAGGGACAATGTCCAGGCCCTAAGTTCAAGCACAAGGTCTGGAAAAAAAAAAATAGAACTATGGTTTAAGTGGTAGAGTACAAGCCCTGATCACACAAGCCTATAAGCAACAATAACATGAAGTCCTGAGTTCAAATCCTGGTGTACACACACACACACACACACACACACTATCAGTCCCAACTTCTAATTTATGCATTCAGATCTTGCATCATTGCCCAATCAGCATTGCTTCGGACCCTTACCAAAGAACTTATATGCAAAATAGAAAGCCGAGCAGGGAGCCAATGAGATTCTCCCCGGGGGAGGGGCGGAGCTTCTAGGCCTCAAGTTTTGCAAGACCTGGCTCAGATTCACTGAGTCAATGCTCACCACCCCAGAAGTTCCCAGCCCCACTATGTGGTTGGCTAACCTTTATTGAGCTCTTAGTAGGAGCTCCGTGCTTAACACACAGTGAGTCCAGATGGCATTAGAAATTATGAGAAAGACCCGGTCTCATCCCACAGCGAAGGGAAGCAGTCAAGCCAGGATCAGCTCTGAAACTCACCCACCTAATCCCAGCACCATCTTGACACCAAAGCCTCATTACTTCCTCCTCCAGGCTAAGCTGACTGGGTTAGCCATTGACAGGGTGAGAGGTCCACAGAGAAGCTTCTAGGCTCCTGCCCTCTTTCAGGCCTCAGCATGGCTGCCCTCTCCCAAAGGCCAGGCACAAAGGGACCTATTGCCAGCAGGCACAGCTGCTATGTGAAAGCAGGATAATGTCAATTCTTCTGCCTCCAGGTCCCCCAAGGAGGAGACATTGAGGAACATGAAATCAGAAATCCTGCCTCAAGCTACTCCTGACCCATTTCACAGAGGAGGAAACTGAGGCCCCAGGGCTCAATCAATATTTCACGTGTTCGGAATCTTCCTGCAAGCAGACTACTTAAGAATAAGCCATCTGTGGTGGCTCATGTCAGTGATCAATGAGAAAAGGCAGGAGGATCAGGAGTTCGAAACCAGCCTGGTTGGCAACTTTTACCCAAGAGTTGATGGCTCAAGTCTGTCATCCTAGCTACCTGGGAAGCTGAGATCTGAGGATCCAATTTCAAAGCCAAACCTGGGCAGGGAAAAAAATCTCTAAGACTCTTATCTCCGTGGAACCAACCAAAAGCCAGAGAATAGAAGCCTGACTCAAGTGGCAAAGCACCAACCTTGATGAGGGGTGGGGAATGCCAAGCAAACAAGAGCATGAGGCCCCGAGTTCAAGCCCTGATACCCCAAAATAAATAAACCAAGAAACCAATCAATAAATCAGCACAAATCTACATAGCCCTAAAAATCAAATCAATCATTTGATTCTGTTAGAGCAATGAGCCCAGAACAGTATGATGCCTTCTTCAGGACACTCAGCCTATGTGACTCAGAGATATGACTGAATGAATTCTCTTTTCACACTTCCTGGCTACAAAACCTCAAAAATCCCTTACCTGGACCTCAGGTAGTCAGGTATACAGGAAGTGCTCCTGGTGAGAAATCATTGTCAGCTCCACACTGCTCGTGAAAGAGCAGTTCAGCAGCTTATCCTTCCACTTTCCAATCTCATCCTGACTCTGTACCTCCACTTCCTCTCTCTGCTCTGAGCCCAGGTGTTGGCTGGGAAATATCACTGCAAACCTTGATCTCCCCACGTGGAGAAGGGAAGAAGGGCAAGCCACACTTACCCCACCCTGCCCACAACATCACACTTTAAAGTTAGGAAAGCTGAGGATCAGATCCCACGGGGTGCCTCTAAAGAACCACGGGGTGCCTCTAAAGAACCACGGGGTGCCTCTAAAGAACCACGGGGTGGCTCATCCTTGCAATCCTACCTGCTCAAGGGGCTGAAATCTGAGGGTGAGTGAGGTTCAAAGCCAGCCTGGGCAGAAAAGTCTGTGTGACTCTTATCTGCAATGGAACACCCCCCCCCAACACACACACACACACACACACACACACACACACACACACACAAAGCCACAAGTGGCGCTGTGGCTCAAGTGGTAGAACGCTAGCCTTGAGCAAAAGAAGCTCAGAGACAGTGGCCAGGCCCTGAATTCAAGGCACAACACTAGCACAAAAAGAAAGAAAGCAAAAGGAAGGAAGGGAAGGGAAGGAAGGAAGGAAAGAGAAATAAATCAGAGGTGATCCCAGACTCACTGAGTTCAGAACTAGCTCTGCACATAACTGAGCCATTCTAGCACAAAGTCCCGCTCTTGTCCACTCTCAGGCGCCCCTGGATGGCACCCAGGTCCAGCCTGGCCATAATACCACCACCAACATTGCCCACAGGGCAGGCGGTGGCTAGATCGAGGCACCCCTGCGTCCCCCTGTCAGTCAGGAGTGCCTTCCCTGGCCAAACGCTCCCCTCCTTTTGCACTTCTCCGGCGTGCCAGCCTGGCTCTGGGAACAGGTACAGAAGTGCAGTTGTCACAAAAACCCTCCTTCCTCCCCCCACATCTTTCCGCACCCACCCCCTCCAGTACTTACCTGTGTCCTTCAGGTAGAGCAGGGTGTCTCTGGGGGTGCCCTGATGCTCCCCCGCCCCTGCTCCCAGGGCTGAAAGCACCGGGAGAAAGAATCCGGCTGTGCTATGGAGGTACAGGAAGGCTCTGGCCCCGGGAGGTGGAGTGGGTAGGTGTGTCCCAGGCCTGGGGGAGGAGGAGGAGGGGAGGAGGGAGAATGAGGCAAGTTGGATCAACCCCCTTCTGCCAGCTCGTCCGCTCTCCTGGAGAGAGAAGGAAGGAGGGAGGGCGGGAGGGAGGGAGCCAACTGGTTTGTGGCAGGCAATCAAGTTATGGAAAAATAAAGGCTGGAAGGCTGAGGAGCTGCCTATCTCCTTGGTTGTATGGAATGAGAAACTGAGATTGATTTTTTTTTTCTTTTCCCATCCAGAATAACACAAATTGCACCAGGAGGGGGCTGGAAAGGGCGGATGACTTGGTTCTTGGGGCCAAATCTTCTCCCTGTTCCTCCTCCTCCTCCTCCCTCCAGATCTGACATGAAAAAACCCCAAGTCTGTGTTCAGCACAGACACAAGGCTATGGCCTGCCTGCTTCTTGCAGCTTTAGGGGATGGACGGAGGGATGGATGGATGGATGGATGGATGGATGGGGGAGGAGAGGAAGCTATAAGAATCTGAGCCTCAGTTTCCTTCCTTGAAAAGATAAGGGTTCGTCACAGCTGTCATCTACAGGATAGTCAAGGAAATAAAAGTGGATGGAAGTTGCTTTGCTCAGGAAAACCCCCCAAGCAAGGGAATTCTGGGCACAGCCTCGACTTTCTTTCTGGGGTGGGGCATGGGAGGGCAGACCTAAAGTCTGTGATGTGGGGTTCAGGACAGCTCTGTGGGGAGGCAGAGTAGGGATGTCTCTTGGTTCGGGACCCGGTCATTTCAATGTGTACCCTGTGTGGGAAGCAGTGAAGGAAAGAGAGGAAAGAAGAGAAAGGGGAAGGAAAGGGGAAAAGGGAAGGAAAAGGAAGAAGAAAGGGAGGGGAAGTAGAAAAGGATGGGAAGGGAAGAGGGAAGGGAGGGAGGGAAAGCCTGATCCTCCCCTCCGGGTAGACAGCACAGGTTGATTCCCAGGAGACCCCATGCCCCGCCCCTTTTGCGTCCTGTCCCTGGGTGATCTGGAGCTCATGATGGGGTCTCTGCCTTGCACTTGTGGTTCAGGACGACCCTGCAAACCATCAGCCTCTTGCCTCCCCTCACTCCCGCCACATCTGTGAGTCTTTGCTTACTCATCTGATGGTAGTGAGTTCAACCCCAGGTTAAGGAGCAAGAGTGCCTCAAAGCTTCCTTTTCGAGGTTGTTGTTGTTGGTCCTTGGGCTTGAACTCAGGGCCTGGGCACTGTTCCTGAGTTCTTTTGCTCAAGGCTAGCACATTGATTGTTATTATTATTGCTGTTGTTAGCTTCAGGGATCCAAAGAAATTGCCTTCCGTTTGTGTCTCTGCTCTTCCATTAACAGGGCTCGCGAACTATTTTAGTTGCTTTTCGAGAAAAATCCCAAGCCTGGCTCCGTGTCTAGGCTTGGCTAGCAGGGAGACTGTGGAGACACAGAGTACATTTAATCTTCCCTACTACTAGAGTTTGAACTCGGGGCTTGCTTACTTGATGGGTGCTCTGCCACTTGAACCACACCTCCAGGCTGGGTTTTGGTTTGGTTTGGTTTTTAGGTTTTTGTTGCCGCTTACTTTGTGGAAATCGAATCTCCATGACTTTGCCACCCAGGTGGTCTTCGAACCATGATCCTCTCGACCTCAGCGTCAGGATAGCTAGGGTTACAGGCTTAAGCCCCTGGACTGGGCCTGTGGGGACTTGCCATGAGGATCAAGCTCACTGTGCACATCAAGCTGGCTGCCCAAGACATCTAGAAGCTTCTGTTACCAGGAAGTTTCTCTGAGCTCTTCCCCTCGGAGCTGCCATGGCTCCCTGCAGGCCTGGGGGCTTGGAGGGTGGCGAGGAGAGGCTGGGCAGGGGGGTGATCCGTATGGCTGATTGAGATTCAGTCTTCAGATCTGGTGGGAATAGGGAGAGGGGGCTGGTGGGTGAGAGCTGATTCCTTTGACCAGTCATGTGCAGAGGTTCAGGCAACTGTGTCCCTGTCCCCCCCACATGTTTGTGGGGGAGGGCAGAGTACAAGTTCCCAGTACGTGTGTGTGTGTGTGTGTGTACATTTCCCTCTGGAAAATAGGAAGTGGGGCTTGGCTCAAGGGTAGGGCTCCCTACCCTTGAGCTGAAGAGCTCAGGGACAATGCCCAGGCCAAGTTCAAGCCCCATGACCCACAAAAAAATAAATAAATAAATAAAATAAAGCTGAGATCTGATGGTCATGGTTCAAAGCCAGCCCAGGCAGGAAACTCCTTGGGACTCTTTGTTTTCTTCTTTTTCAGTCATGGGGCTTGAACTCTGGGCCTGGGCATTGTCCCTGAGTTTTTCAGCTCAGGGCTACTGCCCTACCCTTGAGCCACAGCGCTGAGCCACAGTGCCGCTTCTGGTTTTTCGAGTGGTTAATTGGAGATAAGAGTCTCACTGACTTTAGTGCGTGCCCGGGCTGGCTTTGAGCCTCGATCCTCAGATCTCAGCCTCCTGAGTAGTTAGGATTACAGATGTGAGCCACCTCACCCAGCTTCCTTGGGACTCCTATCTCCAATTAATCACAGAGAATTGGGAAAAGGCATTGTGGCTCAAAGTGATAAAGAGCTAGCCTTGAGCAGAAACAACTCATGGATAGCATCTGAGTTCAAGCCCCTGGGCAGATCAAAAAAAAGAAAAGGAAAGAAAAGAAAAAGAAAAAGAAAAAAGGAAGTACATATATTTCATGGGTTGGGAATATGAGTTATTTCTTCGGGGCATGCTGAAGGCACAGGCTCATTTGGGGATCATAAAACACAAATCAACATCATGCATGTATAAATGGGGTTGATTGGTGAAATCCGCCAGGTTGGCCAAGGACTTGAGGTGAACCTTCAATCCCAGGAAAACCGAATTGTCAGTCACTGACGGTCCCCTGTGTCAAACAAAGGGGACCCACTTTGAAAGGCCAGTCCTGAGAGATTCCTTAGGGACACTAGAGTAGTCGAATAAAGTAGACTATGACATGAAAACACCTGTTTCTTTTAGGACCATCAAGATGCATGCACAATGACCTGATAGATCTATAGCAGGAAAGAGTCTAAGGATGAAATACCTTTATCTTTTCTTTTCTTCTTCAAGACCCAATTCTGGGTCTTGAACTCAAGGCCTGGACGCTGTCCCTGACCTTTTTTAGTGCTCCAGCCTAGTGCTGTACCACTTTAAACCACAGCTCTACTTCTGGCTTTTTTGGTGGTGCCTTGGAGATAAGAGTCTTTTGCCGGAGCAGGCTTTGAACCTCGATCTTCAGATCTCAGCCTCCTGAGTAGCTTGGATGGCAAGCATGAGCCACTGGTACCAGCCTGAAATTCGGTACCTTTAAGGAAGATAAAGTCATTGGGGAATGAGGTGATCTGGCTGGTTGTGAGCTGGGTGGGAGAAGAGATGGAGAAGCAGAAGGTGAAAGGCAGGTGGGCTGATGGCACTGGCCCTGGGCTGCCAGCTCTGTGACAGACAGATGGATCTCCCCAGCAGGAGTGGGTACAGCCAGCCCTGACATCACCTGGCGAGCCTGGGAATGCAATCAGGCACTCAGCAGACCTGCTGTTCTGGGCATCTGGGTACCACTAGGCCCCTTAGCTCATCCTGATCCCCAGCCGGTACTTCTGACAGGTTCCTGCTAGGAGAAATGTCCGGTCTTGTTGGCTAGATCTCTTGGCATGAGCTAACGTGCAACCATTCCTATCCTGGGTCTGCCTGCTCTGGGCTGGTCCTTGGTGAGGTCACTCATCATGAAGCTTAGAAGCTGCTCTGAGGGCCTGAAGCTGAACCTCTGTCCTCGTGTGTGTGTGTGTGTGTGTGTGTGTGTGTGTGTGTGTGTGTGTGTGTGTGTGTGTGTATTGGTCCTGGAATTCAGGGCTGGGGTGCTGTCCCTGAGTTTTTCCATTTAAAGCTAGCACTCTACCAATTCGCGTCACAGAACCATTCCCATCTTTTGTGGAAATAAGAGTCTCACAGACTTTCCTGCCCAGGCTGGCTTTGAACGATGATCCTCAGATCTCAGCCTCCTGAGTAGCTAGGATGACATGGGTGAGCCACTGGCACCATGCAATCTGAGAATGTTGAGCGAAGTGCTAGGCTATGATCAGGCTTGTGGCAGAGGTCTTGTTGCCCCGCCCATCTGGCTGATGGTCTCTCCATCTGAGTGATGCCACACCCACCTGGTTTGTGCTCCACCCCTTTGGCTGATGCCACGCCCACCTGGTTTGTGCTCCACCCATCAGGCTGTTGCCCAGGCGAAGAGCCTTGTAAAACCCAAACCCATGTGAAGCTGTGGGGCTGTGGGCGTGGAGGGGAGCTTCTCATTGCCCGCAGAAACGCCAGAGTGTTCCCATCTGTTCTCAGCCTTCTCTTCTCACTGGGAAGAGGTAAAGGGAGAAAAACTTCAAGGCAACTCTTTAGCCAGGGGTTTGCTGTGTTTTCTAACTGGAGAGACAAGATTAAAAGATGATTTCTTAGTCTGGGGAAATGAGGCTAACAAGCAGGTGACAAGCCAGTAGCTGGTGGCTCACGCCTGTAATCCCAGCTACTGTGGAAGCTGAGATCTGGGGATCCTGGTGTGATGCCAACCTGGGCAGGAAAGCCCACAAGACGCCAGTGAACCAGCAAAAAAGAAAAACAAAACGTAAGTGGAGCTGTGGCTCAAGTAGTAGAGAGTGAGAGGGGAGTGGAGACCCAGGGACAGCACCCAAGGGCCTGAGGATGGGCACAAAATGAAGACACAAGCCCATGTGAGATAGAGCTCAGTGTAGGGTTGTTTGTGGGGGGACACAGAACTGAATCCAGTTTGTGGTTACAGAGAGGCCCTGATTGGATGCCCAGGGCTCAAGATTTTTCTGAGAAGAAGGTATCTCATGTCCCTGTGCCTTTGATCCAAGATGCTAAATGGGGGACCGGGCTGGCCCAGCTTGGCTCCTAGCAGAACTGGGATGAGGTTAGGAGACCCTTCATTTGTGGGTCCTAAGAACAAGCGACTGCCTGCAGTTTCCTCCCTGAGGGCTTTAAACACCTGTCCCAGCCCATATCTGGCCCATAGAGGGGACATCAGGTGACATTCTACTGATCTGTCATCAGATGTCAAAGATAGTCAAGAGGGGAATGAATGCTGGGCTCCCTATAGTTTCAAAGCCCATTGATTAATGATGTGATTCAGGGTCTCTTCTGGACAGGGGAGTAGGCCTTGGCATTTAGCTTACTGCTCCAAGTCTCACTGGGTTGATGTTTAAGACAGTGTTCACAGTGTTAGGTCTGAGTCGCCAGGTGTCCTTATCTTGAGGCTGCAAACCAGAGCCTTGATTTACAAACATCCCTGCTTCATCCTCCTTAGCCTTGACCGGCTGGAAGTGATTTCATGGGGGACCAGACTGGGGGCTCTGAACAGACACCCCTTCTTATCTCCTCCCTTTTTCCAGCTGGGACCCATTTATCTACATCTCACCGTTAGTTACTTTTATACCACTCCCCACCAGAGAATTCTAGCATTTTTCACAAACCCACTATAAATGTCCTAGCCTAAAAGTGGGGCTCAGGGGCTCAATTTGGCCCAGAGAGATGTGTTACAGGTGTTTAATCTCTTCAAGAAACCTGTGCTGGCCTGGGACAGGCTTAGTGGTAGAGTGCTTGCCTAGCATGCATCAAGCCCCAGGTTTGATTCCTCAGTACCACATACACAGAAAAAAAAAAAATCATCAGAAGTGGTGCTGTGGCTCAAGTGGTAGAGTGCTAGCCTTGAGCAAAAGAAGCTCAAGGACAGTGCCCAGGCCCTGAGTTCAAACCTCAGGACTGGCAAAAATAAGAAGATATTTGCAAAGACATTGACACGGTACTCTTCATAAAATCTAAGAATTGAGTCAAGCACTGGCAACTCATGTCTGTAATCTCAGCTCCTCAGAAGACCTAATCTAGGGAGAAACTCTTATCTCTAAGGAGCCAGTAAAAAAGAAAAGCTAGACATGGAGCTGTGACTCAAGGGGCAGAGGGCTAGCCTTGAGTGAAAAAAGCTAAGGGACGGCACCCAGGCTCTGAATTTAAGCTCCAACACCGGAATATACACAAACAAACAAAAAGAAATAAGCAAACTAACTAAGCTAAATAAACAACCTCAGCAGCCATAAACAGCAGCTTGGCTAACATGAGCAATGTCACAGGACTGTGACAGCTAGCTTACTGCCAGCCTTACCACCCGAGTGAACCAAATCAAATGTTGAGATGAGCAAACCAGCCCTATGGCTGCATACTGCATCCACTTCTGGCTTTTGGGTGGCTCATTAGAGATAAGAGTCTAGGGGTCAGGAGTTTGGCCTAGTGGTTAAAGTGCTTGCCTAGCATGCATGAAGACCCAGGTTCGATTCCTCGGTACCACGTACATAGAAAAAAGCCAGAAGTGGTGCTGAGGCTCAAGTGGTAGAGCTCTAGCCTTGAGAAAGTCCAAGGACAGTGCTCAGGCCCTGAGCTCAAGCCCAGGACTGGCAAAAAAAAAATAGAGATAAGAGTCTAACAGACTTCTTTCCCCCCCCCCCCAGGCTGGCTTTGAACCTCCATCCTCAAATCTCAGTCTCCTGATTAGCTAGGATGACAGGCCACTGGTGTGTCCTGCTTCCCAGAGCTATTTTGTACTCAGGCTAGCACTCTACTATCTGAGCCACAGCTCCACTTCCAGCTTTTTTTTTTTTTTTTTGGCAGTTCCTTGCAGATAAAGCATCGCATGTCCTTTTCCCATGCGGGTGGGCTTCAAACAGCAATCCTCAGATCTCAGCCTCCAGAGCAGCTAGGATAAAACAAGCCTCTAGGGCCCAAACCTATGTTTTGATTCCTCTTAGTCAGATACAAAGTAGAGTGACTAATCTTATCAGAGCTGTAATTATCAATGCATTGCCTTACTAGCTCCAAAAGCAGCTGGGCCATTTTGCATTCTCCTGTATGCAAGCTATTATCTATCTTGTTATTGTTTATCTTTCTCACTGTACCCATACGAGTGGGTGGGAATTTACTCTCCCAGTGCTTTTGATTTGCATGTCTCTAATGACTAAAGATAATTCATATTTTTTTGGTACTCATTTGCATACCTTCTCTGGAGAAACAGTCCAATATTTTGCCTTTCTTTTTGTTTGCTGTCATTTGTTTGTTTTGTTTTTGGAGACACAGCCCTGTTATATAACCTAGATTAATCTAGGTTAAGTTCTTGATCATGCAACCTCAGCTTCCTGAGTGCTGGGATTGCAGGTATGCGTGTATCATCATGCCTGCCGTGGGGTATGGTGCCAATTTACTTAGCTTATCTGTTGATGTTGTTGATTTATGAATGTTCTGTATATATTCTGATACAAGTTCTTTATGATATGTACAGTTTGAAAATACGTCTCCTATCCTGTGGGTTGTCATTTTACAGACTTGATGATGCCATTTAAAATACAAAAGTGTCCTAGTGGTACAGTGCTTTGGTTAGCATGCACAAAGACTCAGCTTTGATCCCTTGGAACCACATACATAGAAAAAAGCCAGAATTGGTGCTGAGGCTCAAGTGGTAGAGTTCTAGCTTTGAGAAAGCTCAAGGACAGTTCCCAGGCCCTGAGTTCAAGTCCCCAGGACTGGCAACAACAAAAAAAGACTTTTATTTCCAATTGACTACCAAAAACCCAGAAGCAGAGCTGTGGTTCAAGTAGTAGAGCACTAGTCTCTTGAGTGAATAAGCTTAAGGACAGACCCAGGTCTTGAGTTCAAACCCCAGAACCAGCATAAAAAGAAAGGAAGAAAAGAAAGAGAGAAAGGAAGAAAGGAAGAAAGGAAGGAAGGAAGGAAGGAAGAAAAGGAAGGAAGGAAGGAAAGAAAGAAGGAGAGAAAGAAAGAAATAGAAAAGGGAAGGAGAAAAAGAAAGAAAGAGAGAGAGAGAGAGAGAAAGAGAGAGAGAGAAGGAAATGCCTAGGCGAATGAAGTCACAAACAAATTGAGCTAATGAACAAATAGTTATTTTCATCCTAATCTGATAGATGGAAAAACTCAGGTTCCAAAAAACCCAACCCACACGAAGCCAAATGCCTACAGCTCAGAAATGGCAAGGAAGGCATTGGAAGGCAGATGGGACTTATTCCAACAACCGCTTGCCTGCCAGAAACAAATGTGGGCACCGGAAAAGAAGGCCCAAGGCCTGGGCCACAGAGCCAAGAGCCATCAGGGTGTCCCTATCCCTGCCAGGCCTCTGTGGGTGACCTGCTGTATCAGCTTCCCCCTGGCCAGATTCTGGGGCTGTTCTGGAGTGGACCCTGAGGCCAGCAGGGGGTGGACAGTCGATGTCTGATGGCAGCTGGACCTGCTGAGCACAAGGGCAGTGCCCTGGCTGCACAGAGAGAGCCCACATTTGTCTTGAAATCTGCACAGCTGACCTCGTATCTAGTCGCACACACCATGAGACAGGCCAGGGCTGGCGTGAGAAACCAGGAGAGGAAACTTGAACTGTAAGTCACAGGACTTTCAAGTTGGAAAAACGTCCAAAACAGTTTCTAGATAAGGAAGTGAAACAAGAAAACACAAGGACCCGATGCAGCTGTAGAGGGAGACCTCCAGAAGTAAAAGGCACACTTCAGGTTGTGTGTGTGTGTGTGTGTCTGTGTATGTGTACCCATACTGGGACTTGAACTCATAGCCTGGGTGTGGTCCCTTTATCTAGCTAGCTAGCCATTTATTGGTCTGGTTTGTTTTTGTGTCAGTCCTAGGGCCTTTGCACTCTCCCTTAGACTTTTCACCCAAGATTAGTGCTCTACCATCTGAGCCAGGGCTCCACTTCTGACATTTGGATGGTTAACTGGAGATAAAGAGTCTCCTAAATTTTCCTTCCTAGGCTGGTTTCAAACTGTGATTCTCAGATCTCAGCTTCCTGAGTAGCTGGGATGAGCCAGATGTATAACTTTGGGGCATTTATTGTTTGTTTGGGGGGGTTGGTTTGTTTGTTTGTTTTGAGTTGGCTTCTTGACTTCTTCGCAGGGCAGAGGGGACATCCAGTTGGTTGGGTTGTGAGATTTGGAATGGATTCTGTCTAGCCAAAAGTCTTTTCCCATCCTGGGCTTCATCCTGGGGGTGTTCAGAGACTCCCTGGGAACTGGTTTTTGTTCTCTCCACATTGCCTGGCCAGGGCTCACACTCCAAGACGATGGTTTTTGCTTGTTGTACTTATACACAGCCTAAGCTACACAGGCAAAGACAGCCAGCCAGACAATTGCACACCAACCTGCCCATACCCGATACACACCAAACACCACACACACACACATATACACACACGCACACACTGCACCCAGGCAAGGTTGCATGTCCACACATGTGCACGTGCAAGTGTGAGCACATGCATAGACACACAGAGTTTTTTTTACCTCCTCTTTCAGCACTGAAGATGAATGACCTTTGCTCCTGAAAAAAAAAATTAAAAAATTAAAAAAGACTTCCTAAATAGAACTCAACCCCCAATGGGAGAGGACTCCTGGTCCCCCACTGCCAGCCCTATTCTGTCACTACCTGTATTTGCAGGCCTGTCTGATTCATCCCCCCCACCCCCACCCCGCAGCTTCTTTCCCAGCAGCCTCTGGGTTCCAGCACCCAGAGTCCCGCCCCTGACTCACCCTGCTTTAGCTCAGTACAGGGGCCTGCGGTTTGTACAAGTTGGGGCACAGTCTGAGGCCGGGATGGGGTGATGGTTTTGGCGGGAGGGAGGAGGTCATGATCAGGTAAGGGGCTAGGAAGAGGTGTGATGTGGGGGGAATGGTGGGGTTGGGCAGATAGGTGAACAGATCTTCTAATTAGCCCTGCTGGGAAACAGGTTTATGGGGGTCTAGCAGCAGCCCTGAAATTACCTGCAATTAAGAATCCCTCAAGCTGGAGTCCAAAAGCACTGCTTTTCTCTTCCATGGTATCTGTAAGGTCAAGGGTAAAGCTGATCACTTCCATTTTTGGGTCATATTCTGGGGCCCAGATTTTTTGTTTTGAATTTTATTTGTCAGTCATGGAGCTTAAACTAGGGGTCTGGGCGCTGTCCCTGGGCTTCATTTGCTCAAGGCTAGCACTCTACCACTTGAACCACAGTGCCACTTCTGGCCTTTTCTGTTTATACGGTACTGAGGAATCGAACCCAGGGCTTCATGCATGCTAGACAAGCACTCTACCACTAAGCCTCATTCCCAGCCCTGCCACAGATTTTTATTTCTAGTTCAATGGCCTCCAGGGAGATTCCTGGATGTTTGTCAGGGGATTTTCCTCCATGCTTTGCCGCACACACCTGAAGGGAGGCATGAATGGCGTGCACAAAGCTCAGGCAGGTCCAAGCTTTATCACCTTCCTCCTATGGGAAGAGAAGAACTTGGAAGACAAGATGGTGGTGGCAGGATGTCCATGTTCCATTTGCGTTCTTGCTTCTTGCAAGAGTCTTGGAGTCAAACACCCTAAAATCAACCCTGGTATACTATACACAAGGCTGTTTTTCTTTTTCTTGTTTTTGTGTCAGTCTTGGCACTTGAACTCAGCACCTGGGCACTGGCCCTGAATATTCTTTTTTCCTGCCAGTCCTGGGGCTTGAACTCAGGACCTGAGCACTTTCCTCGGGCTTTCTCAAGGCTAAAGCCACAGCACCACTTCCAGCTGTTTCTGTATATGTGATACCAAGGAATTGAACCCAGGTCTTCATTCTTGCTAGCCAAGCACTCTACCACTAGGCCAAACTTCTGGTCCAGCTCTGAGCATTTTTAACTCAAGGCTAACACTCTTATCACTTAAGTCACAGCTCCAATTCTGACGTTTTAGGGATGGTTCATTGGAAATAAGTATCTCATGGACTTTCCTGCCAAGGCAGTCTTTGAATCTTGCTCCTCAGATGTCAGCCCCCTAAGTAGCTCAGGTGACAAGTGTGAGCCACTGGCATCCGATTGTCTTTCCATCCTGATGGTTGAGACAGCATAAAGTTGTATGCCAGAAGTTTTGGGTTCTGGCCAAGTTCCCCCCAAACAGAATGCAGGCTCAGGGTTAGCTCCCCAGATTTCAAAACTCTGGGACTTTTTGGCTTGGTGACCTCTGATAAGGTCAGCAGACTGAACCACAGCATTTCTGTCTGATTTGCAAGTCTAATTGTCTCTTCTTGAACTTAGGACCTGGATGCTGTCCCTGAGATTTTTTTTTTTGCTCACAACTAAAGCTCTACCACTTCGAGCCATAGCTCCATTTCCAGGAAAATCTCACAGACTTTCTTGCCCTGGCTGGCTTTGAACTGCGAGCCTTATATCTCAGCTTCCTGAGTAGCTAGGATTGTCTTTTCTTCTTGTAGAACAGTAACACAATTTTCGCAGTGGAGGAGACTAGACTGGTACCTAACTGGCCTGACGGTATGTGACCACAGTTAAGACACTTTCTTAAGTCTTTCTTTCTATCTCAACATCTTTCCAAACAAGTATTGGATGCGAAATTCAATGATTCCTGAATTTGCTTCATTCCAGGTTTAGTCTGAAGCCAAAGTTATCTCAAGAGTCCAGGACTGGTTTAATTAATTAATTAATTAATGGATTAATTAATTAATTAATTATTGGAAACATACATCATGATTAGTTGTGACACCATCAAATCTCTCCTGGGACTTTTCTGTCTCCATTCCCCATCCAGAGTTCTGTTGGAGAAAGAGAGGAAAATGAATGTTGGGTCAGCAGTTAACATTGTTTAGCCAGTGTTATAAAATCTGGAGCAACCCCCCATGCAACCCCCCACAAAGGCCCATGTCCTGAAGGCCAGATGACCAACCTGTGACATGTTTAGGAAATGGTAGCACCTCAGTGGCTGTGGCTTAGCGGGAGGAAGTGAGGTTCCTGGGGGCGTGGCCTTGCAGGGCCTCTGATCACCATGAGCAGACTGTGGACTGAAACCTCTAAAAACAAGAGCCACAACAAAACTGTCCTCTTCCTGTCTTGTTCATCGTTTGGGTGCATTTGTGTCACCCAACAGCAAGCAAACACATGCAGTTAGTGTTACTCTTTTTTTTTTTTTTTTTGCTGGGGTTGGAGGAGAATCCTGATTATGATATTCTGATTGCAAGTGACAGAGACACAAATCAGACTAGCTTAAGTATAAATAAATAACATAACATAGGGCTGGAAGCGTGGCTTAGCACAGAGCTTCTGACTAGAGAGTACAAGAGAGAGAGAGAATGAAGAAAGAGAGAGAGAGAGAGAGAGAGAGAGAGAGAGAGAGAGAGAGAGAGAGAGAGAGAGAGGGAGAGAGAGAGAGGGAGGGGGAAAGGAAGGGAGGGAGGAAGGGAAGGAGGGAAGATAGATCACCTCTGTGGATGTTGGAGGCTCACATCCACAGCTCTAGCTACTCAGGAGATTGAGATCCAGAGGATCCAAGTTTGAAGCTAACCTTAAAGGAAAGCCGTTGAGACACCATTTTCAAAATAACTAGCAAAAACTAGAGCTGGAGGTGTGGCCCAAGAGGTAGAAAACTCACTAAACCAGCTGACTGAGTATGAGGCTCAGTGCTCAAAACCTAGCTCTGAAAAATAAAAATAAAAAGACAAAGAAGAAGGAAATAAAACAAGAAAAAGAGCAAATTGATTCATATCCCTGAAAAGTCCAGGAATAGCATGACTTTAGGGAGACTGATGATGATAGGAGATACTTTTCTGTACCTTGGGACTGTTTTTCCAGTCCTGGGGCTTGAACTCAGGGCCTTGACACTGTCCTTGGACTTTCTCAAGACTAGCACTCTACCACTTGAGCCACAGGGCCACTCCCAGCTTTTTCTGTGTATGTGGTACCAAGGAGTCGAATCTGTGTCTTTGTGCATGCTAGGCAAGCCCTCTATCACTAGGCTAAACTCCTGGCCCCTTGGAACTGTTTTACTTTGTTTGCATTCCCAGGAGAATTTCCTGGTGTTCCCTAGAAGCTCTAAGTCCAGCATCTCCCAATCACTGGTTCCCCCAACATAGACCATGAATTTTTTCTCCCAGTGATTATATGCAAAGTCCCAGAACACACACTGATTGGCTGTGATTGGGTCTCGAGGGCCCACCCCGAGGCCAGGCACAGTGGCTACAGAGAATCCAGTGCTCTGATTGGCAGAGTCAAGTTCCACATTCCACTTCAGGGCATAGGTTGGGTTGGGAGCTCCTGAACCACTGATTAAAGTGAAAGGGAATGGGGACAGATTGGGGAAGAGGGAATAGACACAAAACCAGCTTGAAAAACTTTACATTTGCAAAGTACCATGTTCTGCCTGCCATGCTTGTCAACTAGAAAGAGCAGTGACATGATGGACACCCAATCTTACAAATCTGGTTGCTAGTGAGTCGGCATGATCACTCAGACAACTGGTCAACTCAGAGATTATGCAGGAGCCAGAGGACCATGAGACAAATTAGACGGAAGAATGATGACTCCCCATTGTCTCTGTGTGGAGGCAGCTCAGAAACGGAGCGCTCTGTGGAAATAGAAGAGCAGGAAGGGACAGAGGGATGAATCCACTTGGTGAGAATGATCTGGAAACCAGGGAAGGGCCCGTGACAAAGGAGTGACAGTGACCTGACACTTTCCCACTTCTTACTTTGTGCCCCACCCTGTCTTTCTCATTAATCTCTCAACAGTGCTGTGGGAAGAAAATAAATTAATTAAATGCTATTCACCCTATCATTTTACAGACAGGTTCAGAAAGGCTAAACAACATTCTCAGGGTCACACAGCTACTGAGGGAGAAAAGCAAAGGCTTGAAAGCCAAATCTATTTTGAAAAGAAATACTGAGTCCTGACCTAGAAGAAGGGACCCCCATCAGAGCTGGTGTTCTTAGGGACAATGGATTCACCCACTGCCATCCAAAAACCCAGAGAAACCTTTGGCAAACCACCCTAGCTCTCAGGACAACGGAGATCTGAGAATTGAGATTCAAAGCCAGACCAGGGCAGAAAAGTCTGTGAGATTCTTATTTCCAATTAATCAGCCAAAAGCTGGAAGAGGGAAACGTGGCTCTAGTAACAGAGCACAAACCTTGAGTGAAAAAGCTAAGGGACAATGCCCAGGCCCTGAGTTTAAGTATTGGTACAAATATATATAATATGTATATTATATGTATGTGTGAATGACAGCCGCTCCAAGCCAATGCCTTTGCAAGCTAGCAATGGGACCGCTTTGCTTCTCAAGTACCTAGAATGCAGCACCCCTCTTGTTCTAACATTCCCTACCCAGAAATTACCTAGCATTATCTACCAAGGGGTCATCCACAAACTCCAAAAGGTCAACCAAGAAGAAAGCACTCAGCTCTGGACTTGTGAAACCTGCCTTCGCAGTTGGTCCCTCACTTGACTGACTTGAAGAGATGGGGTTTCTCTTCGAGCCTCAGTTTCCTTATCTGCTCATGCAAGCCTGGCTGATCTCTCCCCCCACCCACCCTCCCTGGCTGCAGTGTCAGCTTTCTTGCCCAGGGGAAGAGCTGGGGCAGATTGCTACAGTTCTATGTTCTTCTCTTCACAGCGGGCATGGCTCCCAGCCCAGGAGTTCAGACTTGCCTAACCCTAGCCGTGCCCAGCAAATCCCTGAGAACAAAAGGAAGAAGAGGACTTGGAGGAGGAGGGGATGGGGTGACTCGTCCTTCCTGGTTTGGTGGCTTTAAACCCCCTCAGCCCCGCCCCCAGACAGCAGGGTGGCAGCAGGTGGCAGCCCCACCCACGCATGCCCGACCTGCCAGGCCTTGTTCCAGCCTGTCTTGGGTCAAGATAAGCCTCAGGTGGCACCCTGGGCCTGAGGCCCACCCCACTTTGCACCCAGAGACCCCAAGACCACCCAGATCTCCACCGGGACCTCTCCTCTGCTTTATCCAAGGAGCCTGGGTTGCAGCAGTATCAGAGGCACATGAGCATGCATACACACACACACACACACACACACACACACACACACCACACACACACCACACCAGTATTCAATAGATTTGTAGAATGGCAGGACATCAGGCTCCTTATCTAGTGCTCTTTCCTCTGCCATTTGCCTGCCTGCATCCTTCCTTCCCTCCTTCCCTCCATCCCTCCATCTCTCCTCTCTCCTTTCCTCTTTCCCTTCCTTTCTTCCTTCTTTTTCTTTCTTTCCTTCCTTTATCTCTCTTTCTCTTCTTTCTTTTTTCTTTCTGTCTCTCTTTCCTCCCTTTCTTCATTTTTTTCTCCTTTCTTTTCTCTCCTCTCCCTTTCCCTCTTCATTTTTTTTTTTTTTTTTTGCCAGTCCTGGGCTTGAGCTCAGAGCATGAGCACTGTTCTTGGGCTTTCTTAAGGCTAGAGCTCTACCACTTGAGCCTCAGCACCACTTCCGGCTTTTTTTTTTCCTATGTATGTGGTACCGAGGAATCGAACCCAGGTCTTCATGCATGCCAGGCAAGCACTTTAACCACTAGGCCAAACTCCCGGCCCCCTCCCTCTTCATTTTTTTCTCTTCTTTCCCGTTCCTTCTTTTCTTTCTCTTCCTTTTTCCCTTTCCTTTCCCTTCCTTGCCCTTCCTTCTTGTCTTCCTTCCTTTTTTTCCCTCTCTCTCTGTCTTTCCCTCTTTCTTTCATCTTTCTTTCTTTCTGTCTCTTGTTCTTTCTCTTCTTTCTCTCTCTTTCTTCTTCTTGCCCTCCCCATCCATGTCCTCTTTCCTCCCTCCCTCCCTTCCTTCCTTCCTTCCTTCCTCTGTATGTTTCTGTGACCGTCCTGGGGCTTGAACTCCAAGCCTGGTCACTATCCTTTAGATTGTTTTTTTCTCTCAAAGCTGGGTACTATCTACTTAAGCCCCACCTCTCCTTCCAGCTTTCTGGTGATCCATTGGAGACAACTTTCTTGCCCAGGTTAGCTTCAAACCACCATCCTCAGATCTCAGCCTCCTATGTTGCTGGGATTACAGGCATGAGCCACTGTCGCCTGGCTCAGAAGTCTTAAACACCTTTCCAGTCCCAAATTAGAGGCAGGCTGTTGAGGCCTGTCTAAAAATGCTTCCCTAATTCTCTTTGGAGTGTGGGATCTAGCCTGCCGTGGCTATTAAACATTTAATGTGAGGCCTTGGTGGCCCCAGGGCCAGTTTTCTTGTTAACCTGGAACAGGGCTCAGCCTGCATCCTTAGCCAGACTAAGCCAAGAGCACAGGGGATTCAACTCCTGCCAGAAAGGTGTCTTGGGGTGGCTCCTTTCTTTTCTGAAGGGGGACCCTGGAGGATTGTATAACCAAGCAGTGTCTTCTTCTGCCCCTCCCCGAACCATAGGAAAAGGGTTAAGCTCCCTAGCCAAGAGAAATTTGGGTTTAATTCAGAATCCCCTTGCATGCACCCCATCCCTGTGGGGTCACACACAGGGAAAGAAGCAGTTGTGGGAAGTGGCACTGTGCCTCTAAGTGGTAATGCCCTGACCTTGAATTTAAACAAACAAACAAACAAACAAAAAGTGTAGGGACAGTGCCCAGGCCCCAAGTTCAAGCCCCACTGCTGGCAGGAAAGAGGAAAAAGAAACAATTGCTATAGAGGAGAGGGGTGGTGCTTGACTGTTATAGGCAGAAAGGGTGCAAGTAATCAGTTGGGGGGTTTGGGGTGACCCCAAGTGGCCAAGGGTGAGCTGGCAAAGCTCAGGGAAGCCTCCTGGCTGAAATGACCATGAGAGGCTGAGCCAACTGTAACTGGACACATCAAAGCTGTTTGCCTCCAGCCGCCCCCCTGGAAACCGCACCCAGCACCCCACCATGTTAGCTTAATAACAACAGCTTGCTGTGCAATCCAGCCACAGCCACAACCACTGCCTGCCCCGCCTGCCAAATTCCTCCCCAGTTACTTATCCAGGCCGCAAGCTTCAGTCCAATTAAGTGAGCAAAGTGGGGAGCTGAGGAGAAGCAAATGGCTTGTAATGAACCCCAAGATTTACTCCACTGCAGCTAAGCCCGGGTGGGCGGGGGAGGGCGGGTGAGGCTGGAGCCCATGGGACCACTGTGGGGGTCCCTCCACTATTGTTCCATGTGGGTTTTCCTTCCCCCTCCCATCTTGGGGTGCCAACCACAGGCACCTCCCTTTTTCCATGCTCACCTGCGTGCTGAGTTTTTCTTTTCTTTTTGTGTTCTCTCTTTTAAAAAAAATGTATTGTGTGTGCCAGATTTTAAGCACTGGGATTGAAACAGAATGAAGCCAAATCTCAGCTCTTAGGAGAGTTGGCATTACCCCCTAAATCAGATAATTAACAGATGGACTAATGAACCCCATTCTGGTCCAGGAGTGGGGAGTCACAGGAACCCTAACCCATGGATATAACTGGATCTCAGGAGGCTGAGATCTGAGGATCATGGTTCAAAGCCAAGAAGGGAAATGCAGGCATTCGGGGTTGTGGATTACAGGGAGCTGTAGATAAGAGTTCTAGCCCCGGACTGGGAATGCGGCTTAGTGGTAGAGTGTTTGTTTAGCATGCATGAAGCCCTGGGTTCGATTCCTCAGTACTACATACACAGAAAATGCCAGAAGTAGTGCTGTGGTTCAAGTGGTAGAGTGCTAGCCATGAGAAAGCCCAAGGACAGTTCCCAGATCCTGAGTTCAAGTCCAAGGACTGGCAAAAAAAAAAAAAGTTCCAGTCCATGCTATGGTCCAACCACTCCGAGCATGCCTGCAATCCTTCCTACCACCCCTGGCATGGCTGACACTGTGTATCCAGGCTCCCTGTGTGGACCCGAGCTATCTGGGGGTGTATGTCCCCAGATGAACACACACACACACACACACACACACACACACCTTTCCACTCCCCATGTGTGTGTGCTCGCTGAATTTTGTGTTTTTTTTGGTCAGTTATGAGGCTTGAACTCTGGGCCTGGTCATCGTCCCTAAGCTTTTCAACTAAAGGCTGGCACTTGAGGCATAGCACCACTTCTGGTTTTCTGGTGGTTAATTGGAGATAAGAGTCTCACAGACTTTATAGTGCCCAGGCTGGCTTTGAGCTGGGATCCTTAGATCTCAGCCTCCTGAGTAGCTAGGATAACAGATGTGATCCACTGTGCCAGGCCTGCTTGCTGACAGTTTGAACAGTTCCCCAGGGTACAAATTTGGGGCCAGGTCAGGGCAGAATGGCATGGCAGAGGCTGGCCTTAGTGCCATACCTGTCCTTTCCTATGGAGTTCCCCCCCACACAAATTTTCTCTGCTTTGGGACATATATGTAAGATTTCTTTTTCTTTTTCTTCTTCGGGGCCAGTCCTAGGGTTTTAACTCAAGGCCTTATTCTCATGCTTGGGACTCTTTCACTCAAGGGTAGGCAAAAAGTCTGTGAGCTTCTTCTCTCCAAGAAACAAGCACAAAGCCAGGAGTGGAGGTGTGCCTCACATAGTAAAGCACCAACGCTGAATGAGAGAGCAGGGGGGGGGAAGGAAAGAAGGGAGGAAGGAAGGAAGGAAGGAAGGAAGGAAGGAAGGAAGGAAGGAAGGAAGGAAGGAAGGAAAAGATTCACAAGGTAGGTTAAATGCAGGTTCAACTGAGAATGTGAAGTGGGAATGCACAGAAAAGGTTCAGGCATGAAAGTCGGATGAGACTCTTATTTGATACACAACTCTTGGGGACTTGTTCAAATCATGGGGTGCCCCGGGCAGAGAGAAGTGGGTACTAAGAGCTTCCTGCTGGAGCTGTCTCCAAGAAGGAGTTTTGGAGAGGAAATAGTGACAAGAAGCAGCCAAGCACGGGAAGGTCTAGAGGCAGCTTGTGTAAAGACCCTGGGGCTGAAAGGAACCAGCCAGGCCACTGGAGAAGGTGCTTGTTTGGAGATTAGAAAATAATTTCCATGTGTTTGAGCCCTGCCTGGGGTGATAGTAGGATATGAGGTGGGACGGGAATATGGCTCATAGAGCTTGATGGGAGTTTTGAATGTGACAGGAGCCATTCATGGACTTTTTGAGCTTGAAAATGGCTGTGCTAGCTGCCCAGCTTTGTAATTGAGCGCCCCCTAGAGTTGTACAGTGGTGTGTTAGTCTTGATCATCCTCTAAAACCCTGTGTAGTTTCAGGCTCTGAGTGGCTGGATTACACTGGTGAGTCACCAGTACCCAAACCAGGGTACTGAGAACTTTAGGGCAGAAAGAAATTTCCTCAATGGGGCGTCCACGAGATACCTCCTAAATGATCTTTGAGAAAACCCAGCGCTGGAGGCGTGGATCAGTCCATAGAGTGCTCGCCCATGAGTGGACAGAAAACATCAGGTCTGGTACTGAGTTCAAGTCCTGGACTTAGACTTAAGGAAAAAAAAACCTCAGGGATCTGGGGGCCACCCTGAAGTGTCAGCACCCAGAAACATTTGCCTCTCCCTAGATTTTTTTTTTAAATATCCAGGAGGCCTAAGTCAGGGTAGGCAGACACCCTGGGCTGGTGGGCTTTGAGCTAGCTTAGCTCTACCGTTCCAGGTTGTGTACAAGGGCACAGGGGAAGCGATTGGTGATGAGGCACTGAGGAATTTTAGGGCCTCTTGGGTTTCTTGGCAAGAGGAGAGAAAACATGCTGAGACTCTTTTTCAGAACAAGTGAGACTAATTCCTTCCAGGGGTAAGGGAGAAAAAAAAAAAAAGACATGCTTTTGCCAAAGGATTTGGTGAGATGTTATCTCAGGAACCCCTGCTAGGCCCTGGGAGGGAGGGCAGATGGGGGGGTAACCAGATAGGGGAACAGACAGGACCCAGGAGGAAGGTCCTGGGCAGATCCCCCTACTCCACTCGCACAATTGACCCCCAGGTCAGAGGCCCTGGTACCAAGAAAGAGGAAAGCTGGGTACTGTTGCTCACACCTGTAATCCTGGCTACTCAGGAGACGAGAGCTGCAGTTCAAAGCCAGACTCTCCTCTTCAATGAACCAGGAAAAAAAGCCTCAAGTGGAGCTGTGGCTCAAAGTGGTAGAGCAAAAAAGTCTCAGAGATGGTACCCCAGGCCCTGAGTTTAAGCCCCATGTCTGATCATTCACACCCCCCACACACACACACATCAAAGCATACAAATTGGACCTTGGTGCCTCACACCTGTAATCCAAACTACTCAGGAGACTGAGATTCAAATTGAGGCTCCACCCAGGTTGAAGTTCAAAGCCAAACTAGACAGGAAAGTCTGTAAGACTCTTACCTTCAATGAACCAGCAAAGAGTCAGAAGAGGAGCTGTGGTGCAAACAGTAGAACACCAGGCTTGAATGAAAAAGCCAAATGAGAGTTCAAGGCCCCGAGTTCTAGCCCCAGCACAAAAACAAATAAATAACAAGGATAAAAAGAAGGAAGGAAGGAAGGAAGGAAGGAAGGAAGGAAGGAAGGAAGGAAGGAAGGAAGGAAGGAAAGAAGGAAGGAAGGGAGGGAGGGAGGAAAAAAAGATAAATTAAGAAAAGAAAGAAAGGACCGGGAGTTTGGCCTAGTGGTAGAGTGCTTGCCTAGCATGCACGAAGACCCGGGTTCAAGTCCTTGGTACCACATATACATAGAAAAAAAAAAAAAAGAAAGAAAACAAGCACCCATAGTAATGTGTGGTCTCATAACTCAACAGAGAGATTTATGGTTAAATAATGTTTTATGTTATCCTATGGTACCCTGTATTTTCAGACTTGTATATAAGGAATTTATCTCCCACAATCCATCACCAAAGCCCAACGTGGAGGTGAGACTCAAGTGGTAGAAAAAGAAAAAGATAAAGCCAGAGTACAAAGCCCTGAGTTCAAGCCTCAGTACTGGTACAAAAAAAAAAGAGAGGGCAGAGGTTAGCCAATACTGAGCATATCACAAATCTGAGACTCAGTTTCTCCATATATATATATATATACATATATATATATATATATATATATATAATCACAGTCTCGGGACTGAGTCTGCATGGCCTAGAGATCTGATTCCTTATGTCAGTCTGCCCTCTGCTGGTCAGTGTAGGTAGTGCTCCCTAAACTTCCACTAAAGAGATTTTTGGGGGTGGCTTCAGCACCCCCTGGGGTTGCCTTGGGTTTGTGCATGTGAGGGAATTTCAGCAGCAGAGGCTCTGGAGAAATCTCACATTCCGTGCAATTGTCTGGCATCCTGTCAATTGTCTGGAACAAATGATTTGAGATTCATTTCCCTTTACGAGGGCTGGAGTCGTAACTCAAGTGGTAGAGTACCAGCTAGCAAGCGTGAGGCTTGGAGTTCAAACCCCAGCACTACAAATTTATTTTATTTTATTTTTTGTCAGTTGTGGGGCTTGAACTCAAGACCCAGGTGTTGTCCTTGAGCCTCTTGGTGTTCAAGGCTAGTGTTCTACTATTTTGAGCCACAGCACCACTTCTGGTGTTTGAGTGGTTGATTGGGGATAGGTATCTCATGGGCATTTTTCTGCACCAGCTGGCTTTGAACCACAATCCTCAGATCTCAGCCACTCGAGTAGCTAGGATTCTAGACCTGTGCCACCAGGGCCTGGCATGCCACAAAAACAAATTAAAGTTTAAATTTTGAATTTCCTTTTACAAACATGAACCAATTTGTTTGGATTCTTTGTTCTTGTTTTTATTATTCTTTTCTCTTTCTGTTGTTTTGCTTTGATTTGCAGTATAAGATACACAGAATTGTAACGATACTTGCACGTAGCTCTGCCTAGAACTTTGCAAAGAACTCTTCACCATACTGCATGGCTGGGCACTCATGGTTCACACCTGGAATCCTAGCTACTTGGAGGGCTGAGATCTGAGGATCAAGTTTTGAAAGTCAGACCATGCAAAGAAAGTCTGTGAGACTCTATCTGGTAGAACACTAGCCTGTGCTAAAGCAAAAAAGCCCAGTGACCTGAGTTGAAGCCCCAGGGGATGGACAGACAGACAGACAGACAGACAGACAGACGGACACACACACACACACACACACACACACACACATACACACACACACAGAAATCTGTCTTGTCTAAACCTTCTCTTCTTTCTCCTTTGGCTGGACTGGAAGGTAGTGTTGCCAATTGAGCAAAGAAAAAAAGTATAAACATTTGAATTTCAGATATTCCATGAATCACACTGTAAAAGAAGTATACCCTAAACTTTGCATGGGATATATTTATATATTCAAATATATAGAATTATATATTGTTTATATATACATTTAATTATGAAATGTATGTATTATTTGAGATCCTAATTCAATTGAGAGTCATCTATTTTCTTCGCATGAGATATATTTATGTTTATTATATATTTTGTTTTTTGTATTTTCATTTTGCTTTTACTTATATTCTTATTATAGAATATCTATGTATTGTATTGCATTTATATATAATCATCTATTTTCTTTAAATTACATATATTTATATAGTTGAATGTCTATAAATTTAATTCTCTTAATTTATGTATTATTTATTTGAAACCCTAATTCAATGGAAAGTCATCTATTTTATTTGAAAATACTGCTTGAGGGGAGTATCTTCCACTTCTCCGAGCCTCAGTTTACCCTCTGCAGGAATGACTAGATGCTCTCTGATTTCCATAATTCCCCCACAGCCTTTCCCACTGGCTCCACCAGGAGGCACTCTGACTCCTCTCATTGTCTCAGGAAGCTGTTTGGTCCTGCAGGCTCTGGGGAGGCACCTGGAAATCAGGTCCTAGATGTGGAAGAATCCAGAAGTGCCCATCCTTAGGACAGTCCTACAGGCAGGAGAGATTTCCTGGTCTGGGAAGACAGAACTAATTCAACCAGGAATAATCACTGTTGAATCTATGGAATCACAGAAGGAGAGAATAAATGAATGAATGAATGAATGAATCCTTAGAGGGGAAGGTGCTTATCTAAGTTCACCAAATTGCCCTAAAAGTACACTCACTCAAGCAAGAGAATATAGCTTGAGTGCTGGTGGCTTCCGCCTGTCATCTTAGCTACACAGGAAGCTGAGATCTGAAGACTGAGGTTCAAAGCCAGCCTGGGCAGGAAAGTCTAAGAGACTCTTATCTCCACTGAATTAGCAAGAGCCAGAAGTGAAGTTCTGGCTCAAAGGCTGGCAGCAAAAAGTAGCTCAGGGATAGCACCCCAGGTCCCGAGTTCAAGCCCCAGGACTAGCAAATCCATGGATTGATGGATTGATGTACTCTTACCTTTCCGTTTCCCCTTGGTTGTGGTGACCTCATGCAGTCCTATAGCCAAAATCGGTAGCCATCCCAGAACGGCCTCTGGCACTGATTTGCCCGCGTGTGTGTGTGTGTGTGTGTGTGTGTGTGTGTGTGTGTGTGTGCGCGTGTGTACATTGGAACTTGAACTCAGTGCTACTGAGTGCCCTCTCTGCGATTTTACACTCAAGGCTGGCACTCTAGCACTTGAGCCTCACCTTCCCTTGCAGCTTTTTGGTGGTTCATTGGAGATAAGACTCTCAGAGCTTTCCTTCCCAGGCTGGCTTTGAACCATGATCCTCAGATCTCTACCTCTTAAGTAGCTAGCATGACAGGCGTGAGATACCGGGGCCCTGGCTCTCTCTGGTTTCTTTGACTTGATGTCTCTCGTCTCAAAATTCCTGGCCAATCCCCCCTATTCCCCACACCCCAACCGTGGAGATAGAAATGGGGTCTAGATGATGCCTGGAAGGACATAGGAAGAGAAAGTTCTGTAAGAGACAGCCACTGCTTTAGCCTAGAAAATAATGTGAGGAAGTTATGAATTGGGTGTCATTAATGTCTCTTTGTGATGATTCGTTATGTGGGCTGCTGCTTCAGGAGAGAGACAGTGAGGTTTCCTCACATTCCGTGTGTGGAGTTATCCGTCTGGCCACTGGGGGAATGGTGCTTGATGTAAACCAGATCACAGAGGAAGGATTTCTTGCAGGAGTTCAGAGAATTCTATCCTTGGAGATCAAGAAATGGTCAGGGTAGGGAAAGCATTGCTTCCATTGAAGCCCCATTTCCTTCCTTCCCCTCTTCCACTACTTTGGAAAGCACACCTAGAGATATGCTTGATAATCTCCTCTGTTTCTTTTTTAATTGGAGTTAAAAGTCTCAGACTTTCTTGGTCCAGGCTGGCTTTGAACCATGATCCCCAGATCTCAACCTCCTGAGAGTCTAAAATGACAGGCGTGAGCCGGCAGTGCCTGGTTTTACACCTTTGTTTCTTAACCCAGTCCAGTTGACAATGTACACTCACCATCAACTGCAGAACAAGAATCGTGTTCTTTTGTTTTGCTGGTCCTAGAGTTTGAACACAGGGCCGGAGCTCTATTTTTGTTCAAAGCTAGGGCTCTACCACTTTGAATCACAGCACCATTTCTGGATTTTCGATGGTTAATGAGAGATAAGAGTCCCACAGATGTTTCTGCCTGGGAAAATTGCAATCTTTATTTCAACCTCCTGAGTAGCTAAGATTACAAGAGCCATTGGCACCTGTCTTGTATATATATATATTTATCCTTAAGGCCTCTAGCTGTGATGAATGAAATTATCTTCCATGTAAGGTATGACTTCTTTTGAATGCTAAGGGGTTCTGGGTGTTTGTTTTGAGTTTCTAAGGCATTTCTTTAGAGGGAGGGGAAGGAAGAGAAAAAAAAAAAAAAAGAGTACGAAAGTACTGGTAATTAAGGATAGTGGATTGGAGCTAGTGGCTCATACCTGTAATCCCAGCTACTCAAGAGGCTGAACTCTGAGGATCATGACCCAGTAGCACACACACACACACACACACACACACACACACACACACACACACACACACACAAAGACATGTGCAAAACCACCCAGGAAAGCAGTTTCTAAGTCGTTACGTTTTATTTAGAAAGATTCGTCAAACCTCACACACCATGGCATGAGTTTGCGTGATTAATGAGAAGCAGCTTCTTCATGAAATGTTTGGAGGGAAACTCGTTCTCAACCTGTGAGATCTGACCTTCGAAACTTCTCTCGATTAACAGAAGATGGGAAAAGGGTGGAATATGCTATAGAACATTCTAGAAACCTGCCACCAGCTCTCCAGTTCCAATGTGCCTGCTTTACAATGCTCTAAGAATGACTTGCTCTTTCTTGCCTAAAAGAAACTTCCAGTCCCCACTCCTGAAGGCAGGGGCTGTGAGTTTATCTAGACCTCTGAACCATCATTTCCATGGCTCCTGGAATTTTCAACTATATGGTGACATCCCAACTTTTGTAAGATTTCAAGCTGAATCAATATTTGCTATTTGCCATTCTGGGTGACCTCTTCCCCACTCTCCCCTACCCCCCATCTTCCCTTGTAAGTGTGAATGTGTGTGTGTGGTGGGGGGAATATCTCCCACCACAGCTCAAGTTCCAGAACATTCTTGCCTGTATCTCGTATCAATGTGTCTGTTATACTTCCTTTTTTGTTTGCCCAAACTCTCAGGCTACCAGCTCCCCTGAAATGAAATGAACACAGCGTCTGACTCTGGAGAGGAACAGATTTAAGGAGAGAGAGAGAGAGAGAGAGAGAGAGAGAGAGAGAGAGAGAGAGAGAGAGAGAGAGAGAGAGAGAGAGAGAGAGAGAGAGAGTCAGCAGATGATACAGATGTGTGAGGCTTGGGCAGAGCATAAGCTGATGTGTGTAGGCCCCAAACAAAACCTACAACTTGGAAGGTCATGAGTTACAATTTCTGTGTTTTTCTTTTTTTTGTTGTTGTTTTGTTTGTTCTTAGCACCGTTAATATGTTCATTGAAATCTATGTTAGCACCTTGTCTCCAGGCAGAACACCAAACCATCCAAACATTTAAATCTTAGAGAGGAGGAGGGGAATGGGGGAAACTGAGGAGGAGATATCAGAAAGAAAATCCAGGATTGCTGAAGGAGGAAGGGCTGCCATCTCAGATGACAAGGTCTTTGTTGATATCCTCTGCAAAGTGAAGAGAGAAGACACAGTTAAAAATGAGGCCCTTGGCTGCGAGTGTGGCTTAGTGGTAGGGTGTTTGCCTAGCATGCATCAAGCTCTAGGTTCAATTCCTCAGTACCACAAATACAGAAAAAAGCTGGAAGTGGCATGGTGGCTCAAGTGGTAGAGTGTTAGCCTTGAGCAAAAGAAGTTCAGGGACGGTGCCCAGGCTCTGAGTTCAAACCCCAGGACTGTCAAAAATAAAAATAAATAAAAAAAAAGAGCCCTGCATCCACAAAGATAGATTTGGCAGGAGCTGTTAACTCTTCCTCCATCCCAGAAGTAGGTGGAAGTGGCTAGCTCAAAATCCCCAAGGACTTGGTGACACGAACTTTAGTCTCCTCTAGTTCTGAGAAATCCTGATCTCTTAGCTACATCACCAAGTTAATTTCTTCTTTCCTCCCCCATGGGGCCTCCCGATTCCCCAAAATAGAACTGGCAAGAAATCAAGCTTTCATGCTCCAGTTAGGGGAAAGGGACAGAGACCTTCTCACAGACAGAGAAGGATCTAGAAAACACCCCAGAGAGAATGGACAGACCCATCAAGGAGAGGCCAGCAGAGAGGGTCGGGGCCCCACATTTCCAATCCTCTGATACTCACTCTCCTTGATGCTGAAGCAGCCAGCCCATTCATCCAAAGAAATGTACTTGTCATTGTCCAGGTCACATGTCTCAAAGAAGCGAGTGGTACAATGTTCCATGGGGATAAGTGGAGCACGGAGTGGTGCCAGCTCAGTGTGGGACAGGTACCTGGAAGAGAGGAGGACATGAGCACGTCAACATGGGGGGGGTGGCAGGGAAGCAAGGGAAAGCGGGGGGTGGGGGGTCACCAGAGAGGCCCCGGGAGGGAGACTTAGAACATTGCACATCCACAGGGAGAGACAATGACTGATCAGCCAGAACAAGTGATCCCGCCTCTTTCTGGGTACCCTCGGGAAGGCAGATGTGGCTTCCAGAAATGAAAGGATGCTTGGTGGGTTTCATGCCCCCCCCCACCCCATTTCCTCTGGGAAAGTAAAGATTTGGGGCTGGGAGTGTGGCCTAGTGGTAGAGTGCCTGCCTAGCATGCATGAAGTCCTGGGTTCGATTCCTTAGGACCCATAGACACAGGACAAAGCCAGAAATGGTGCTCTGGCTCAAGTGGAAGAGTGCTAGCTTTGTACAAAGAAGCTCATGGACAGAGCGGGGACGCGGTATCACTCTCTCGGGTTGCTGTCGGGAACTCGCTGTGCGTGTATGCATGCATGCACGTGTGTGTGTGTGTGCGTGTGCGTGATCCTCAGGCTTGAACTCAGGGCCTGGGCAATGTCCCTGAGCTTCTCTGGCTGAAGGCTAGTGCGCTACCACTTGAGTCACAGTGCCACTTCCAGCTTTTCATTGGAGATACGAGTTTCATGGACTTTCCTGCTCAGGGATGGCTTCGAACCTTGATCCTCAGATCTCAGCCTCTTGAGTAGCTAAGATGGATGAATCGGCAAGAACTACCAGCAAGGCAGAGGCTCAGGACACCCCCAAACAGTGCCCTATTTTACCCCACATCTTTTGGGGTCTGATCCTCTTTCCCTAGGGCTTCTTGTCTTTTCCGGCACCCTAAGTTGGAGTATTCACACACAAGGTGCTTCAGCCTCTGTCACGACAGAACCTCCTAGATCTTTTCTCCCAATTAAACAGTCTTCTTCTAGATGCTTCCTGGACCTCAGGCAGAGATCCTGAGGACTGGGGAGGCCGACATTCCTAGAATCTAATGATTCTATCAGCCTTGGCTTGTGACTGTATCCCGGGTCCCTGTGGTGTTGGGGGGCCAGGGTCTTACCCGTCATTGGGGTTCTGGTCCAGCTGGCCGAACTGCCAGTGCACAGGGAAGATGTACATGTTATAGTTCTTCTCGAAGTCTCGGGCCAGCAAGTCCACGGGATGGTCCCCGGCCTCCAGGCGCTTCTCATTCTCGTGGATCTTCTTCACCTGTGGGAATGGTAATACCAGGGGTGACCAAGGTTTTGAGGGGTACAGGAGGGAAGGTGAAGACTGGGCAGGGCGCTTCCACCAGTGCCAAGAGGCCTACAGCATGCATTTGCCAAACCAAAGTCCCCAGCGACAGAGAGGAAGTGACATGGAGCTCAGAGCTAGTGCCTCACTCCAGAGACCTGAGAGAGCCAGCAGCTCACACCTGTAATCCCAGCTCCTCAGGAGGCTGAGCTCTGAGGATCGAGGTTCGGAGCCAGACTGAGCACCAAACAAACAGAAAGAATTCACTTACTCGCAGCTTCTGCTTCTCGGTCAGAAGATTATTGTTCTCATCTCTCTCATACAAAGTGACCAGAACGTTCTTCAGCCAATCACGCATGCGCAGGGGGAATTCAGTCAGCTCGGTGTCCAGGCAGGGGGCAATGTCTAGGGTTGAGGACACAAAAAGTGGCCAACTCAGATCTTTCTGCCTTCCTCCAGGCCCGCCACACAGCCCACACCACGCCCAACTCCCAAGTCCTTTCTTCCTTTCATGACCTTGTCAGGGAGCCAAGGTCATCTCTCTGGGCTGGTCTCATCTAAGACCAATGAGCCAGGAGAGTGTAACAAAGGGCAAAGAGTTGTCTGCTGCTTGCTCAGGTGTGGACTTAGGGAAAAGTTCACCCCAGTAGTTTTCACAGCGTCTGGGGTGATGGGCCAGGCTGGGAGGTCAAATTCTGGGACATGTGGATACATGAAGCCCTAGGTTCCATTCCTTAGCACCACATCCACAGAAAAAGCCAGAAGTGATACTGTGGCTCAACCGGAAGTAGAACTGTCGCTCAAATGATAACAGGCCAGCCTTGAGCAAAAATAAAGGCCCAGGGAGAGTGAGAGGCCCTGAGTTCAAGCTTTAGTACCAATAATATCTACATGTACATATATGCTATATATACATATATGTATTGTACGTCAATATCTTTTCCAGCACTGGTGGCTCATGCCTGCAGTTCCAGCTGTTCAAAGCCCTGTGCCTGAGGAGGGAAGGGTTGACTCACATTTGCAAGGCCCGATGTAGTCCAGGTGGAGCTTATGTCCCTTCTTAGTGCCCTCCAGAGTGCACTTGGTGGCAAAGAAGTGGCAGGAAGAGTCGAAGGTCTTGTTGTCATTGCTGCATACCTGTGAGTCAAGAACACCCCATCTTCACGCCCAGAACCCTTCAGAGCTACCACCATCCTGGCCCATTTCACAGATAGGGGACACTGAGGCCCAAGCAAGGAATACAGTTAACCCAAGGTCACACTGTGAATTCCTGAGGGGCTGTGACAAGAACCCACTCGAGGCTCCATCACTGAGCCACAGCAGAGAGGAGCCACTAAGGGCCACAGAGCAGAGCCAGAAGTGAGTCAGGGCTGAGACATGAAAGGACATTTGAAGGACAAGTTAAGGATGGGGATGGGACTGGGTGCTGGTGGCTCAGGCCTGTAATTCTAGCCACTCAGGAGGCTGAGATCTGAGGATTGAAGTTCAAAGCCAGCCCAGGCATGAAAATCCATGAGATTCTTTATCTCCAGTGAACCAACAGAAAACTGGAAGTGGCGCTGTGCCTCAAAATGGTAGAGGGCTAGCCTTGAGTTGAAGAGCTTAGAGACAGCACCCAGGCCTAGAGTTCAAGGGCCTCTACCAACTAACTAACTAAATAAATAGAACTTAGTGGGTTCTAATTAAATAGTCTCCCCAAAATAAAATTCCCACAAGAACCCTAGGGGTTAACCATTTCTATGCCACTTTGGACATGAGAGAGCAGAGGCTGGAACAGGCTTTGCACTTTAGCTAAGGTCTCATAGCCAAGAAGTAGCAAAGAAAAGATTTGAAATCTTCTATTCCTTCTGATCCCACAGTCTATGTTCTGGGATAAGTGAACTTGAACTTGGTGATGCTTATTTAACTCTCATTGGCTTCCTGGGCAGTGAGAATGTCACCACCCCCTCTCCTCCATTTCCTGTGAAGATTGGATACAGCCAGAGGACTTCTGAAATCAGAGCTCTCCCTGGTAGAACTGCTAGTCTCCCCACCACGCACAGTCTCCTGCACCCGTGTTGTGTTGCAGGAGGCCTCATTCTTCAGCTCTTACCTTCTCAAACTCGCCAACGGGGGCGGGGCAGCTGGTGGGATCCTGGCATACGCACATGGGGGTGTTGCTCTCATCCAGTTCACACACCTTGCCGTGTTTGCAGTGATGGTTCAGACAAGGGTCTGAAGGGCACAAGGGCATCGAATCAGCAAGCCATCAGACAGAACTCATGCCTATAATCCCTGATGAGATCTGAGGATCACAGTTCAAAGCCAGCCCAGACAGGACAGTCCATGAGACTCATTTCCAATAAGCTACTCAGAGAAATCCAGAAGTAACATTGTCTAAAAGCAGTAGAATACTTAGCCTTGAATGGCAAAAAGTTCAGGAACAGTGCCCAGACCCTGAGTTCAAGCCCTGAGACAAGGAAAAAAAAAATACAGTCTTTGGCTGTGGTTCTTTACTCTGAGCTTTTGAATCCTCACAAAGCCTAGCAATCTACAATTAGGGAGCACAAATAGCTGGGTTTGGGACTAGAAGTTGAAGTCACAGTTGAAACCAGGCATGTATGTGTGTGTATGTGTGCCAATACTGACCCTTGAATTCAGGCCTGGGTATATTGTCCCTGCGTTTTTTTTCACTCAAGCTTGGTGCTCTACCCCTTGAGCCACAGCTCCACTTTGGGCTTTTTAATGGTCACTGCAACTAAGAGTCTCACAGACTTCCTTTCCTGGGCTGGCTTTGAACTGTGATCCTCAGATCTCAGCCTCCTGAGCAACTGGGATGACAGGTGAGCCACCAGTGCCCGGCTTAGAATAGACTTTCTAAAATAGCTCCTGGACAGCTGCTGTCATAGATTTAAAAGCTGGGAGGTTGAATAACACAGACATAAATGTCTGGGAAAGGAAAAGGAAGAGGGAAAGACACTGGGGACCGCACAATGGAGCCCAGCTGACTCTTGTCAACACCAGAAGACAACAACAGGAAGAAGGAGGGCTGGTGATTCAACCTCACACTTGAGGCCAGGAGTATGCTTGCCTAGCATGCATGAAGCCCTGAGTATCACAGACACAGAAAAAGCTGGAAGTGGTGCCGTAGCTCAAGTGGTAGACTGCTAACACTGAGCAAAAGAAGCTCATGGGTAGTGGTCAGGCCCTGGCAAAACATAAAACCTCTCATCTTAGTTTGGTCCCCCATCCTCATTAGTTATCCCTCGGGATAAGAGTCACCTAGCTATTTATTTTCTCCCTAATGCTTATTTTTGGATTATTTTTGTTGTCCTGCTCTGTAGGCTGTGGGCTAAGACTTTTTTTTTGTACCAGTCCTAGGCCTGGAATGCTACGCTTGGGCGCCGACTCTGAGCTTTTTTGGCACAAGGATAGCACTCTACTATTTGAGCCACAGTACCACTTCCAACTTTTTTTGAGTGTTTCCTTGGAGATAGGAGTCTCACGGACTTTTCTTCCCCAGCTGGCTTTGAACTGCGCTGCTCAGATCCCAGCCTCCTGAGTAGTTAGGATTTCAAGTGTGAGCTACCCGTGCCTGGCTGAGCTAAATCTTACATACTTTCAGTTACAATCCTTCCCCAAACCAAGGGGCAAGAGTCCACCATTTCCCCTTTATTCCTGTGTTAAGATAAGGAAGCTCAGGCTCGGAGACGTTGAGATAGCTTGTGGAGAAAACAAGATGAATATATATATTTTTTTTGGAGGGGGGGGCTGTCTTGGGGTTTGAACTCAGGGCCTGAGCACTGTCCTTGAGCTTTTAGCTCAAGGTTAACAATCTGCCGCTTGGAGCCATACATAGCACCACTGCTGGCTTTTTCTGTGTATATGGTCCCAAGGAATGGAACCCAGGGCTTCATGCATACTAGGCAAGCACTCTACCACTAGGCCATATTCCCAAGGCAAGATGAAATTCAGCATCCATGTTCTCTACACCTTAGGCATCTCAACCCGACAGACTCAATCTGAAAGCTGTAGGCCATTTCTCTCCCTCTGTCATCAAAAAAAAAAAGATGAAAGGAAAGAGGAGGAGGAGAAAGAAGCAGGAGGAAGAAAAGGAAGGAAGATGAAAAGAGGAAGCAGAAGAAGGAGGAGAAGAAGAAGGAGAGGGGGAGGAAGTGGAAGAAAGAGGAAAGAGGAGGAGGAGGAGCAGGCGAAGGAGGAGGAGGAGGAGGCAGAGGCAGAAACAGCCATGGGAAATCTCAGTAACCTCCAAGGAATGTGAACCATAGCTTGGATTCATGACAAAGAGTTGAGGGAGGCTACTTCCTGCTTCCCGCTAGAGACCTTCCTCTCCAGCTACTCACCGGATGATGGCTTGGCTATGCATAGATCCCTCCCCAGAGTCCAGATTCCAGGGGAAGAAAGGCCAGACTATTCCCAGCAGTCTCTCTCCACAATCCTACAAGAGCCCCACCCTACATTTCCTTTGCACAAACCCCTCACACTAGCCAATGTCTTTCCTTAGGCCTGGGCCTGGAGTCACTGAAGGACTTACTGTCAGCCATCACCTCCTCTCCAGCTTCCTCAGCACCATCCTCAAATTCTCCTACATCCACCTGGACGGGGTTGGCTCCCACAGGGACCTGGAATGGAAAGCAAACAAACAAACAAAAAATAAAATGGTGGCCACCTCCAATTCCAGACCATGCTTCCTAACTTTAGGTGCTAGTGAGAATCTGGGAATATGTGGGGATCACTCAGGAGGAAAGGGGGCGGGGAAATATTCCCTCCAGCATGAGGAGTCCCAACACCTATTTGTAGCAGGGAAGGAGATGAGCTAGGAGCCTGGCATTGCCTTCCCAACCCATACTCCATATCCTGGACTCCTTACCTCAGTCACCTCAGCCATAGTTTCCTCCACCACCTCTGTCTCATCAGGCAGAGCGTCCTGCTGTTGCTGGAATGAGATAGACAGGTCAAGGTCAAGTTCAAAGTCAAGACCCACTTCAGGCTTTGAACTGTGATCCTCAGATCTCAGCTCCCTGAGTAGCTAAGTGTAAGCCACCGGGCCCAACACCTTCACCCGCTCTCCCTCCCTGCTATAGGTACTGGATCTTGCATGTCACTGGGCTTTTTCAAAGATTTGGTGCTCTACTACTTGAACCATAGCACCACTTCTGGCTTTTCCTGAGGAGTTTATTGGAGATAAGAAAACTCATGGCACTCCCTGCCCAGGCTGGCTTTGAACCAGGATCCTCGGTTCTCAGCCTCCTGAGTAGCTAGGATTACAGGAGTGAGCCAGCTGAATTCTGTTATTTGCAGCCAAATAACCTGGCTGATCACAAACCTATCTCCTCTCGGTATGGCTGGACTCTGTTCCATCAACTTCTCTTATCAGCATCCAAATTCAAACCCTCCCCCCCACTCTAGAGGGAAGAATGATAAGGGGTAAGACTAAAAAGATGGAACTGGTGTATTTGGGGGCTTGTTTGCTTGTTTGGCAGAAATTAGGTTTAAACTCAAGGGTTAGTGCTTTAGTAGGCAAGTCCTTTACCACTTGGGCCACACCAACAGGTTTGCTTTAGTTATTTTTCAAATCAAGTCTTGGATTTTTTTTTTTTTTTGCCAGTCCTGTGCTTGAGCTCAGGGCCTGAGCACTGTCCTTGGACTTTCTCAAGGCTAGAGCTCTACCACTTGAGCCTCAGCACCACTTCCGGCTTTTTTCTATATGTGGTACCAAGGAATCGAACCTGGGTCTTCATGCATGCTAGGCAAGCACTTTAACCACTAGGCCAACCTCCAGACCTTTGGATTTTTTTTTTAAGAGCTGGGCCTGTGCGTTAGTGGTAGAGTGCTTGCCTAGCATGCACAAAGCCCTGGGTTCGATTCCTCAGTATCACATACACAGAAAAAGCCAGAAGTCACACTGAGGCTTTGGAAGAACTGAGATAACAGGAGACATCACCAAACCCAGCTAAAGATGAGATCTTGAAATACTTACAGGAGCTGCCAACACCCTGCCAGCCAGGCAGAGGAGAAAGAAGACCCAGGTTCTCATGGTGGTGGATAGAACTCTGTAGGAAGGAGAAAGAGAGAGAGAAAGAGAGACTTCAGTGTCCCTGAACATTTTTAACTCAAGGCTAGCACTCTACCACTTAAGCTATAGCTCCACTTACGGCTTTTCTTTTGTGGGTAGGAGGGTTCATTGGAAATAAGAGCCCCATGGACTTTTCCTGCTTGGACTGGCTTTGAACCATGATCCTTAGATCTCAGCCCCTGGAGTAGCTGGGATTACAGGCATGAGCTCCCAGCCCTGGAAATATCCATTTTCTTTTGTCTTAGCAGCCCTCTGGCTCAGAGCCACCACTTGAAACGATATCCAGCTGGGATTCAATAGAACTACTTTGCTTTCCTTCTGTTCCTTTTGGCCATTTCCTTGAATTGATGACAGACTTTTGGTTCCATGGATGGTTATGACAGAAAAGTCTCATTTCTAAATACACTTAGTTGGAACTTTAAGAAGTGAGTGAAGGAAGGTGAGAGGCTCATTTACCAAGTAAGAGTAACCAATGGTAGATCTGAATCTGTCTCTGAGGTTCTAAGACTATTTTCTGTTTTATTCTCAGATCTCTCCCCCACCCTTCCCTCCTCCTCTCTGTAACAGAAGGCACGAATGGGCAATAGCGGCCTCTTGCCAATTTGAGACAAAGCCACCGTGAAGACAAAGAACAATAGTCTTGGACTAAGTCTCCATGGAAACCTGAGGGTGGTCCATGTGTGTGTGCATGTACTCCCACATACATCAGGGTCCTGGGGCTTGAACTCAGGGCCTGGGCACTGTCCCTGAGCTTTGTGTGCTCAAGGCTAATACTCTACCACTTGGAGTCACAGATCCATTTCTAACTTTAAAAAATATATATATAATTAACTGGCAGGAAGAATCTTGCAGACTTCCCTACCAGGGCTGGCTTCGATCCAGGATTGTCAGATCTCAGCCTCCCGAGTAGCTAGGATGACAGGTGTAATCGATCACCTCCCAGTGGACAAATTTTACTTTGTTAACTAACTGGACTTTCATCTCCAAATGGCTCCAGAAAGTTCTTAAGCTGATTCTTTAGACTGATCTAAATCTGCCTCCCTGAAAACTTCTGACTGATCCTCCCTCTCCCTCAGGCTCCTCACCCCTGCTTCCATCGAAGACCCCTCAGCTGAGCAAGGACACCACTGGGGAAAAGGGGAGGGGTAGCTTGGCATTGTGGGAAAATCTCTGGGCTTAAGACTAGAATAAATGCCAGGCTGCTTCTTCTATCTACCTCAGTACCTCCCAGGGTATAGATTGAGTCCTCTATCCTGCCCAGACATTGCTTTGTCCACCCATCCATGGGAGATTATATTAGATGCCTTTGGAGATGGATTGAATCCTTATAAGACTCTTAGAACACTGCAGGCAAGGCTGGCAGTGTAGCTCAGTGATAGAGTTCGTGCTTAGCAACCAGAAGGCCCTGGGTTTGATTCCACCCCCCTTCCCATACACACTAGAAGCACGGGCTGGCGTTGGTACACATTGTCTTCTTTGCTATTATCTATCTTTTCTTGGATGAAATGAGAGTAGCAGAAACAGACCAGAGGAAACATGTTCCAGAATAATCCTTTACTGGGCTAGATGAGACATAATTAGTCAACCCCTAGTTCCATGGGATATGCATGGAATTGAAAAACAAACAAACAAAAAAACCCTGCCAGGTACCTGTAGCTTCTGTCTATAATCCTAGCTACTCAGGAGGCTGAGATCTGAGGATCCTGGTTTGTAGCCAGCCTGAGCAGGAAAATCCATGAGACTCGTATCTCCAGTGAACCACCAAAAGTCAGAAGTGGAGCTGTGGCTCAAGTGGTAAAGTGATAGCTTTGAGTGAAAGAAAGAGAGAAGGAAGGAAGGAAGGAAGGAAAAGAGAGAGAAAGGAAGGAAGGAAAGAAAACTCAAGGATAGTACCCAGGCCCTTGGTTCAAACCCCAACTGCCAGAAAAAACAAACAAGCAGGAATCGAAGGTAACTGCTGTGGGAACTTAGCACTGTTTCACAATGACTTGAACTCCCAGAGGAACGTGATGTTTCCTTTCCTATCATGTTCTAGAAGGTCCCTTCACATTACGCCTCACCTATCTGCTCAAGAATTTGTCTGAGATTGTTTGAGGTTGAAGGGCCAAAGAAAGACTGGAAGCTAGATCCAAAAGAAGACACACACGCACACACACACACACACACACACACACACACACGCACACACACACACGCACGCACGCGCACACACACACACGCACACACACACACACACACACACACACACACACACACACACACACACACGCACTTCCAGCTGACAACGATGGCAAAGCCATGTCATGGGAGAAACATCCCAGATAGGACTGGCTGTGGGTGAAATCAACTTTGAGGTTAGCACATCAGAAAAACGCCAGGCAGTGGTGGCTCATGGTTGTAATCCTAGCTCCTCAGGAGGCTGAGACCTGAGGATCATGGTTTGAAGCCCAGTTTGGGTAGGAGAATCTCTGAGATTCTTATTACCACCGATTAACCACCACCACTAACAAAGCCAGAAGTAGAGCTGTGGCTTAAGTAGCAGAGGGCCAGCTTGAGCGAAAAAAGCTAAGGGATGGTGTTCAGGTACTGAGTTCAAGTCCCAGTACTGGTGGGAAGGTGGGAGGGAAACAGATGGGAAGATGGACAGAGGGAGAAAGAAGGGAAGGAAGGTAGGAAGAAAGGAAAGAAGGAAGGAAGATGGAAGCCTGCAGAAAGGAAAGAACTAGCCAACAACTAAGGTGGTGGCTTCTTGGCCCTAAGGTACAGGAAAGAAAAAAAAAGCCCCAAGCAAGAGAGGAAATGGAGGCGTATTTCCCTTGGCTGGACGATCATCAAACATATGCATCCGTTGCCCAACCCGACCGTCGCCACTGCTTTGGGTTCTGGACATGGCGTCCTTTCCTGTGGCCTTTATTTGCTCTGGAGAGAACTGAACACTAGTCATTAGTATTGGCTGCCAGGTGGACCTGAAGCTGAGCTCTCTCTCTCTCTCTCTGTCTGGAAAGATTTGGAGGTGGAAAAGTACAGCTACCCTCACTCCCCCATCCCCAGCTCACCTCCTTTTTAACATAAAGGGTCTCCTTAGGTTTCCCTGGGTATGGAAAAGTCACTGAATGTCGCAGGAAGGAGGAAATCTCAGAGTCGCAGAATTCTAGACTGTATGGCTCAGGATTATTGACTCTTAGGAAGAGTAACATGGGGGCCAGGAGCTTTGCCTAGTGGTAGAGTGCTTGCCTAGCATGCATGAAGCCCTGGGTTCGATTCCCCAGAACCACACACACAGAAAAATCTGGAAGTGGTGCTGTGGCTCCAGGAATAGAGCACTAACCTTGAGAAAGCCCAAGGAGAGTGCCCAGGCCCTGGGTTCAAGCCCCAGGACTGATAGGAAAAAAAGGAAGAACGAAAGAAAGAACGAAAGAAAGAAAGAAAGAAAGAACGAAAGAAAGAAAGAAAGAAAGAAAGAAAGAAAGAAAGAAAGAAAGAAAAGAGAGGGAGCATCATGGAATTGAGTTGCAAATCTTCCTGTCTAACTGGAGGGTCAAAGATTTTAGGGAATGATGCATCTCAAAGACATTTGCTTGAAGCTGGGAACTGGTGGTTTCTGCCTAGCATTCCGACTCCTCAAGAGGCTGAGATCTGAGGACCATGGTTTGAGGTCAGCCTGAGCAGAAAGTCTATGAGACCTTTATCTCCAAAGAGGTTCAAAGTGGAGCTGTGGCTCATGTGGTAGAGTGAAAAAAAAAAATCTCAGGGACAATGCCTAGGCTCTGAGCTCAAGCCCCAGGACTTAACAAAAAAGAAAAAAAAAGGAAAAAAGAAAGAAAAAAAAAAGGGGGGCGTGACTGGAGTGGAGCTGTGGAGCCGAGGGTTGTGGGGCCTGGTCTGAGACACTTTGAAACACCTTGAAAAGTTTGGGCCAGGCAACCCTAAGATCCTTTTGAGCTCAGACTTCCCAAACCAATGCAAGAAAAAGCTCCCCCAAACCCAGACTTTAGTGCTCAATTCCCCATTTCCACCAGTAATATTTCTCTTGGGAAAGGAAGATGTTAAATGAAATCTAGCAAGGACTGTCAAAGTTCGGGGGACAAATCAGAGACTCTGGAATTTTGTGGCTAGACTCCACCCAACTGAGATTCCAGAAACACCACTAAGTTGCCACGTTTTCCTGTGGCTAGCCCAGACTCAGGGTGGGGCTTCATCCTTCTCCTTGGCGCCCTCTGGGGGAAACCACAAATAGCATCCAAGTATCCAGGTTACCCCATCCCTGAGGAAGGCCTCAGAAAACCCTAGACGTGGCTGTGTGTACCTTTCCATGCTCCTTCTGTGCAGACATTACTAGATCATTAGAACCCATTCCTTTTGGCTGCCATGACCAGTGGGTTTTCCATGAATGGGCCAGGAGAAAGTTCTTTGCTATGCCTCTTCTTTTCAGGATAGAATACAAAACTTGGGGGGGGGGGACAAGTCTCTTCTGGTTCCTATGGCAAGTGGGTGGAGACAAACTTCCAGATGTTGAGAAACAATCTAGCTGTTTACCTTGTTTTACTCCTTGTTTGTTTGGGTTTTTCTTTTTTCATCTGAGATCCTAATGCTATGACAAGGATGTGACCCAAAAGGATTCCCCTCACCCCTTCTCCCTGCCAAAAACTAAAGTTATTGTTAAATTTCTGGGGGGAATCCAGCGGTAGAGAGAGTTGTCTCTGTTTAGTCTCCCTATAGACATCAAGCCAGCGTCAGTTTCTATGGCATGCGTGACTGTTTAATATGTCTCAGGGCTAAGGAGGAGCCTGTTTTTCTAGAGGATTCTGTTTTTATGTGCTGCTTCTGGCCTGCAGGACTCATCTGTTCCTGTTTCATAAGTTAGGATGGGAGGGAAGGAGGAAAGGAAGGGGGGAGAGGAGGAAACAGGGAAAGAGGGAGTAACTCCCTTAATCCTTAGGTCTTCCCAGAAGCTCCTTGGTAGCTTTTTCTTGTCTCCCCTAAAATTGGTGGATTGGAGAAAAGAATCATCTAGAAGAATACTAGTGGCCACTTGAAACCAGCACTAGCTCTAATGATGATGAAGCCACATGAGCTAGGCAGACAAGCAAAAAGAGAATTTTGTTTTTCTCTTTTAATGCCAGAACTGGGGTTTGAACTCAGGACCTATGCTCTGTCCCTTAGCTTACCATCCTATCCCCCAGTCATAGAGCTTGGACTCTGGGCCTGGACCCTGTCCCTGAGCTCTACAGCTCAAGGCTAGTGCTCTACCACTTGAGCCACAATGCTACTTCTAGTTTTCTGGTGGTTGATTGGAGATAAGAGTTTCATGGACTTTTGTGCCCTGGCTAGCTTTGAACCAGGATGCTCTGATCTCAGCCTCCTGAGAAGCTAAGATTACAGGCATGAGCTCCCAGCCTTGAGAACATCCATTCTCTTTTGTCTCAGCAGCTCTCAGGCTCAAAGCCACCACTGGAAACTATATCAACCAGCACTGAGCTTCCCTTAGCTTTTTTGCTCAAAGTGGTTTTACCACTTGAGCCACTTTGGACTTTAGGGGAATCATTAATAGGAGACAAAAGTCTCACAGACTTTCTTACCCAGACTGGCTTTGAACCTTGAGTCTCAGATTTCAGCCTCCAGAGGAGCTAGGATTACAGCCAGAAGCCACAGATGATGGTCTACACAATACGTTTTTAAACAACAACACAAATGGGTGTAAAGAGGAGTTTTATATAACTCCCCCCCCCCCAGTAAATGGAGCTGCCCTGTTTGCAAAGGGGGGGGGAAGCAAGGATTGAATGATTTCATTGACATGAGGATGCATTAAATTAAATACGTGGGATCAAAGTGCTTCCCTGTGTGGGTGTTTGTGGGGGAGTTTCCTGCGTGCTGGGGGCAGGGTAGAAGTTCTCAGAGTATTCCCTAAATCCTTTCCCAGCCTGCAAAAGGCAAAGACCCTGGAGGGGAAAAAAAAAAAAGAAAGAAAGAAAAAGAAAAGAAAGAAAAGGGTTACCATGGTGACTAACATTCCTCAGAGAGTGAGTCACACAGCCCAGAAGAGCTCCTACAGTGGGTGGGACTTGGAGAAAGTTGCAAAAGTTGATTCCTTCTGGGGCTGCCCCTATACTCCCTCCCTCCCTCCCTCCCTCCCACCCTCCCACCCTCGCTCCCCCCTCCCCTTTGCCGATGTGGCAACTGGTGGCTAATTTAACTCTTGGCTTTCCCTAACCTAACAACTCCGATTTTTAACGCACTCATCCTGCTCATCCAATGGCCAGTTTCTGATCTCATTTAAGAGACTTTCTTTAGAAAGTTCCAGAGGATCCCAGACACTCTAAAGACCAGAGTCTTCTAATATCACAGATAAAGAGGCAAAACCCAGGGCACTGTCCCGGAAGACTGTCCTTAAATCAAGTCAGAAGTCCTTACCTGGGTTTGCTCTTTCTACAGCAGAATAGCCAGAGGCATCATTCTGAGATGTAAAAAAAAAAAAGGGGGGGGGGAATGCTCGTTCTCTGAGGAAAAAATGCATACCTCTTTTAGGGTGATCATCTTTCCCCTGATCCCTTCTCCCCCCCAAAAAAGACCTAAGAAGACCACTGGACAATCCCAAAGAAGTCATCTGCTATCCAACAGGCTGGATGGATTTCTGTGTGTCTTTCAAACCCAGTGAGGTACAAAAGGGCACTCTGGAATGTAGTCCTCTTATTATTATTTTTTCCTGTTTCCTTGCTGGGATGTTATCTGCGATCCTGTATCCTTGAGATCTCATTTGGTTAAGGACATGGGGCCCTCTCCTGGAAATCCAGGAGACAGAGGAACAGTGATCATTCCACCATGAAGGCTCAGTGTAGGTGACACTGAATGGGGCCAGACTGAGTTGGTGGGGTGGGGTGAGGGATTGGAGGAGGGAGGGTTAGTAGGGGAACATCCAGGCTTCCTAAAGAGGCTAAACCCCATTTTTGCCATTTGGGGGCCTGGGTGTGAAAATCTCTTCTGCTTCTTTGGGAAGCAAATCTAGAAAGACTGTTCTAAAACAAAAATAGGCACACAGGATCAACAGTTGACTAGCCACTCAGTAGTGGTTGTGATTGGAATCCCATAATGGTGGCCACGTTGACAAAGGAGCAAAAGAGGACAGACACAGACAGACAGACAGCTTCTGAAACCAGAGGGACAGAGAGAAGACATTCTGCGGCCAAGCCATAGTGGAATGGCTTTGTTTTTATTTGTTCCTGACAGACAAGTAACAAACTATTGAATTGCTTTCTCCAACGCAACAGGCAGTGGGTGTGTGAACCGGGGTTAGCAGGGAAAGCAAATCCACAGGGAGGAAGTTTCCTTACCTTTGTGGCAGGCAGGCAGGCAGGCAGGCAGGCAGGCAGGCACCAGGGAGAGAAGAACGAGCTGTTAGAAGGTCTGCAAGAATGTGCTGGAGTTTTGAGACAGACTACAGGAAGCCACTCAGAGCTGGGGGCTGGGTTTGCTTCCTCCCTCCACCCATAATCCCTCCTCCTCCTCCTCTGTCTCCTCCTTCTCTCTGGCTCTGCCTCCCCTGCTCTCCCCAAAGCTACCTCTGTCTTTTCATTTCTTTCTTCCTCTCCTGACCAGATACCCCCACTCCCTACCCTGCCCCCGTGGCCTCATCAGGAATGCCAAGGCTGGATGGACCCCAGGAATCATCTAGAACAGCTTTGTCTTTGTTCAGTGGGCCTAAAGAGGGAGAAGGATTACCCAAACATCCCCCTGGGGCAGAGCCAGGCCCAGTGTCCTGACTTTATGGCCAGTAAAACTTACAAGAGTATTCTGTTATATTATATTAGGTAATGTCAAGAAGAGCAAAGTAATTCCAAATAAGTTCTGTCTCTCTCTGTCTGTCTGTCTCTCTGTGTCTGTTTCTCTCTCTCTCTCTCTCTCTCTCTCTCTCTCTCTCTCTCTCTCTCTCTCTCTCTCTCTCTCTCTCTCTCTCTCTCTCTCTCTCTCTCTCTCTTGTTGTTGCCTGAACTCAGGCCTTAGGTGCTGTCTCTGAGCTCTTCAGCTCAAGGCTCTCTACCACTGGAGCCACAGCACCCCTTCCAGTTTTCTGGTGGTTCTGTGGTGATAAGAGTCTCATAGACTTTCCTGTCCTGCCTGGTTTCGAACCATGATCCTCAGATCTCAGACTCCTGAGTAGCCCAGATGACAGGTGTGTACCACCAAAACCTGGCTGAAGCCTTCCACTGACAAACAAAACAAGCTGTCATGAGCAGCTTCCCTGATAAATTGTGTGGGGTGGGGAGGAAATGTTCACTGTGAATTTTAGTTGTATATTTGATGGGGGGAAGAAGGCTCAAGGGAGGGTGGGTACACACAGTCATAATAGCCAATGTCCACGTGTGAAAGTGGAGTCAGGTAACTGGAGCAGAGGAGTTTGGGGTGTGGAGAGGTGTGGGAGAAGGGATGCTGTGGATTAAAGACGCATGATGCTCATAAATGGGTACAGAGAATTGAAACCCCTCTGTACGCCCATTTCAAGTTGATAAGATTATGTTGGCTTTGTGTTGGGCCTGGAGTTTGAACTCATTTGCGGTTACTCCTTTTGTGTGTGTGTGTTTGGGAGGGGGGTGACTTTGACTCTCTGCTTCCATCTTCTGATGACTCATGTTAGAGCCCTGTGGATAATCTAGGATTATCTCAGAGTCCTTAACATAATCCACACAAGTCCCCTTTGTCAGGAAAAGTCACAAACGTTGCTGCTAGAACCTGAACAGCCTGAGGCAGGGTGTTATTTAGTGAACCAAAGGTAGGTACCATTTCCACACTTCCATTCAGATTCTTCCCTCCCTTCCTTCCTTCCTTCCTTCCTTCCTTCCTTCCTTCCTTCCTTCCTTCCTTCCTTCCTTTCTTCCATGTGAGCAAGTACTGGTGCTTGAACTCAGGGCCTTAGACTCTTAACTTTTGCCACTCAAGGCTGGTGTTTTATCACTTGAGCCACACCTCCATTCCTAGCTTTTTGCTGGTTAGCTGGAGATAAGAGTCTTTGGGGACTTTGTCTTCCCAGGCTAGCTTCAAACCATAATCTTTAGATCTCAGCCTTTTTTTTTTTTTTTTTTTTGGCCAGTCCTGGGGCTTGAACTCAGGGCCTGAGCACTGTCCTTGGGCTTTCTCAAGGCTAGAGCTCTACCACTTGAGCCACAGCACCATTTCTAGCTCTGTGTATGTGGTACCGAGGAATCAAACCCAGGGCTTGGTGCATGTTAGGCAAACACTCTACCACTAGGGCACACTCCTGACCCCAGATCTCAGCCTCTTGAATAGCTAGGATTACAGATGTGACCCCCAGCCTCTGCTAACCCTCCTCACTTTAAAGATGAAGAAACCAAGGGCCAGAGAAATGAATGACCTGCTCTAGGTCTTAAAGTCTATAACCTATACACCACACAACACTGTCTCCTGTTCCCTCCTGGCTAGGGCTGCTCATCTTTCTATAGTTACTCCAAACCTCCTCTCCTTGTGTGTGTGTGTGTGTGTGTGTGTGTGTGTGTGTGTGCGCGCGTGCGCATGCGTGCGCGTGCACATCACTAGGGTTCAAACTCAGGGCTTTGGCACTGTCCCCAAGCTCTTTTTGCTAAATACTAGTGCTCTACCACTTTGAGCCACAGCCACTTCCAATTTTCTGGTGGTTCACTGGAGATAAGAGTCTCATAGACTTTCCTGCATTGGCTGGCTTTGAACCATGATCCTCAGATCTCAGCCTTCTGGAGTAGCCGAGATTATAGGTGTGAACCATTGGCCCCCAGCTCTCTCCTCTTCTTTTAGAGCAGCCAGATCCTCTCCAAACTCATCTCCTTGGCTAGTTCAGGGCCCCATGTTGCAAGGTCTAAGCTAGGCCTGAGCTGAGGTCACCCAGCTCTAGGCCCCAGGCTAAAGTCCTGTAGAAGTTGGGTTTGGGTTTACGCATGGCAACAGACAATGTTACACCTTTTGTGGGTCTGGCTGAAAGTCAAATCTGCCCTGGCACACTAGACTGACTCAATCATTGTTTCTGTATCATTCCCTAGGGCTGAGGCCTCCCCCCAACTCCACCTCTGCTACTCATTGGCTGCTGGGCACAAAGACCCCATTGTTATATGGTCCCAGGGTCCCTGGGCAGAGAAGCTGTTGACCACGCCATGGTCATCCACAGAGGAAGATGAAACAGAACTTCATCTCCCACTGAATAGCTAAAGACTCTCGCCCACTTCTTCCCAGTCCATAAGACTTTGTGTGTGTGTGTGTGTGTGTGTGTGTGTGTGTGTGTGTGTGTGTGCGCGCGCGCGCGCATGCGTGCCAGATCTGGGGTTTGAACTCAAGGGGTGGGTGCTGTTCCTGAGCTTTTTTTGTCCCCCCTCAGTCCTAGCACTCTACCACTTATGCCACAGCTCTACTTCTGGCTGTTTTTGGCGCTTAATTGGAGATAATGAGTCTCACGGATTTTCCTGCCTGGGATGGCTTCAAATCACGATCCTCATATTTCAGTCTCTGGAGTAGCTAGGATAACAGGTTTGAGCCTCAGTGTTCAGACACAAAGATTTGTATTCTCCTAATCTCAGGGAGTGGTGCTTTTATTTAGACTCTAAGGTAGAAAAGTCAGGATTTTCTAGGCACCTTTTGGGTTCAGGAGACCGAAAAGACTTGCCAAAGTCCCAGCAGGGAGTTGCAATGACTTTTTTTTATGGGGGGGGAGGTTGGGGGGCTTGAGCTCTGGGCCTGGGCGCTGTCCCTGAGCTTTTCAGGTCAAAGTTGAGCCACAGTGCCACTTCTGGGTTTTTTTTTTGGTAATTAATTGGAGATGAGTCTCATGGACTTTTCATGCCCAGGCTGGCTTTGAACCTCGATCCTCAGATCTCAGCCTGAGTATTACAGGCATGAGCCACCTGCATCTGGCCTTCAAGGACATTCTTAGAGTTCTAACAAGAGTGTTCCCACTGCCTGAGCCTGGTGGCTGTCCTCTGGCATCCCTGCTTTTCAGGTGGCTGAGATCTGAAGAGGGTCATGGCTTGAAGCCAGTCTGGACAGGAGAGTTTGTGAGACAGTGCCCAGGCCCTGAGTTTAAGCCTCCATTCCAGCAAAACACACACACACACACACACACACACACACACACACAGGATCACTAGAGGCCACTCCTGTCTGAGGGTGGCACCTGAGCCAGGAATGTGAGAAGTGACTGATAAGCTAGTACCACCATATCTGGGGTTAGCCTGGCTTTGGAAAACTCAAGCTATGGGATAGCAGCTGAGCAATCTGGAGATCTTCACCCCCACCCCCACCCACTAGAAGATGCAGGGAGACTGTTCCTTTAGGTGGTTGCAGGGGGGAGATGGCTTTGGGCCCGCCACGTCACTCCTAGCTTTGTATCTGTGGAGGCTGAGCAGAGAGGCTTGGTTTGTGGGTCATATGAGGGAATCCGCTGCCACGTTGTTATCCCTGGTTGGGCTTCAGGAAAGATGTTTAAGGCTGTGGGGTTTCCCTAGCAAATTGATACCTGTCTGTGAAGTATGCCACTGGCCCTGGACCGTTACAGAGAAGGGAGGGAGGAAGGCAGAAACAATTGATGACTGAGTTCCTCCACCTCTGCCCAGGGTGGCAGTAAATGGGCCAGAAGCAGCTGGGCTGTGCTCAGAGCCACAGAGACAGGGCCTAGAAGAAGGACGAAAGGGCTGGGAAACTATGAGTAAGAAATATATTTGCAGGCTCCAAATCCAGGCCTGGATCCTATCCCTGAGCTCTTTTGCTCAGAGCTGGTCTTCTACCACATTTTGTTGCTGTTGTTGGTCCCAGAGCTTGAACTTGGGGCCTAGATGCTGTCCCTGAGATTCTTTTGCTCAAGGTTAGCACTTTTATCACTTGAACAACTATGCCATATCTGGCTTTTTTTTTCCTGAGTAGTTAATTGGAGATAAGAGTCTCATGGACTTTCCTGCTCACGTTGGCTTTGAACCATGATCCTTAGATCTCAGCCTCCTGAGATCTAGGATAATAGATGTGAGCCACTGGTGCCTGGTCTCTCTCTCGTTACTATTTTTCCTCTCCTCTCCTCTCTTCCTTCTCTCTGTTCTGTCTTCCACGGTCCACGCCCTCCTCTCCCTCTCCTCCCTCTTCTCTCTTGCCTCTACCCCTTTTCGCCTCTCCCTCTCCCCTTCTCCTCCCCACCCCCACCACACCCCTCCTTCTCTTCTCCCCTCTCTCCCCTCTTCTCTCTTTTCTCCTCCCCTCTCCCTACCCTTTTCCTTTCTCCCCTCCCCTCCCCTCCTTCCCTCTCTCTTCTCCCCTTCCTTCCCCCCTCTCTCTCTTTCCCTCCCTCCTTCTCTGAGCCCAGATTCCAAGGACACAACGTTCTGATGCGGAGGTTTTGTTGGCAGAGGTTCCCAACCCCTCTGAACCCCTCCAGAGGCTCTGGAGTCTACCTCAGCCTCACCGCCCCCACCCAGAAGAGTTGTTTGTTCTCCCAAGATCCCAGAACCACCAGGGAGATGGGGGGAGGGACTGGAGGCAGCCTCCCCCCATGTCCTCCTATGGGCCCCAGCGCTAAGGCCTCCACCTCCCCCTTCTCCCCTCCCAACCCCGCCCCAAGTTGGGTTATTCTCCTGATTCAGACATTTTTGTGGGGTGAAGTCACCTCGGCCCAGCCAGCTAAGCAGGCTGCTGGCCCTGGCCTCTGCTGCCTGGCCCACCCCGCCTTCTTCTGCCACGTCCCTGTGCCCTCAGCTTCTTCCCGACAAGGTGGTATCTGCTTTCCTGCAAAGAAGGGCAGACACAGTGGCCAGGGCAAGTGGCATCCCCGCTTTGTCTTTCCCCAAGGTCCAGGGTAGCTCTGATTACCACCAAGCCCCCAGGGAAAGAGCACACGAAGAAGTCCTTCCATCAAGCCAGAGAAAGAGAGGCAGAGTCCACAGAGGGAGGGAAAGACAGACACGGGAAGAGAAAGAGACACAGACGGCGTTCTAATTAGAAGAGACAGATAAGGATATGCAGAGAGAGTCAGACAGAAATCAAATGTGGAGAAAACGTAAACAGGGCTGGCGGGTGTTGTTCAAGTGGAAAAGCGTTTGCCTAACAAGCATGAGGCCCCCATGATCAAATCTCAGTGTTGCATAAAATAAAGAAAAGAAAGACACGGCAAGGAACGAATGAGAGAGAAAGGAAGAAGGAAGGAGAGAATGAAAAAGAACAGCTCGGTGCTGGTGACTCGAATCTGTAACCCTCAGGAGGCTGAATCTGAGGACTCTAGTTCAAAGCCAGCCCAGGCATAAAAATCCCTGAGACTTGGGCCGGGAGTTTAGCCTAGTGGTAGAATGCCTGTCTAGTATACACGAGGACCCGGGTTCAATTCCTCGGTACCACATACATAGGAAAAAGCCAGAAATGGTGCTGTGACTCAAGAGAAAACCCAAGGACAGCACCCAGGCCCTGAGTTGAAGGCCCAGGACTGGCAAAAAAAAAAAAAAAATCCCTCAGACTCTTATCTCCAATTGACCATAAACAAAACAAAGTAAAAACATGGCTTAGTGGTAGAGTGCTTCCCTAGCCTGCATGAAGCCCTGGGTTTCATTCCTCAATACCACATAAACACTAAAAATCTGGAAGTGGTGCTGTGGCTCAAGTGGGAGAGTGCTAGCCTTGAACAAAAGAAGCTCAGGGTCAGTGCCCTGGGTTCAAGCTCTGGGACTCACACACACAAAAAAAGCCAAAAATGGAGGCGTGGCTCGAGTGATAAAACACCAGCCTTGGTTGGAAAAGCCAAGTGAGAACACAAGGCCCTGAGTTCAAACTCTACTACCAGCATCTCCTCCAGAGAGGGGGGCGGGGGTCCACATCCCTTCATCTCTGGAGCCTCCTCTGGGATTATCCTTGCCGGGCTGTGGAGTGTTTGACTACTGATTACAGATCTGACTCAAGTCACCATTGTTAACGACCTAGATTTCTTCTGTCCCTTAACACAGGGACCTCCCGGGGTGACAGCTTTACTGTCTTTTGTAGGACGTGATCAGGATGGGGTGTACTTTACTCCCCCCCCCCCATTCTTTCAGAGCCCATCCATCCACATTTACCAGCCTGCTGATTTCATTGATATGGTGGATTTTCTTGGTCTGTGTGAGTCATACTTTGAAAGTAGACAAAGCTAAACTTTGGTAAGAGAGGCAGGATAAGAATGAGCTGGTGTGGGGAAGGGGGAAGGGAGAGAGAGTAGAGAAAGTGACACACAAACCCGAGGAGAGGAAGGCTGAGGCATGAAGACCCAGTCAAATCATATATAAAAGCTGAAAGACAGACAGACAGACAGACAGACAGACAGACAGAGGGATGAAGAGGAGAGGAGAAGAGAGGAGAGAGAAGGAGGAGGAGAAGGACAAGAAGAAAGAGGAGGAGGAAGAGGAGGAGGAGGAAAAGGAAGAAGAGGAGGAGGAAGAAGAGAAGAGGAGGAGGAGGAGGAGGAGAAGGAGCACCAGTGCCACATACCTGTAATCCTAGCTACTCAGGAGGCTGAGATCTGTGAATTGTGGTTCAAAGCCAGCCCAGACAGGAAAGAGAATCTTATGTACAATAAATTACTAGAAAACTGGAAGCTCAAGTGGTAGAGCGCTAGACTCAAGCAAAAGAAGCTCAGGGACAGCACCCAGGCCCTGAGTTCAAGCCTTACAACTGACACAAGTAAAAAGAAGAAATGTTTCACAGATTTTCCTGGCCAAACCTTGAGCCTCAGATCTCAGCATCCTAAGTAGCTAGAATGATAGGCATGAACCACCAGTACCCTGCATTTTTTGCACCATTTTCCATGATTTTATTCTCATATAGGTGCACATGAGTGCCTCGGTTCTATTTCAGCCTCTCCCCTCCTATTAACCCCTACAGCCCCACATTTTACACTTCCGTCCTTCATTTCTTTTAGGCCTAGATTTTTATCTCTGTCACATTTCTTTATCCATTCATCAGTTGAAGGACACTTAGGTTGACTGTATTAAGTGTGGCTAATGTAATCAGGTCTTCTATAAGTGTGTAAATGTCTCCGCTGGATGCAAAGGTCTCTATTGTGTGCAAAGGTCTCTGTTGTATGCAAAGGGCTCCATTGAATGCAAAGGTCTCCATCGTATGCAAATGTTTCTGTTGTATGCAGATGTCACTGCTGTATGCAAATTTGCCTTCCTTTCTATAAGTGCCCAGGTGAGGCCTTCATTTCTCAATCCCTGACAGCAGCAATCACTTAACCACTTTTTTTTTTTTTTTTTGGTCAGTCCTACAGCTTGAACTCAGGGCCTGAGTGCAGTCCTTGAGCTTTTTTGCTCAAGACTTGAACCACAGCTCTGTGTGTGCTTTTTCTAGTAGTTGATTGGAGTTAAGAGTCTCACACAGGCTTTCTGGCTCCAAATGGCTTCAAACTATGATTCTCAGATCTCAGCCCCCTGAGTAGCTAGGATCACTAGTGCCTGGCTTGAGTTCTCTACCTCTCCAGCTACCCCAGTCCTCAATTTCTCCTCCCTTCCCCTCCTCTTTTCTCCCTTCTTCTGATAGGATACCACTATGTATATAGCCTAGGCTAGCCTCAAACTCATAATCCATTGGCCTCACTGCTGGGATTATAGGCATGCACTATCATACTCGGCTAGAAATCCAATTTCTGAAAAAGGAGATGCTGTTCCTTTTGTGGCTGGAAAGGAACACCAAGGCAGACAAGTATCAGGAAGGGATAAGATTGGGAAGAAAGTTTGTTCCAGCTTCTGGAACTGGAGCTGAAGCAATGTCTGGAGTTTGTTGTCTGGGACACCAAAATGCTTGAGATGATTCCACATCCAGCTATGCAGGGAAGGCTGCGCCAACTCTTCGTGGAGTCAGCTTTTACTCCTTCCAGCCATGTGAAGAATGACTTTTTGTCGGGGCAAGGCCTCTTCTGGAGTTTTTGTCTTTCCAGAGGGATGGGAGGAAAAGATAGGACTTCATACAGGGTGTCAGTACACTTTAGAGGCAGTAAGACCCAAGGGTTAGTTCTGAGTCTTCACACCTTGCTTCCAACATAAAATAATAATGGCAGTAGAATTCTCACAAAGTTTTTCCAAGGATTGGAGAAGTTAGTAACATTTATTAGGCAAAAAAATATGCAGCTCGTGTCTGTCATCCTAAGCTACTCAGGATTGCTGAGATGTGAGGATCTCAGTTCAAAGCCAGCTCAGACAGGAAAGTTCACAGGCATAGAATTCCAAAGGGCAAAGCTGCAGTATTTGGAGTTTCTAGTTCTGCACTTAAAAAAAAAGAAGAAGAAGAAGAAAAAGAAAAAAGAAAGCCACATTCCAGGTCTCCAAGCTACTCAAGTACTTATTTGGTGCACCCTGAAGCTATATGCCACGTTGTAACTGAAGCCCAGGTGGTGGCACATGCTTCTAATCCCAGCACTGGAGAGGGTGAGATTAACAAGGCTGGAAGATCTTGAGTTTGAGATTAGACTGGGCCACATAGTAAACTCTTGTCTTAAAAAAAAAATAATTAAAAAGATTGAGCCAGGCACTGATGCCCTCATGTCTATAATCTTAGCTACTCAGGAGGCTAAGATCTGAGCATCCTAATTGGAGGCCAACATAGGGAGACAAATCAAAGAGACTCCTGTCTGCAATTAATCAGCAAAAGGCTGGAAGTAGAGTTGTGGCTCAAGTGGTGGAGTACTGGCCTTGAGTTAAAAAACTTAGGGATAGCACTCAGATCCTGAGTTCAAGCCCCTTGGCCGACAAAAAAAAAAAAAACAACACACTAAAACTAAACAGAAAAACAAACAAACAAAAACAAAACCTCATGCCATCAGAGAGTCTTTGCTTCTGTTTCATATGGGATTTAAGACTGATAGAAAGGGGGCAAGAACGTGGCGTAGAGTGCTTACCTAGCATGTACAAAGACCTGGATTCAATTCCTCGGTACCACATACATAGGAAAAAAAACCCAAAAACTGGAAGTGGTGCTGTGACTCAAGTGGTAGAGCTCTAGGCTTGATAAAAGCCCAAGGATAGAGCTCATGCCCTAAATTCAAGTCCTAAGACTGGGGGAAAAAAAAGATAGATAAAAGGCTTTTGACAGATAATAATCTGATTTCATCATTAGACAGAGGAAGAAAATGAAGTTCTATGGGGAGAAAAAAAAATTTTTTTTTGTGCCAGTCCTGGGCTTGAGCTCAGGGCGAGCCCTCACCTTGGACTTTCTCAAGGCTAGAGCTCTACCACTTGAGCCTCAGCACCACTTCCAGCTTTTTTCTATATATGTGGTACCGAGGAATCGAACCCGGGTCTTCATGCATGCTAGGCAAGCACTCTACCACTAGGCTAAACTCCCAGCTCTTTCTCTTTTCTTTCTTTCCTATTTCTGATCTGTGTAGCCCAGACCAAACCTTGAGTTTCAGAGTCTCCTGTTTCTACCTCCTCAATGCCGGGCTTACAGGTATATGCTACCTACCACTTCCAATTTGGATGTTTTTTGTATGTGTGCCAGTCTTGGGGCTTGAACCCCAGCCTTTCACTCAAGGCTGGTGCTCTACTACTTAAGTCCCAGCACCACTTTCACATTTCTGGTGGTTCAATGGAGGTAAGAGACTCATAGAGTTTCCTGCCTGTGTTGGCTTTGAACTGTGATCCTCAGCTCTCAACCTCCTGAGTAGCTAGGATGACAGGTGTGAGCTATTTGTGTGTTGGGGGGCGGGGAATGTAGGGACCAGGAGAGCTAGGCAACCACCCTTGCAGCCCTTTTGTGCCATAAAGGATGCATTCATACAGGTTCTCCAGTTTCATTTATAAACATGGCTGGAAACATTAATTTAAAAGAAAAAAAATCACCTTTCTGGACCAGAAAAGCCCATGTCTGGAAAAATACTGACTATTCCCCACCCCCTGTAAAAATCCATTCCCCATGAGCCCCAGGGGGGAGGGGAGTTAGTGAACCAGGCCGGCCCCATGTGGGGTGGATGGGTTTGAAGAGTGGGTAGAGGGGGAGCTGGCTGTGCCCTATGGCCTGGCACCAGGTACCAAAGACTCTGGCTAGTCAGCAACCACCCAGCGTGCGTCTGGAACTTATTTTCCTGCTGCTGCCTTCAGAGCACAGAATGGTCCACTCACTCTGGTCCAGTTTTCAGCCATCACTGGAGCTCTATATCTCAGGCCATCTACTTTCCCACATGCCCTGATCAACAACTCTCTTGGTTCCCGAGAACCACAAGCTGTTATTTATTTATTCCCCTCCCGGCCCCTCTCCTGTACCCCAGGAAATTTTGGTCTTTCCCCCCAGGAACATAACTGCCAATTTAGCCTCAGCCTGACCACCCAAAGGAAAAGAGACTCAGGATGAAAGAGCATTTAATCCTGTGGCTTTGGAAGTTTTGTTATTAGCCAAAAAAAAAAAAAAATGTTCCCTGCCAACCTCCTCTTATTTTTCCAAACAAATTATTACATAGAATTTCTCCATTTATAAAATAGATCAATAGATCTCTTTGCCGGCAGGCTTGTTTATGAGAGGAAAACACTGGAAAGAAATGGAAATGTCCATTGGGAGAGACCAGAATAAATAAAAAGTCAGTGAGGCTATACAGTGGAATACTATCCAGCCATCTAAAAGCAGGAGACAGAACCCAAGAATAGCAAAAGTGCTAGAGGGAAAACAAAAATCCTTATTTTTCTATGGACAATATTTGGTTCATGGTTCCATTTTCAAGCAAACACCATGATCACATGGTGTTTGAAACTTTCCTAGTCCTATTTAAACTTGTCTAATATTTACTTGGTATTTAATAGAGTAATCAGAACATCCTGCTTTACCCTGAACGAAAGGGCTTCTTGAGCTTATGACTTTCAGGGCTCCAATAGAGAATTTGAGGTGAAATTTAGGTGAGTTGATCAGGCTACACTTTTTAAAGGAATGGAAATTTTCTTTTGGAAATAGTGCGATTACTGATTTCAGCTCATGTTAACAAGCCAGTCTGGCCACAAATGAAATTAATATACAGTTAATGTACATATGTTTAATGTTTAGTGTTTAATATATATGCTCTTTCTATATATATCTGTATGTATTTCTATCTATCTATCTATCTATCTATCTATCTATCTATCTATCTATCTATATGCATACCTTTTTTTGGTACCTCGCTCTTGTTTGGCTTCATGGTGGGTGCTCTACTACTTGGACCATGATTCCAGTCCAACGTTTTGCTGGTTAGGTGGAGATAAGACTTCACAGAATTTTTTGCCTGGGCAGACTTTGAACCTCAGTCCTTTAGATTTCAGCCTGAGTACCTAGGATTTCCATGATCATAATCTACGTAAGCCAGTATTTATAGTTTAAATAACAGAGCAAAATTATATGGTCTGCTACAAACTTGAAAGAGGAAAGATTAGGTACAGAGAAGCCCTCAATGAGTATTCTCTTTCTCTCTCCCCTTTTCCTCTCTGTCTGTTTCTCTCTCTTCTTCTCTCCCCTCTTCACTTCAGATCAGGGAGGCGTGGATGATTTATTGATAATAAGGTTTGAAAATCTTTTCTATTTATGTATCCTATAGCTAGGTACTAATGGTTTATATGTGTCATCCTAGCTATCCAGGAGGTTGAGATTTGGGGATCATAGTTTGAAGCTAGTCCCCTATACACACACACACACACACACACACACACACACACACAAAGTGGAGCTGTGTCTCAAATGGTAGAGTACCAGTCTTTTGCGTAGAAAAAGTAAAGGGAAGCTGGGTGCTGGTGGCTCATGGCTGTAACCCTAGCTACTCAGGAGGCTGAGATCTGAGGATCACAGTTTGAAGCTAGCCAGGGTAGAAAATTTTGTGAGCCTCTTATCTCCAACTAACCATGAAAATGCTAGAAGGGGAGTTGTGGCTCAAGAGATAGGGCACTAGCCTTGAGCCAAAGAAGCTCAGAGACAATGCCCAAGCCCTGAGTTCAAGTCCCTGGATGACCCCCCCCCAAAAAAAACCCAAACAATAAATCAATAAATGGGTAGACGGGGATTCTTCAACATCAGAACATGAAAACTTACAAATGATTGCTAAGCTGTCAAAGATCAGACGGGCTGATCTTTTTTAACAAGGTCACTGGGATTGGATCCAAGGACAAAAAAGGAAGCAGTGATGGAATAAAAAAAAAAAAATGACGACCTTGGATTAGCTCTGACTAGTTAGAACAATCTAGAATTCCAGAGGCACCTGTCATCTTGGGAGGTTTGGTCTGTGAGGGGCTGAAACTCAAGTACTGCTCTAAGAGTCTCAGACCTGAAAGGGAGGAAGTATAGGATCTTTCTGGGCTCCAGGTTGCAGGGCTATCTTTAGCCTCTACCCCCTGGTTAGGCTTCAAAGTCTTGTCAATGGTTTTTCCAGCCTCTTTAATTACTAAGAACATATGAAAAACCACAGCTTCTGTTTAGGTATTTTTAAAAAAGGAGTTGTGTATCCCACAAACAGATGCTTTGTGAAAATGGTTTCCAAATTGGTCCCTGAATGCAGGAAGAGGCAGAGGCCGGTTTAAACTGGGATGGTTGGGCAGAAAGGTTGATTTCTTTTGTCTCCCCAGTGGAAAGATTCAGAGAGACATTCTCCCAATGTGGAAATGCAGCCCAGCATCAATCCTAGCAACTCAGGAGGCTGAGATCTGAGGATCATGGTTCAAAGCCAACCCAGGAAGGAAAATCAGTGAGACTCTTATCTGCAATGAACTAGAAAAAGCCAGAAGCAGCACTGTGGTTCATGTAGTAGAGGGCTAACCCTGGGCAAGAGAAGCTTGGGAACAGGGCCCAGGACCTGAGTTCAAGCCCCAGGACTGGCAAAAAAAAAAAAAAGACTGGGCCTGCTCTGATCTAACTGGGGGGTGGGGAAGAGCTCACACACCACAGAACTGATATTTTATTCCAGGGATATGTTGATTTACACAGGGATATGTTGTCTTGCTTTTGTTCCCTAAACTCAGTAGCCACGTCTCCAAAGCCATGGGAACACTAAAAAAAAAAAAAAGGGTTCCAGTGGACACTGCCCAAGAAATGACAGGTTTGGGATTTGAGGAAACTGGAATTAAAGAAGGGCTCAGAGTGGGTGGTGACCCGAACCACGGGTCTCATCCCATAGCACAATCCTCTACTGGCCATGTTGAAGCCTTCGCTGCCTCAGCAGCTCGTGTCTTCATCCTAGATACTCAGGAGGCTGAGGCGGGGAGGATGATGACAGGCAGAGACAAATCCAAGAGACAGGCAGGGTCTATGCCCTTCCAGAGAGCAGGTGAGCCTGGAATCCAAGTTCAAGGGTAAGTCCTGGTAACAGAGCACCCTGACAGCCATGGAAGAAATCACTCATCTGCTGAGTGTTGATTCCCCAGGCAGAGAAAGGGGGTGAGTGGACAAGGTGTGGCCGACAACTCTTCCAACCCTGTAGGATCAAATCCAAGCCAAGAGGAAGGGATTACTTGCTGATGTGGAGGTTCTAGAAGGGTGTGGTGTGCAAGGGAGAAAGAGGAGTGTGTGTGTGTGTGTGTGTGTGTGTGTGTGTGTGTGTGAGTACTGGGGCTTGAACTCAGGGCCTGAGCACTGTCTCTGAGCTTTTGTACTTAAGGCTAACACTATCACTTGAGCCACAGTTCCACCTTTGGCTTTTTGGTGGTTCACTGGACATGATACACCCAGCCCCTGCTCTGTGATCACCCCCAGCCAGCCACAGGACTCCTGGTGGGTACAAGAAACTTCTCCAGCAGAAAGCAGAGAGCTTCCATTGGGAACTCAGATTCTAGCCTGGGGGTCGGGAGAAAGGGGGGCAGAGGAATGAACCCCGGGCGACCACTGTCCTGAGAGACATCCATGTCATAAAAGCTAGCCAGATGTCAGAATTCACCATGGAATGATCCACACGAACCCACACGGCCCCCTGGTGGCCAGAAGGCTTCGGCTCCTGTGCCGGCTGGAGAAAGCAGTCCTTGGGAGCCTAAGGGACCACAGAAGGCAGAAATGGGTGCAAGCCTTTACGCTGTCTTTCTTTAGAGATGCCAGCACACCAGCCAAGAAAGGAGAATGTGGTCTTCTGCCTCTGTTTCCTGAGCTTACTATAAGCCACACGATCATCATAGCTGGCCAAGTGTAAAGCTGGATCTCATTCTAGGTCCCAGCAGTGTTGGGTCATCAGTAAATGCCACACAAGTGAGTAGTTATTTTTTTAATGTCAGTCCTGGGACTTGAACTCAGGGCCTGGATGTTTGTTCTTAAATCTTTTGTGCTCAAGGCTAGCGCTCTGCCACTTGAGCCACAGTGTCTCTTTTGGCTTTTTCTATGTATGTGGTACTGAGGAATCGAACCCAGGGCTTCATGGCTGCTCTGCAAGCACTCTCCCACTAAGCCACATTTCAATGACCCTACTTTCAGTGATTTTTAGAGGCTAGAGTGGTTCACACCTGTAATCCTAGCTACTCAGGAGGCTAGGATCTGAGGATTATGGTTCAAAGCCAGCCTAGAAAGGAAAATCTATAGCTGGACATCAGTGGCTCTCTCATGTAATCTTAGTTACTCAGATCTGAGGATCATGGTTCAAAGCCAGCCCCGGGCATGAAAGTCCATGAATCTTATTTCCAATTAACCACCAGAAAACCAGAAGTGGTGCCGTTGCTCAAGGATTAGAGTGTAGCCTTGAACCCAGGCCCAGAGTTCAAGCCCCATGACTGACCAAAAGCAGAAAAAAAGAAAGAATGAAAACCTATGACACTGCAATGAACTCTCAAAAAAACCAGAGTGGGGCTGTGGCTCAACTGGCCGAGTGCCAGCCTGGGGGATGGGGGGGGGATCAGAACCCAGGCCCTGAGTACAAGCCCTAGTACCTGAAATACAAAAAATAAGACATAAGCATATGAGATGCAAACAATTAAGAGCTGTTACTTTGAACCACGACCCTCAGATCTCAGCTTCCTGAGTGGCTAGGCCCTCCTGCACACGGCTCTTGCCATTATTTTTCTTTTTTTCTTGAGTCTAAGAAAATCACTGGCCCCATGCTTTCCTTTATGGATGAAGAACAATGAGATCCAGAGAGAGGAAGTGACCTGCTAAAGATCACACAGCAAACAATTCTCAGAAGCCACAGGATGCTGGACTCTTGGTAGGAAGTTCTGGAAACTCCCAAGGCCTGCAAGTGAGCAAGCAGCCAACACAATGTCTTCAACAAATACAGTTGGACTTTATTGGGCACAGGGATGGTAGGATCTTCCTTGTTGCTCCATCAAGTAGCCTAGGAGAGATGAGAAGTTCGGTGGAACAATGTCGCCCCCTGTTGTGAACACGGTAGCGCTGCAGCCAGAGTCAAGGCTACAGGGAGAGCAAAGTGGGAAAGCTCCGCCTCCATCTTGAAAGACCTTTAGTACAGCCAATCACAGCCCAGGCCCACCTCTGGGCCACCCAAGCCTACTGGGTAGCTGGCTAGAAACTTCCAGTGCATGACAGAAGGGTACTGAAAAGGATCACAAGCAAATAATTTGCTGAGTGACCAAGATGACTTGAAAAACTAGTCTGTGATTCTCAGGTCTCAGTCTTTTTTTTTTTTTTCCTGCCAGTCCTGGGCTTGAGCTCAGGGCCTGAGCACTGTTCTTGGATTTTTCTCAAGGCACTAGCACTTGAGCCTCAGCACAACTTCTGGCTTTTTTCTAAGTATGTGGTACCGAGGAATCGAACCCGGGTCTTTGTGCATGCTAGGCAAGCACTCTACCACTAGGCCAAACTCCCAGTCCAGGTATCAGTCTTTTAAGTAGTTAGGATGACAGGTTATGAGACACTAGTGCCTGGCCTTCTCTTTCTTCTTTCCTCCTTCAACCTCCCTCTCCCTCCCTCTCTTTATCCTCTCTCTGACTCTCTCCTTTCTTTCTGGCTAGTCCTGAGGCTTTTACTCAGAACCTCAATTTTTTTTCCCACCAGTCCTGGGACTTGAACTCAGGGCCTGAGCACTGTCCTTGGGTTTTCTCAAGGCTAGTGCTCTACCATTTGAGCCACAGCACCACTTCTGGCTTTTCTATGTATGTGGTACCAAGGAATCAACCTCAGGGCTTCGTGCATGCTAGGCAAGCACTCTACCACTAGGCCACACTCCCAGCCTAGAGTCTCAAACTCTTGCTTAGCTCGTTTTTTTTTTTTTTTTGCTGCCAATCCTGGGGCTTGAACTCAAGGCCTGGGCACTGTCTTTGGACACTTTTGTTGCTGGAAGCTAATGGTCTGCCACTTGAGCCACAGCACAACTTCCAGCTTTTTCTGTGTATGTGATACCGAGGAATTGAACCCAGGGCTTCATGCATTTGTGCTAGCTCTACCACTGGGCCAAGCTCCTGGCCCTTGCCTGTTTTGTTTTTTCTTTTCTTTTTTTTTTGCTGGCACTATCCCACTTGAGCTACAACTCGACTTCCAAGTTTTTGCTAGTTAATGACAGATAGAATGTCAAAGACTTTCCTACTTGGGTTGGCTATACACCTCAGTTGTTGGCCTTCTGGATAGCTAGAATTACAGGTGAGAGCTACCAGCAAGCACCCAGACAAATTGCATCTATCCATTTTAATTAGAGATGCCCAACTGAAAAGTCTATGTGAATATTCCAAAATCTAGAAAGACTAAAACCCTGAAAGGCTTCTGGGCCCAAGAACTAGGGGAAGAGACATTCCACGCATGCCACATTTGGTTCTTTGCCCAATTATAGCCAGAACATCACATACCTGCAGGTCCCAGCCCATCCTGCAGGCCAGGAATGGGGCCTGAGCTACTTGGGGCCAAGGTAGGACACAGTCTTTCCTGTTTTGTTCAGGGTCGCCAGCAGCATGTCTGTGCTGTGTTCAGATTCGATGCTAACCTTCTTGTTGGGTAAATCAATGTTAAACTCCACTCCTGCAGGAAAAGAAAATAGGATATGTGGAGGGGCAAAGGGAAGGGTGGAGGAAAAAGAGACCTTCCCACTTACAGGAAGAAGCTCTTAAAATATCAAGTCATAATCATCCCACTCTATTCCTTAAGATCAAGGACTTTGGGATCACATAGACTCTGTTTCAGAGTCTATGTATAGTGTGTGTGTGACTCTGGGGATTGAACCTAGGGCATCACATATACCAGGCAAGACCTGTCAGTGAGTATACAGATTTCTGTGTATGTATTCTTTTTTGATTGTTTTATTTTGTCCATTTATTCTCTTTTTTGGGGGAGGGGGATCAGTTGTGGGGCTTGAACTCTAGACCTGGATGCTGTCTCTGAGCTCTTCAGCTCAAGGCCAGTGTTCTAACACTTTGAGCCACGGCACCACTACCAGTTTTCTGGTGGTTCATTGGAGCTGAGAGTCTCACAGACTTTCATACCTGGGGCTGGCTTTGAACCAAGATCCTCAGATCTCAGCCTCCTGAGTAGCTAGGATGACAGGTGTGAGTACCAGCACCTGCCTTAAAATAAATAAATGAAAAAATATAAAGATTGACTGAGACCTGGAACTCCCAAAGCTCTGATCACAATTTAGTTGCGACATCATTGAGCTCTAGGGTCAGATCTCAATCTTCTTTGGTTCTCAGTGTCCCTGTTGGGACTTGGGAGCTGGCTGGGTGAATAATAATTCCCTGAGTATGTCCAAAAGAGGAGTTGGAAGATTTTTGGTGGGCACCAGTGGCTCACGCCTGTCATTCTAGCTATTCAGGAAGCTGAGATCTGAGAAACTCAGTTTGAAGCCAGCCTGAATGGGAAAGTCCATGAGACTTTTTTTTTTTTTTTTTTGCCAGTCTTCGGGCTTGAACTCAGGGCCTTGAGCACTGTCCTTGGGCTTTCTCAAGACTAGAGCTCTACCACTTGAACCAGAGCATCCTTTCTGACTTTTTCTATGTCTGTGGTACTGAGGAATTGAACCTGGGTCTTCGTGAATGCCGAGACAAGCACTCTACGATCAGGCTAAACTCCCAGCCCCTCCATGAGACTCAGCTGCAATGAACCAGCTAAAAAGCTGGAAGTGGAGCTATGGCTCAAATGGTAGAGCACTAGCTTAGAGCGAAAAAAGGTAAAGGATAGTTAGTGCCCAGTCCCTGAGTTCAAGCCCCAGTATTGGCACCACATAATAAACAAACAAACAAAACTGTCCCCTGCTCTGCCTTGTGCATTTGAATATGCCACCACTACACTTCCCCCTCCCCCGTACCCCGATTACCTCCCAGCTTGTTGAGAACTCTAGAGACAGCCTCGGCACAGCCTTCGCAGGTCATGTCAACGGAGAATTCGTGTTTCTGAAAGACACCATGAGTAAAGCCCTGTGGTGATCCACATGCTAGGACAGGGCCACTCCTGGGTGGAGATGGAGTAAGATTATTTCAGGGGGAGCCTGTTTCTGAACCCCAGTCTCCTTATCTCAAGACTTCCATATCCCCATGGTGATATGGAGAGGGGATCTCCAGAAAACTTTAGTCAGGGGGGTGACACCTGCAAAGCTAGCTTAACAGTTGCATTTTATTATTATTATTTTTCCAAGCTGGATGCCAGTAGCTCATGCCTGTTATCCTAGCTACTCAGAAGGCTGAGATCTGAGGATTGAGGTTCAAAGCCAGCCTTGGCAGGAAAACCTATGGCTCTTTTTTTTTTTGCCAGTCCTGGGCTTGAGCTCAGGTCCTGAGCACTGTCCTTGGACTTTCTCAAGGCTAGAGCTCTACCATTTGAGCCTTAGCGCCACTTCCAGCTTTTTTTTTTTTTTTTTTTCCTATGTATGTGGTAACCAGGAATCGAACCCGGGTCTTCATGCATGCTAGGCAAGCACTTTAACCATTAGGCCAAACTCCCGGCCGGAAAACCTATGGCTCTTATCTCCAGTTAACCATCAGAAAACTGGAAGTGGAACTGTAGTTCAAATGGTAGAACACTAGCCTTGAGCAAAAAAAAAAAAACAAACAAAAAACCAACTCGGGGAATGTGCCTAGGCTCTGACTTCAAACTCTAGTATTGGCACACTTAGGCACAAACACACACACATGCACACACACAAATCAGTCCCCAGTCCTGCTTTTAAATGACTGATTTTTTATCTGTGGGCTTTATGTCTGTACTGGCAAGAACTCTGCCCATGGCCCCCAGGCTCAGCAGGACTTATCTTGTGAGCCCATTCATTCATTCACTTACTTGGAGAAATGTATTTCTTTTCTTTTCTTCCCCCCCCCCTTTTTTTTTTTTTGCCAGTCCCAAGGCCTGAGCACTGTCCTTGGGCTTTCCTCAAGGCTAGTGCTCTACCACTTGCGCCACAGCACTGCTTCTGGCTTTTTTGCCCTCCTCTGTATGTGGTACCAAGGAATTGAACCCAGGGTTTCATGCATGCTAGGCAAGCACTCTACCACTAGGCCACGCTCCTGGCCTGAAAAATATATTTCTGCATATTTGATAGATATTGTTTTGAGGAATAGAATTGTAGCAGTAGAATTCTGCTTTTAAAAATGCATTGGCTAGGGCCGGGAGTTTGGCCTAGCGGTAGAGTGCTTGCCTAGCATGCACGAAGACCCGGGTTCAATTCCTCGGTACCACATACATAGAAAAAAGCCAGAAATGGTGCTGAGGCTCAAGTGGTAGAGCTCTAGCCTTGAGAAAGTCCAAGGACAGTGCTCAGGACCTGAGCTCAAGCCCAGGACTGGCAAAAAAAAAAAAAGCATTGGCTGGGCCCAGAGTTTTGCCTAGTGGTAGACTGCTTGCCTAGCATGCACAAAACGCTGGGTTTGATTCCTTGGTACCACATACATAGAAAAAGCTGAAAGTGATGCTATGGCTCAAGTGGCAAGGTGTTAGCCTTGAGCAAAAAGTGTCCAAGGATAGTGCCCAGGCTAAGTTCAAGCCCAGGGCTGGCAAAACAAACAAAAAAAATGCATTTGCTTCATTTTTTAAAGAATTATTATGGGGTTGGGAATGTGGCTTATGGTAGAGTGCTTGCTTAACATGCATGAAGTCCTGGGTTCGATTCCTCAGTACCACATATACAGAAAAAGCTGGAAGTGGTGCTGTGGTTCAAGTGCTAGAGCACTAGCCTTGAGCAAAAAAGAAGCTCAAGGACAATGCCCAGATCCTGCCTTGATCCTCAGATCTCAGCCACCTGAGTAGCTAGGATTACAGGAGTGAGCTACCAGCACCCAGCTATTTTATTTTCCTTGGAAGAACTTGCCTGCAGTCTGTGAATAGGGCTGAGAAAGGGATATGAATGGAGGGAAATCTTCCTGGCTCTGAAACAGCAAAGTCCACAGCTCCTACATCCCTAACCCTCAGAGGAACCCATGGTGAATGAACCTAGTTTTGGCAGTGCAAGGATCCAAAGTCAACAGATATCACTGAGCAGAGGGCTGGCTCTCTCTCACATGGCAAGTAACAGGGGTCAAAAGACAAGAGGCTGACACAAAAAGGCCAACATTATAACACAGAGCTCCTCCTCCACTGTTCACAGCAAATAAACAGCAGAATAACCTCAAGGGTGATTAAAAGTTTGCCTTAGAGGTAGAGTGATCCAAATCTTTTTTTTTTTTGCTATTCCTGGAGCTTAAACTCAGGTCCTAGCCACTGTTCTTGAGCACTTTCGCTCAAGCCCAGTGCTCTGCCACTTGAACCACAGCACCACTTCCAGCTCTTTCTGTGTATATGATACTGAGGAATCAAACCAGGGGCTTTGTGCATGCTAGGCAAGCACTCTACCACTAGGCCACACTCCTAGCCCTCTTTTTCTGGGTTTTTTTGTTGTTGTTGTTTTAAGGTCCAAGATCAGCACTCAAACTCAGCAACTGATTCTTTGCTCATTGACTAGCGTTCCACCAACTGAACCATGCCTCCAACCCCATCTATGACGGTCTTGTCCTTACAGGTGAACAAATGAATGCAAAGAGAGATGAGGTAACTCACCTGATGGCATCCAGTTGGCAAGCTAGGCTACAGACTTTTCAGAGTTTTCTAAACCTGTGCTGTTAAAGCTTTTATCTGCATATATATATATATATATATATATATATTCTTCCCAGTTAACAAACCTAACTCCTCCCTATCTGGCTTTGAGGCTGTTTCCTGACAAATCCTCTCTTTGCTTTAATGATTGTATGTGGACCCCATTCCCACCATCTATGAACCCACCCCCAAAAGTGGGTTGGTCCCCAAGCTGCCTTTCCTTCACTACCCCCCACCCCAAACCTGATGGCCTTGACTGTCCCAAGCCCAGTCACGGGGTGATTACACATTACCACTAGTGAACCGGCTCAACTGGTAGGGCTAAGTCCATAGATTCTTTGTCCAGGGATTCTCTAAGGACTTTTCCCTAAGGTAGGCGCAAGACCCACAAGAAATGACACCTGATCAGTTTTAAACTATCAGATCCTCCAAAGACAGGCTGCTAAGACACAAGGTACCTGGGGCACACTTTTGGGGTCACACCATGACACATTAGTCATTAACTAAGTACCCAGGAAGTAAAAGTGAACACTTCAGGATCCCAACCAGTATCTCAGGAATGCAAATGGGATCTGGGCTCCTTCTTCAACTAGTAGGACAGGTTTTTTCTTTCCTCCTGCTTATCTTGCAGGCAGTCAAGATAGAGGCTCAGCCTGGAAGATAATGAGCTGAACTTGTATCCCATTCCCCACAATAAAAAAAAAAAAAAAAAAAAAAAAAAAAAAAAACTACCAATACATTTGTTTCATTAGAAATATGGCATAAGCCAGACAGTGGTGGCTCAAGCCTGTAATCCTAGCTACTCAGGAGGCTGAGATCTGAGGATCACATTTGAATGCTAGCCTGGGGCACAAAAGTCTGTGAGACTCTTATATCCAATGGACCACCAGAAAAATCCAAGTGGTGCTATGGCTCAGTGGTAGAGAGCTAGCTTTGAGCTGAAGAGCACAGGGACAACACCCAGACCCAGAGTTCAAGCCCCAGGACAGACAAAAAAAGAAAGAGAAAGCAAGCAAGCAATTAAGCAAGCACAGAGGACTAGATAAAACCTTGTTCCTACAAATTCTGCTGGGTTAGCTTTGGTGACTTGGAGCACGGTTCCTAGGCCCCAAGTCTCCCTGGGCTTCAGATGGAGAAAGTTCTGGCTGAAAAGGAAACTGTCTCCAGTCTGTTTCCAGGCAATGACTTGGAGGGAGGCCAGAGTGGGCAGGAAAAGTGAAAAATAGGGGGTAGGGGAGAAACCAAAAACCTCTGCGACATTCTTCACCTGTTCAGGGAGGGTTCCATCACTCTTCTAGGTCAGCCTCCCGCCCCCCCCCTCTTTCTCAGGGAAGGCCTGGGGGTCTCCGCACCCTCCTCTTTCTCAGGGAAGGCCTGGGGGTCTCCCACCCCCCCTCTTTCTCAGGGAAGGCCTGGGGATCTCCGCACCCCCCTATTTCTCAGGGAAGGCCTGGGGTCTCCGCACTCCCCTCTTTCTCAGGGAAGGCTGGGGGATCTCCCACTCCCCCTCTTTCTCAGGGAAGGCCTCAGGGTCTCCGCACCCCCCTTTTTCTCAGGGAAGGCCTGGGATCTCCAACCCCCCTCTTTCTCAGGGAAGGCCTCAGGGTCTCCGCACCCCCCTTTTTCTCAGGGAAGGCCTGGGATCTCCAACCCCCCTCTTTCTCAGGGAAGGCCTGGGGTCTCCCACCCCCCCTCTTTCTCAGGGAAGGCCTGGGGATCTCCGCACCCCCCTCTTTCTCAGGGAAGGCCTGGGGATCTCCCACCCCCCTCTTTCTCAGGGAAGGCCTGGGGATCTCCCACCCCCCTCTTTCTCAGGGAAGGCCTGGGATCTCCCACCCCCCTCTTTCTCAGGGAAGGCCTGGGGATCTCCCACCCCCCTCTTTCTTCAGGGAAGGCCTGGGGTCTCTCACCCCCCCTCTTTCTCAGGGAAGGCCTGGGGGTCTCCCACTCCCCTCTTTCTCAGGGAAGGCCTGGGGTCTCCCACCCCCCTCTTTCTCAGGGAAGGCCTGGGGTCTCCCACTCCCCTCTTTCTCAGGGAAGGCCTGGGGATCTCCCACTCCCCTCTTTCTCAGGGAAGGCCTGGGGATCTCCGCACCCCCCTCTTTCTCAGGGAAGGCCTGGGGATCTCTGCACCCCCCTCTTTCTCAGGGAAGGCCTGGGGGTCTCCACACCCCCCTTTTTCTCAGGGAAGGCCTGGGGTCTCCCATCCCCCTCTTTCTCAGGGAAGGCCTGGGGGTCTCCGCACCCCCCTCTTTCTCAGGGAAGGCCTGGGGGTCTCCCACCCCCCTCTTTCTCAGGGAAGGCCTGGGGGTCTCCGCACCCCCCTCTCAGGGAAGGCCTGGGGTCTCCCACCCCCCTCTTTCTCAGGGAAGGCCTGGGGATCTCCGCACCCCCCTCTTTCTCAGGGAAGGCCTGGAGTCTCCCACCCCCCTCTTTCTCAGGGAAGGCCTGGGGATCTCTGCACCCCCCTCTTTCTCAGGGAAGGCCTGGGGTCTCCCACCCCCCTCTTTCTCAGGGAAGGCCTGGGGTCTCCCACTCCCCTCTTTCTCAGGGAAGGCCTGGGGATCTCCCACTCCCCTCTTTCTCAGGGAAGGCCTGGGGATCTCCCACCCCCCTCTTTCTCAGGGAAGGCCTGGGGATCTCCGCACCCCCTTCTTTCTCAGGGAAGGCCTGGAGTCTCCCACCCCCCTCTTTCTCAGGGAAGGCCTGGGGATCTCCGCACCCCCCTCTTTCTCAGGGAAGGCCTGGAGTCTCCCACCCCCCTCTTTCTCAGGGAAGGCCTGGGGATCTCTGCACCCCCCTCTTTCTCAGGGAAGGCCTGGGGGTCTCCGCACCCCCCTTTTTCTCAGGGAAGGCCTGGGGTCTCCCATCCCCCTCTTTCTCAGGGAAGGCCTGGGGGTCTCCGCACCCCCCTCTTTCTCAGGGAAGGCCTGGGGGTCTCCCACCCCCCTCTTTCTCAGGGAAGGCCTGGGGGTCTCCCACCCCCCTCTTTCTCAGGGAAGGCCTGGGGGTCTCCGCACCCCCCTCTCAGGGAAGGCCTGGGGTCTCCCACCTCCCTCTTTCTCAGGGAAGGCCTGGGGGTCTCCGCACCCCCCTCTTTCTCAGGGAAGGCCTGGGGGTCTCCGCACCCCCCTCTTTCTCAGGGAAGGCCTGAGGTCTCCCACCCCCCTCTTTCTCAGGGAAGGCCTGGGGATCTCCGCACCCCCCTCTTTCTTAGGGAAGGCCTGAGGTCTCCCACCCCCCCTCTTTCTCAGGGAAGGCCTGGGGGTCTCCGCACCCCCCTTTTTCTCAGGGAAGGCCTGGGGTCTCCCACCCCCCTCTTTCTCAGGGAAGGCCTGGGGGTCTCCGCACCCCCCTCTTTCTCAGGGAAGGCCTGAGGTCTCCCACCCCCCCTCTTTCTCAGGGAAGGCCTGGGGGTCTCCGCACCCCCCTCTTTCTCAGGGAAGGCCTGGGGTCTCCCACCCCCCTCTTTCTCAGGGAAGGCCTGGGGGTCTCCGCACCCCCCTCTCAGGGAAGGCCTGAGGTCTCCCACCCCCCCTCTTTCTCAGGGAAGGCCTGGGGGTCTCCGCACCCCCCTCTTTCTCAGGGAAGGCCTGGGGTCTCCCACCCCCCTCTTTCTCAGGGAAGGCCTGGGGATCTCCGCACCCCCCTATTTCTCAGGGAAGGCCTGGGGTCTCCGCACTCCCCTCTTTCTCAGGGAAGGCCTGGGGGTCTCCCACCCCCCTCTCAGGGAAGGCCTGGGGTCTCCCACCCCCCTCTTTCTCAGGGAAGGCCTGGGGATCTCCGCACCCCCCTATTTCTCAGGGAAGGCCTGGGGTCTCCCACCCCCCTCTTTCTCAGGGAAGGCCTGGGGATCTCCGCACCCCCCTATTTCTCAGGGAAGGCCTGGGGATCTGCGCACTCCCCTCTTTCTCAGGGAAGGCCTGGGGATCTCCGCACCCCCCTCTTTCTCAGGGAAGGCCTGGGGATCTCCGCACCCCCCTCTTTCTCAGGGAAGGCCTGGGGGTCTCCCACCCCCCTCTCAGGGAAGGCCCCGGGGAGTGTCCGCAGCCCCCCGTGAGGGCAGCCTGGGGCTGGGCAGCCGTGCGCCGGGCAGCGGGCCACTTACCGGCATGACTGAGACGGTGGTAATGGCAGTGGCCGAGACCGCGACAAAGGCGACGCCTTCCCGGGACCGGAGCTGCGCTTCCGGGAATGCGCGCTGGGAGGCCCCGCCCCCTCCGCTAACATTCGGCCAGGCCACGCCCCCTCCCTGCACTGGCCTAAGACGAAGCCACGCCCATTCCGCCCGCGCGGCGGATCAGGCCACGTCCCCGTGGGCTGGCTTTTGGTTCCAAGCCACGCCCCCTCGGCCTGTGCGGCGCGTTAGGTTCCGCCCCCAGCACTAGGGTTTGATGAAAGCCACGCCCTTTCCGGGGTCGGCCAGTGGCTTGGGCCCCGCCCCCTCGGGCGGGCTCCGCCCCCTTCCGGCCACGTCTGCTGGCTCAGTGCCCTCCACTGCAGACCAGTTTTGAGGATCCCTCCCTCTGTGTCAGGCCTTTGTGTTAGGGACCAGGAGGCCCAGGCGCCGGGCAAAGACCAGAGCCCAGCCTTCCCATAACGGGACCTTGTCAGGCTTGGGCAAGGTGCAGGTAATGGTAATGGTGGGCTTCAAGGAAACAGGGTTGCCAAACGAGCTGGGTTCTTGAATGATGAAAGGCGTGAGTGACATCCATCCAGGTGCACTGCAACCCTTTTGTACAACTATTTAAAGAGAATAATACAGTGTCAACGAAGAAGCTGGGTCCTAAGGGCACAGGGACACCCTAACTCCCACTGGAGCGACTGGAGGACAGCTCTTGGGACAGAAGAGGGAGTAGCCTTTATCCATAGGGATGTGTGTGTGTGTGTGTGTGTGTGTGTGTGTGTGTGTGTGTGTGTGTGTGTTATGAATGAAGTCTGACGAATTGGGAGAGAGAAGCAGGGAAAAGAGCCCTGGGCAGCATGTATAAAAACTGGGAGACAAGAGTCAGTATGCACTGAGAGACAGAGGGAAATTCAGATTTGAGTTTCAACGAATGCACTTGATAGATGCTGGAATATGACAGCATATGATATCTGCCTGGCAAAAGAAAAAAAAAACAAACTAGATGGACGCAGGATTTCTTCAAGACATTTGTAAACAGACAGGTGAAGATTCAAAGCTCCAAACTCACGCATGCACAGCACAGAGTGATTCTGTCCTTGGATATTTCCTGCCATAATTGTGCCAGGATGCTCAATCCAAATAGAAGAGAGAGAGAGAGAGAGAGAGAGAGAGAGAGAGAGAGAGAGAGAGAGAGAGAGAGAGAGAGAGAGAGAGAGAGAGTGATGTATGCTACCACTAAAGTCTGAACTCAGGACCTGGGGGCTGTCCCTTAGCTTTTTCACCTAGGTGGTGTTCTACCACTTGAGTCACAGCTCCACTTCCAGCTTTTGGTAGTTAATTGGAAATGTCTTTTTTTTCCTGTGCCAGTCCTGGTGACTAAATTCAGAGTGTGGGCATTGTCCCTGAGCCTCTCTGTGCCCATTCGCAGCCAGAGATAAGAGTCTTACATTCTTTCCTGTCTGAGGTGACTTCAAACTGCAATCCTCAGATCTCAGCCTTGAGAGTGGCTAGATTACAGGCCTACCCTTTAATTTGACATCATTACCTGCTAGTACAATTGATCTGGAACTTGCAAGTCTCTGGAACTGGGAGAAACAAATTTGCATAATTTGTATAATTTATAAATTATCCAGCTTGTGGCAGCGGACATGGATTTAGACACTGCACAAGATTAAGGGGCAGGCAGACCACAACAGATCTATCATTGCTTCAAAAAAAAAATGTGCTTAGAAGAGACCTGTGTACTGGGTTGGGAATGTGGCTTAGTGGTAGGGTGCTTGCCTAGCATGCATGAAGACCTGGGTTCATGTGTTGATTCATGAGGTTGATTCCTCAGTACCATATACAGAGAAAAAGCCAAAAGTGGCACTGTGGCTCAAGAGGTAGAGTGCTAGCCTTGAGCAAAAGAAGCTTAGAGACAGAGACCTGTGTTATCTCTGTTCACCCTTTTCTGGAACTTTTTTTCAGACATACCGTGTGCTTTTGGGGCCACTATAGCCCCTAGCATTATTTAGTGGACTCTAGACATTCCAGCACAGATAATTGCCCAGTCCTCTTGTCCCTTCATTCTCATCAGAGCATTCCAGGGCTCCAGGGTTTCAAAGTTTTGCTTAGTAAGAAAAGCTAGATTAAGCCATGTTCAATTCCTGGCTATTTGAGGCAGTTTGCCTTCCTGAACCTCCTTTCTCCTCTACAAAGAAAGATAATTATCAGATCTAGACTGCTAGTGACCCTCATCAAATAGTTTAGTACTTCGTGTCCTCTAAAATGCTCAGAAAGTGCTCAGGGTTTGTTCTGGTCCTGGGACATGAACTCAGGACCTGGGTGCTGTCCCTGAGTTCTTTTGCTCAAGGCTAGTGCTCTACCACTTTGACCCATAGCACCACTTCTGGTTTTCTGATGGTTGATGGAAGATAAAAGTCTCATGGGCTTTCCTGCCTGGGCTGGCTTGGAACTGTGATCCTCATATTTTAGCCTCCAGAGTAGCTGGGATTACATCAGTACTTGGTTGACTTTTACTTTTTAAATTACAGAGAATGTGAAAAGCCTCTTACTGTAGGAAAACAAACCCCCTGCAAACAATACACCTAAAGTGAAAAATTCTTTGAAGCCCTTTCCATGCCTCTTTCCCTCAAGTGGATAGTGAGAATGAAGGACGAAGCAGACAGCTTTGTATCCATATTTTTCTAGCAAAGGATAAGCTTGCAACAATTTTACTTGATGACCTTTTCAACTCCAGAATGGATTGATACTTTGTTCCAAACTAGGTAAGTATTCACTAAAGCAGAAGGAAGAGGATTTGTCTTGTCTGCTTTCCTTCCCTCCTTCCCTCCTTCCCTCTCTCCCTCCTTCCCTCTCTTCCCTCCCTCCCTCTCTTCTCCTGTATTCTGCCAATTCTAGGGTTTCATCTCAGTCCTAGATTCTCCACCCCCCCACCCAAGGGGGTGTTCTACTATTTGAGCTACAGCTCTACTTCTGGCTTTTTTGTGTGGGCTAACTGAAGTTAATCTGGAAGTTCCAGACTTTGCTGCCCCAACTGGCTTTGAATCTCAGTCCTCAGATCTCAGCCTCCTGAGTAGGTAAGACTACAGGTATGAGCCACAAGGGCCAGCTTCCTGTTTGTTTTATATTGCACTTCCTCTTATTACCCCTTAATACGTATAATTAACAGTTAAAAAATACCAACCAGGCACTGATGATTCATGCTTATCATCTTGGCTATTTAAGAAGCTGAGATCAGAAGAGCATGGTTCAAAGCCAGCCTGCGCAGTAGAGTCTGTGAGATTCTTATTTCCAGTTACCCTTTAAAAGCTGGAAGTGGTGCTGTGGCTTAAGTGGGTGAGTGTTAGCCTTGAGCACAAGAGCTCAGGGTCAATGTTCAGGCTTGAATTCAAGCCCCAGGACTAGCACACACACACAAATTCAAACCAATAACAGGATCATTAAAAACAAATCATATAATACTAATGGGTGTGGAAAGAAAAGCAAGCCATTCTTCTATGCTGGCCAAAGTTTGTTTCTCTGTTAGTCATCATTAACAGGATGTAACCCTTTCTCCACAGTAACCTGAGCATGCAGAAACAAGAACATACAGGAAGCCAGGCACCAGTGGCCCACATCTGTAATCTCAGATACTTAGGAGGCTGAGATGTTAGGAATGTGGTGTGAATCCAACTTGGGTAGGAAACGTTGTGAAACTCTTATCTCCAAGTAATCAGCAAATAGCCAGAAATAGGGCTGTGGCCAGCCTTTGAGCTAAGAGAACACCTAGGGATGGGAATGTGGCTTAGTGGTAGAGTGCTTGCCTAGCCTACATGAAGCCCTGGGATGAATTCCACAGTACCACATACACAGAAAAAGCCCGAAGTGATGCTGTGGCTCAAGTGGTAGAGTGCTAGCCTTGAGCTGAAGAGCTCAGGGACAGTGCCCAGGCCATGACTTCAAGCTCCAGGACTGGCAAAAGAGAAAGGAGGGGAGAGAAGGAAAGAGAGAGAGAGAGAGAGTGCGAGCCTAGGCTGAGTTCAAGTCCCAGTATTGTACATGCATGGGTGCACAAACAAACACACATACAGCAAAACAGCCCAGGCAGAAAAGCACCTCTCCCCAACTTGTCTATAACCAGCAAAATGCCAGACTAGAGGCATGGCTCAAGTGGTAGAGAACTAGCTCTGAAGAGGAAAACAGATTAAGAGCTGGAGGCTCTGAGTTCAAACCCAGTACCAGCACACATACACACACATTTAAAAAATATAAACAAGGGCTAGGAGTTTGGCCTAGTGGTAGAGTGCTTGCCTTGCATGCACGAAGACCCAGGTTCAATTCCTTGGTACCACATACATAGAAAAAAGCCAGAAGTGGTGCTGAGGCTCAGGTGGAAGAGCTCTAGCCTTGACAAAGTCCAAGGACAGTGCTCAAGACCTGAGCCCAAGCCCAGAACTGGCAAATAAATAAATAAACAAACCCTGTTTGATATCTGTTACAAGGAGACTAATAGTAATATAGACCTGTGAATTTAATAAAAGTATATTATACAAATGTTTGTAAAGATCACATTGAAATTCCTTAGTACAATTAACTTAGGTAATTTGTGTGAGAGTGTGTGTGTGTGTGTGCTGGGAGTCACTGGGGCCCAGTTCTGTATGTTTTTCAAAAAAGTAAAAAAAGAAAGCTTTACAGGAAATGGTGCATGGCTCAGAGTAGAGTGGGTAGCCTTGAGCAAGAGTTGAGGAATAGGGCTGGGAGTTTGGCCTAGTGGTTAAAGTGCTTGCCTAGCATGCATGAAGACCCGGGTTTGATTCCTCGGTACCACATACATAGCAAAAAAAAGCTAGAAGTGGTGCTGAGGCTCAAGTGGTAGAGCTCTAGCCTTGAGAAAGTCCAAGGACAGTGCTCAGGCCCTGAGCTCAAGCCCAGGACTGGCAAAAAAAAAAAAAAAATTAGCTTTACATTTTTCTGTTAGAAAACAAATGGCAAATGTCTTGCTCTGCCTTTAAAAACCACAGCAAAAACCTGCCCAGGAATTCTCCCACCAGCCTCTGACTAAAGTCCAGGTTCCTTGGTGAGGCTAAGATGGATCTTTGCAGGTTCCCTCAAGTCAGCAAACTCTGGATGATGCCTGATCCTGTAAGCACCAGGGGAGTTCAGGGCCTTCACACCTGCCATCCCAGATACTCAAGAGACTGAGATCGGAGGATCCAGGTTCAAAACCAGCCTGGGTACAGAAAGACCTTGAGCCTTTTATTTCCCATTAATCACTAGAAAGTGGAAAGTGGGGCTGTGGCTCAAGGGGTAGAGTGGTGGCCTTGAGCTGAAAAGCTCAGGAACAGCACCCAGGCCCAGAGTTCAAGCCCCACGTCTGGAAAAAAAACCAACCCCCCCCCCCAAAACTCTTAATCTTCAATGGACCACCAAGAAAGGGGGTGGGGGAGCTCTGTGGCTCAAGTGATAGAGCTAGCCTTGAGTAATAATAATAATAAAAAGAAAGCTTAAGACAGTGCCCAGGCCCTTGAATTCAAGCCTCAGGACTCTCTGTCTCTCTTTTTTTTTTGGCAAGACACAGAATCAACTGAGGCCTAACCTAAGAACCAAAGCCATCCCGTCAGAAAAATGCCCACCCACCATGACCAATAGAGGGCCCACCCAAGTCTGGGTCCTGGGTGTGTGTGTGGGGGGTGGGTGGAGGGGAGGGATGGATCTTGGGGATGTCCAGCTGGAAGTAGAGATGAAGTTACCTTTTACAGGTGAAACCCAAGGAAGGACCGACCCTAGCTTTGGCCAGGGCGTCGCGCATGCGCACTCGCGGGGTTCGGGGGGTAGGGGAACCGTCAGTGGGATTTCCAATTTCCTGATGAGAACTGTCGTTAAATAATCGGGTGGGATGGGGGTGGGGAAGGAAAGGAGGACTTCCACGCAGACCAACCTTCCGCAGGGCTCGGCACCCCCCACCCCCAAGGCCCCAGATGCTCTGGGCTTCTAGAGCTTTTCCTTCCACATGGGTGCTGACGAACGCCGAGCGCGCCCGCCGAGGGCTCGATCCCGGGACGTGAAAACAAACAAAACAAAAAACAGTTGTTTAGCAGGGGAGGATTTAGGAAACCCAACGGAACTGGGGAAACTTGGCCACTCGGGTCTGCCAAAGAAGTATGCAAGGAAGATCAGGCACGGTGAGTGAGGGGGAGGGTGTGTGTGGGGGGTGGGGGATGCTCAGGGGCCCCGGAATTCAACAACTGAGCTCAAGAACCGAGGAAGGCCGAGGAGGGGGGGCAAACCGAGCCCCGACAGCTTCCCAACCGCCCCCGGAGGGCACCGCAGCCCCGGGGCTCTGTCTTTGGAGCACGGCGACCCCGCCTCCCCGGCCTCACGTCAATCAGCGCCTTCCAGCGTTGCGATTGGTCCGGGGACTTCCTAAGGGTGTTTTTTTTTTTTTTTCAATTTCCCTCCCCGCCCCCACGCCCGCCTTCTAGTTGCTTGGGGTTTACTTCCCCAAAGTACACGGGCCCCACCTTGTGGAGCAACCGCTCCTGTATGGGCAATGGGTCCCCGCCCAGAGGAAGAGATCTGAACCAATGGGAGCGGCGCTTTGTCATTATTGGTCGTTAGAGGTATCGGTCGAAGAAGGTCCCACCCTCTTTTTCAGTATCCCTCCAAGCTATTGGTCGAGGGGAATGCCAGTCTTCTATAGGGAAGCGCGAGCTTTACGTTCTCATAGGCGGTCGTGGAAGCCAATCAAGAGCCACACCTTTTATCTTGCGCCCTCATCCAATGGCTGTTCGAAGAGCTCCAAGGACGCAGTCGGGATTGGTCCCGGCCTCGCTCGACCTGGCCGCAGCAAGTTCGGTTGAGCCGCGGCTATATAGACCGGTGGCGGAGCACGCGTGTGTGCGGACGCACTTGCGTGAGGGATTCCTTGCCGCCTTCCGCCGCTGCTGTGGAGCAAAAGCTTGTTCCTCTCCCACTCAGCCGCGCAGGTACGCCGTGGGTGGAGGCACGGGCGGGCGGGGCGTGGCGGGGCGTGGCGGGGGGGGTGGGTGGGCCCCGGGGGAGGGCGACCGCGACGGCGGCGGCGGCGGCGACGAGGAGTTGGGACACTCGAGTCCGTCCGAGGAGTGGCCACGCGAGTCGCGTCCCCTCCTCCCCCTCCCTCCATGCCTCTCCCCACCCCACACTCAACGGCCTCCGGGGCGCGCGCACACACACACACACACACACACACACACACACACGCGCGCGCACGCACGCGGGCCTCCATCCCCGCCCCCCCTCCACCCCGCGTCCCGCTCCGCCACCCGGGGCGGGCGCGCGCTCCCGTGTCCGCGTGCACGGCGGGGACGGGGTTGGTGGGGGTGGGGGGCGGCGCGCGAGCCGCGTCCAACCGCCACGCGGAGCGGGCGCGAGCCTGGGCCTCTGCCCACTGTGTCTCCCCTCCCTCCCGGGCTTCCCCTCGCCGCGCGCCGGGGGTGGGGTGGGTTGGTGGCAACGTTCCTGTCTTTGGGGCCCTGGACGGGAGGGGAGGGATGGGGGGGGTGTGGGGGAGGGCGGGCGGTCCGGATCCGATGGGAGCCGGGGGTGGGGGGTGGGGTTCCCCCCTCCCCGGGTGTGTTTGGGGGAGGGGGGGATCGTGCAAAGCAGAAGCGCCTTCGGGCCCGGGGATTAAAGGAAGTCGAGGAAGGGAAGCCTGCAGCCCCGCGAGCGTGCCCGCCCCCCCACGCCCGCCCCCCCCCCCGGGGAACCGGTGACCGGGACCGTCCGGCCGGCGGAGGGGTGGCGGGCGGCGCGCACGAGGCCCGGCGCCGGGGTCTGGAGCTCCCCGACCCCCCCGATCGTGTGGGATCCCGTGCGCCACGCGCCCCCCGTGGGGCTCCAGGACGTCTCTTCCCCCCCTCCCCACCCCCTCCGTGCAGGCGCCTGGTCAGGGGCTGCAGGAGAGGCCCACGGGGTTGGGTGTTGAGAAGAGAGAAGGGTTTCGGGGCTCCCCTACCCCCCCTCCACCCACCCACACCCGGCCTGGGGGTGGCAGGGAGGAAGAACCACGTGGAGGAGGAAAATGAGCCAGCGGGAGCGCACGGGCCCCGGTGGGGAAAGTTCCCGCCAGCAGGAAGGCGGGCGGCCGGCTCGCCGGGGTCCCCCGAGGCCCGTTTCCAATCGCCACCCCCCAAACACACACACACACGGCGGTTCTCCTTTTCCTCCTAAGTCGAGCAGCGTTGTGGGGAGAAAATGAGCGCTCGGGCTGCGGCGCTGATTCCAGGCCGTGCCGGGTGGAAGGATGAATGGCAGGCTGCTCCCGGCACCCGCCCAGGTCGTGAATTTTATTTACTCTCCCAGGTGATGCGTGTCCGTCTGTAGACAGTTGCCTTGCCCACTTGTCTTTGGGGTGTTTGTTTTTGTGTGTGTGCTTTTTTTTTTCTTCCCCCCCCAGCAGAAGCTTAACATACTTTAGAGTATTTGAAAACCACCCAAGCGCACTTCTTAGCTTTGTAAAATAAGTGCTGTATTTTTGAACATCCAGTTACATTTGTGGTCATGACAGCACAAATGTGTCTGCTTCAGACAAGACTAGAAAAAGTTTTGAGACTGGCTTTGACTGACTTTCCTGTAATGAGTGTTTTCAATCTGTGTTTTCTTTTTAGGACACAAGGTCTCACTGTGTAGCCCAGGCTGGGATGATAGGCATGTGATACCACACCCAGCTTCTCTTTCCCTTTGTCTCTTTTTCTTTCCTTTCCTCTCCTTTCCTTCCTTCCCTCCTTCCCTCCTTTAGTAAGATTTTAATCTATTGTTTTGTACAAATGCTTTTTAGGCCTTTTCTTCCCAGAGGAAACAATACATAACGTCCTTAAAAACTGAGGAAATTTAGTGTTTTCTGTTTCTATGTACCAAGTATTTTCTTCCCTTATGGCTAGAAAGTAGCAATAGGTAAAGGATCAAAATATTGTGAGGACAAGTTCTTGCCATAAATTAATAGTCTGCTTTAGAATGTAGCATTGTTTTGCAAGAAACTGATCCTGTGTTGCTGTTGTGTCTAACCTGTATTTAGAACTAGGTTACAATGACCTACTTGAAACTGTTAGATCCAGCTAACTTTTATTCCTGATGGGGTAAAGTACATTAGAATTCACAGAGGGGGATTTTTAATAAACGTCGACGTCACCTTCAGCTATGGGAAAGTTGTGTGCTGTTTCTGGCCTGAAGAAAAAGGTTGTCCTCAGGGCAGGCGTATTAGGGTGGTGATTTCACAGGGTGGCACCTCAGCTGAGAACAGGTGCACTCATTTGTTACAAGAGAGTGAACTTGGAAGCAAACTGGGGTAAGAGAAGGCTTGGGTCTTCCTTCTTGGCGAGTCAGCTGTAGGTGACTTGGTGGCCTCGAGTTGAACAGGTAGGATAAGAGGGAGGCTGCCTCTTTGTTCTGGAACTCATTCAGCTTACTGTTCCCAGGAATGTGAGATTTTGGTGATGGATGTTCTTACTTCAAAGCTGTGCTTTAATAACTTTGTCATTTACATCATGCATTTTTGTGCACCTTTTAGCACTTAGTCAAGGTCTGGCTGGGTGCTGCAGCTCAGGCATAGCTATGGAAGGCAACCCTGGCAAAAAGTCTCCATGTCAACCACCAGAAACCTCCCTCCAAACAACAACAGCAACAGGGGCACAGGAGTAGAAGGTCTGAATTTGGAACTAAATTTACTTTTATATCTTTTGCCAGCTTATTTTTTTGGGGCTTGATCTTGAGCCTTGGTACTGGCCCTTAGCTGCTTTTTTTTTCCCCCCTAAAGCTGATGCTGTACCATCTGAGCCACAGCTCTCCTGCCTTCTTGTGTGTTAATTAGCCTGGGGTGGTTTGTAACTGCTATTCTCCCATCTCAGCTTCCTGAGTAGCTAGGATTAGAGGTGTGAGCCTTTGCACTCTTTTTGTCAGCTTAATAAAAAAAAAAAAAAACTACCTCTGTCTTAACATTTTTTTTTTTTTGCCAGTCCTGGGCTTGAGCTCAGGGCCTGAGCACTGTCCTTGGACTTTCTCAAGGCTAGAGCTCTACCACTTGAGCCTCAGCACCACTTCCGGCTTTTTTCTATGTATGTGGTACTGAGGAATCGAACCTGGGTCTTCATGCATGCTAGGCAAGCACTTTAACCACTAGGCCAAACTCCCGGCCTCTGTCTTAACATTTTGTAAATGGATTGATTACCAAGTTCAAATAGGGATTTTATGTATGTCCTTCCTATAATTGCATGGTGCTGTTTGATTGCCTTGGACAAAGCTATTGCAGACTTTACAAAGGCTGAGAGTAGACAGGGCAGTATCAGAGCGTCTCCCTTCCCCCACCAGTCCCCAGGAGAGGGAAAGTCCTGTACTGCCCTTCCAAGCTCTGCAGTTAAATTTAGACTCAGCTACTGTAATCCCACTGGTAGTGCTCACACTGGCAGCTAACTAGGTTTGTATTTTTATATCTCAGAAAAGGTTAAGAGTTTTTAGTTATTTTTGTGGTTTTAAGATTTGAACTCAGAGCTTCTACCTGCTAGGCAAATGTTGGACCTTTTGAATCATGTCTCCTCCAGTCTTACTTAATTTTTAAAGTATTTTATTTATTTTTGACAGTCCTGGGGCTTGAACTCAGTGCCTAATAAGCACTGTCCTGGGGCTTTCTCAAGGCCAGTGCCATTTGAGCCCCAGCACCACTTAGGCTTTTTCTGTGTATGTGGTGTTGAGGAATCAAACCCAGGTCTTCGTGCATGCCAGGCAAATATGCTACTACTGTGCTGTTTGTTTGCTTGTTTGTATTTTTTGGTCGGTCATGGGGCTTGGACTGTGGGCCTGGGCACTGTCCCTGAACTCTCTTGAGCTCAAGGATACTTCCCTACCCCTGAGCCTGGGTCTTGTCCCTAGGCTCTTCAGCTCTCTTGTGCCACAGTGCCACTTCTAGTTTTCTAGTGGTTAATTGGAGATAAATCTCAGGGTCTTTAGTGCCTGGGCTGGCTTTGAACCTTGATTCTCAGATCTCAGTTTCCTGAGTAGCTAGGATTATAGCGTGAGTCATCAAGCCTAGTCTGTACTTTGTTTTTTTTTTTTTAAACAAAAAATGTTTTTTATTTTAATTTTTGTTTATGTGGTACTGAGGAATCGAACCTAGGGCCTGATACATGCTACACAAGCACTCTACCATTAAGCCACATTCCCAGCCCTGCGCTGTGTTTTAAAAATTGAATAAGAAGTAAAGACTAAAGGAGAGTCAGAAATCTGGCTTTTTGGAGATGGACTAGACTTTGCTTTTTTTTTTTTTTTTTGCCAGTCCGGGGCTTGAACTTGGCCTGACCACTGTCCTTGCGCTTTCTCAAGGCTAGCACTCTACCACTTGAGCCACAGCACCAGTTCTGGCTTTTTCTGTGTATGTGGTACCAAGAAATGGAACCCTGGTCTTCGTGTGTGCTAGACAAGCATTCTACCATTAGGCCACACTCCCATCCCCAGGAATCCATTTCTCATGGCTCTTAGTTCAAGTGACTACATGATAGCCTGTATCATAGTAAAATTTGTGAAGAACTAGGGATTTTTCTCAGCATCTAAGAACTTGCTTTACTATTAAAGCAATCTCAGCCAGTTTGTATATTTTGGAAATGTTTCACAAATCTTAGTCATTCTTGTATTTTTATTAAAAGAAAGCTGAAGCTATAAAACTTGAGTAGTTGTCTATACTTTTTTTTTTAATAAAGCATGTATGATTGAATGCAATACTGAGACCAGCTTTTTATTTCATGATTGAAAAAAAACTTCAGAGGGTGGCACTAGTAGCTCCTGCCTGAAATCCTAGCTATTCAGGAGGCTGTGATTTGAGGATTAAGGTTTGAAGCCAGCCCAGGCAGTAAAGTCTCTGTGAGACTATTTCCCAGTTAGCTACCAAATGCTGGAAGTAGAAGGGCCAGCCTTGAGCTGAAGAGCTCAGGGACAGTGCCCAGGCCCAGAGTGCCAGGCCTCAGGACTGACCTAAGAAAAAAGAATCTGAAAGGTCTTGTAGGTTCAGGCTCCCCCTTCCTTTATGAAAGCCTAAAACTGCTTTAAGTTCGTTTCTAGGATTTAAAGGACAGAAATGATAAGTATAGGGATTTTATAGAGCAGCAGTTGTATTAACTGAAACGGGTCAGTTCTTTTTTTTTTTTGCACGATTGAACCCTAAACGCAAAACTTGCCCTGCCTCCTCGGCAAACCCCCCTCGCCTAGCTTGTCTTTTTCTTCTACAGAAAAAACAAGTATTTTTCCTGAATTCTGAACCTAACTAGGTTTGGTGCCTACCTGCTGGTCCTGGGCCTTGCTCATGCCAGGCAAACAAGCACTACCCTTGTTCCAGGCCACTGTAATCCTGGGATTACAGGTCTGTGCCACCCTGCCTGCCTTAACTGACATTGGAGTGGGGAAGGGATACTTGAAGAAGAATGAGTGAATTGTGATAGTTCCCCTTCCCCCCGGAAGTAACAATATTCTTGAAACATTTTAGGCTTGTAGAAGGGTTCTAATACAGCCGAGATCTCAGGTAAAAATTACCCAGTTTTGCTAATATTAATATCTTAGATAATCATGTTTGATTGAGATTAGCATTTGCAAAATCTCATTAACCATGCACTTTAAGTTTTTTTTTGTTTGTTTGCTTTTTAGTGCTGATCCTGGCTGGAGTTTGAACTCAGAGCCTGGGCACTATTTCTGAGGTTCTTTTCTCAAGGCTAGTGCTTGAGCCATAGGGCCACTTCTGGCATTTTCTGAGTAGAAAAATGACTCATTGGATTTTTCCCACCCAGGCTGGCTTCAAACTGTGATTCTCAAATCTCAGCCTCCTGAGTAGCTAGGATTACAGGTGTGAGCTACCAGCATCTGGCTATAGATTTTATTTTATTTTTTTGGTCAGTTGTGGTGCTTAGACAGCTCAAGGTTACCACCCTACCCCTTGAGCCACAGCGCCACTTCCAGTTTTCTGGTGGTTAATTGGAGCTAAGAATCTCACAGTCTTTAGGTCTTTAGGTCTTTAGTGCCAGGGCTGGCTTTGAACAGCGATCCTCAGATCTTAGCCTCCTGAGTAGCTAGGATTACAGGCATGAGCTACCGCGCCCAGTTGGCTATAGGTTTTCCTATGAATGTTCCTTCTCTTCTGTTCCAGGATCTGTTCCTGTATCAGAGGTACATAGCCTGCTCATGTGTGAATTCTTTTATGACTTTGGTATGTGGTTGTCAGTTAAGCTTGTCCCTATGATTAGTGAGTCTGTGGCTTTAGTAGACAATAACCACAAACCATCATCATATCATGAGCTGTACATATTAGATCATGTGGCCAGCATAGCATGTTGACTAGTGTTTTGTGTTCATTAGAGCATAGTCATTAGGTCCTGTGCATAGTGGGAATGAGAAAATGAGTGTTCTCTCTAGGGAGGAGATGCTGGCTGTGTGGGCATATGGTAAGGCTACTGATAATATTTCAGAGGAGATAACTTTGAAATTATGCAGATAACCTATTTCTTCCTTACAGGTTTCCCCTGAAATTTAGTTGTTGTTGTTGTTTTTTTTTAATCTTACTTATTTTTGGGTAGAGTCTTCCAGACTGGCTCCAACTTGAGACCCTCCTGTCTCATCTCCTCAAGTGCTGGACTACAGGCATGGACCCAGCTGAGTGGTGCACTGTTTCTCTCATTCCCTCTACATTATTTAAATAGAAGGAGTACTTATCCCCTTCCTCCTCCCTTTTTAAATGTAGTGCTGGGGTTTCAATGCTGTGTAGGCTGGTCCTTCAGCTGCCTTCACCTGTCTTTCTGCTGGTTAATTTACAAATGGATAGGGCTTGGGCTAGCTTCAAACTGTAGTCTTCCAGATGTTAGATTTGTGAGTAGCTGGAGTCACAGGCAAGTGGCTCTTCAACTTTTTAACTAGCCATTTTATTTCTGTCAGTGTAAGCTCGAGGATATTAAAGAGGTGTGTGTGTATTGGGACCTGAACTCAGGGCCTCTCAGCTTTTTCATGCAAGGCCACTCGAGCTCACAGCCCCACTTCTGCCTTTCGTTGGTTAATTGGAGATAAGAATCTCCCTCCTGTCTGGAGTGGCTTCAAACCTTCATTTTCAGAACTCAAGCCTCTAAGAAGCTATGATTATGGGTATGAGCCATTGTAGCACTTAACAGTAATTTTTATTAATTTTTATTGTTTGAGTTGCATCAAATATTGTCCTAACCAATTTTTAATTTATTTGTGGCTCAGGTTATTCAAGCTCTGGCTTTTGTGTTTCCTTGGTGCATTTTTCTTTTATCAATTATTAGCTACTTTTTATGTTCATCTTCCATTTGGCCTGACCCAGGCCTAGAATCAGCATTCTCCAAGGAGCAGTCAGGAGTATTTTGAAGGGAGGGTGACAGGTGGCACATATGAAGTTTGGGAACTAGATTGACACTGAGCCTTGTGTTGCTGCTATTCCCTTTGTTCTGAATACACACAATGTAAAGAATTAGGATTTCAGATATTTGGATATATATTACCTTGAAATAAAATATGACTGCTTAATAGATACTCAATGATAGCACACTTAAAACACTGTCCTTGGACACTTTTTTTTGCTCAAGGCGAGCGCCACAGTGCCACTTTTGGCTTTTTGTGTGTATGTGGTACTGAGGAATCGAACCCAGGGCTTTGTGCATGCTAGGCAGGCACTCTACCGCTAGGCCACACTCCCAGCCCATTTAAAACAGATTTTGTGGAGAGGGGTGGGGAGCTTGAATTCAGATTTGGATTCTATCCCTGATCTTCTTTTGCTCAAGGCTAGCACTCTCTAGCACTCTACCACTTGAGCCACAGTGTCAGGTCCAGCTGTTTCTGTTTCTGTGGAATGGAGGGATCGAACCCAGGGCTTCGTGTATGCTACACATGTGTTTTGAGACATGCTCAAAACAAGACACAAGACACAAGCTGGGTTTAACCTCCGTCCTTCTGTGCAATTATAGTTGAAGTGGGTCACCCTCTATTGTCACAGAGATGGAATGAGGTGGCAATTGAGGTGGCTTTTTTTTTTTTTTTCAAGTGCATGCTAGGCAAGCACTCTACCACTAGGCCAAACTCCTGGCTCCTGAGATGGCTTTTTTAATTTAATTTTATTGTAATTAATAGAGGGGGTTACATTATATTTGCCAGATAGAAAGTGCATTACTTCACATACATTGATACCCCTTCTCATGTTTTTGTCTCCATTTCCCTCTCCCTCCATCTTGTGAGATGGCTTTTTTTTGGTGTGTATATATAAATATGCAATTTTTCTATTAGGAGTTGAGGATTTGTGTACCATTGAACTAACTCCATGGTATTTTGTCTAGTTGTCCATATACGTGTGGGTATGTTTGTAAACTGTAAGAAATTCCACCTAGCCATTTGTCTGTTTTTATGTCCTGCCTTGTCAAACATTTCTATACATGTCTGGGTAGTACCTGGCATTGTTTTGCGAATATTAAAACACTTGGCCACATTTCAGGCTATTACACAGTATATTTGGCAGTTGGGTTGTTTTTTTTTTTTTAATAAATTTTAATAGGTTTTCCCATGTGCTGGTGTTGGGACTTGAACTCAGGATCTTATGCTCTTACTACATTTTTGTTTTGGGGCCAGTCCTGGGGCCTGGGCACTGCCCTTGGGCTTTGTTTTCCCCCTCTCAAGGCTAGAGTGCTACTACTTGAGCCACAGCACCACTTTTGGCTTCTTCTGTGTATGTGGTACTGAGGGGATTGAATCCAGGGCTTCATGCATGCTAGGCCAGGCACTCTACCCTTAGGCCAAGCTCCCAGCCCCTGGCAACCTTTGTAATTTCACTTTGGGGGGGGGGGGGGAGGAACACGTGCACTAGTATAGAGGTTTGTATTCTAGATATTTATATTTATTACTTGGTGTATTAAGAAAATTATCTGGGTATCAGTGGCTCACTCTTGTAATCCTAGCTACTCAGGAAGCTGAGATTGTGGTTCAAAGCCTGCTGGTGCAACAAAGTCTGTGGGACTATTATCTAATTAACCACTGCAAAGTAGGAGGTGGTGCTGTGGCTCAAGGCACTGGCCTTGAGCTGAACAAACAAGCTCAGGGACAGCATCCAGGCCCTCAGTTCAAGCCCAGGGTCAGCAGGGGGAAAAAGGCTAAAACTGGCATTCCCACTGAGTGAGTCCTCCAGGCTTTCTGCTGCATTTGGCTAGAAAGGAGCTTCACTCCTAAATTCTGCTTGCTGCCAGGGCTGCTGTCACACAGATTGAGACAAAAATGATCCTAGTTTTAGCTGAAGGAGGGAAATACCCTTAGCATTTTACAACTGGTGAAAAACCTTAAAGAAATGCTGTGCTAGTAGAAACTTGGGATCAAATGACACATGAGAAAGTACTGGGTTGTAGTATTTCACAAGCTGGGGTCAGAACAGCCAAAACGAAGTGGGTGATTGTTAGTGCTAGTTCTTGAGGTGCCAGTGATCTTTCCGTGTCTTTTTTCCTGGTGCTGAGGCTCACACCCAGGGCTGGGAGCACACGGATGAATGCTAGTCCACTGCCACACCAGCCCTTGCATATATTTTAAAAGTAGTGCTTGTTGAACGCATTAGATGCTTTTCAGATTGCTTGAGAAAAACATCAAGTGTTTCTTTGGTGGGTCATGGGACTTGAACTCAGCCTGGGCGCTGTCCCTGAGCCCTTCAGCTCAAGGCTACCTGGAGCCAAGCCCTAATTTCCATTTTTTCTAGAGGTTAATTGGAGGTGAGAGTCTCAGGTCCTTTTGTACCCTGGCTGGCTATGAACCTTGATCTTCAGATCTCAGCCTCCTGAGTAGTTAGGATTACAGGCGTGAGCCATTGTGCCTGGCAAGTGTGACATTATTAGTTTACATCTTGACATTAAATTTCTCTGCCCATCCCAGAATGGTGGATTCCAGGCATGAAGGGGTTAACTCATGCCTGTAATCTTAGCTACTCAGGCTGAGACCACAGGACACTGGTACAGAGCTAGTCCATAGACAAACCCTAAATACTCCAATTAACCATCAAAAAGTCCCAAGTGGAGGTGTGACTCAAGTGGTAGAGCTCCAACCTTGAGTGTAAAAACTTTAGCAAGTGCAAGGACCTAAGTTTGTAATCCTATTTGGGGGATGTTTTGAGGTCAACCCAGGCAGAAAAGTTGTGACTCACCTTCAGTCAGTGCCTGGGTGTAGTGTCCTGGGTTTGTTTGGACAAAGGGAAGCACAAATAGGAGTATCTAAGTCCAGGCCAGCCTGGACATATAAAGGCCCTATCTTGAACATCACCAATACAATGGTAGAGAGTAAGGGCTATGAAGCCCCGAGTTCAAATCTCTGTACCACCAAAACTGAAGCAAGCAGAAATGTGAGTTGGTTTTGCACAAGTTGCGTTACCTTTTGTAGATGAAGTGCTTCTGGTGAAAGCCCATCATCAGCATGTGTGGGTCGCTCTGTCCTGTTCCCAAAGTGCCCAGCTAGCTGCTGCAGCCTGAGTGGGGTTTTGGCAACTTATCTTCCTCACTGGAAGTGGTTCTCCATGCTTCTTAACAAGGAAAATTATTCAGGAGATACTCACCTTTCTAAATACTTTTATACTAACATGTGTTCTGTTATTAGATGCCTCAGTCTTGCAGTTAATGCTAATTTTGGTTCTGGCCGTGGACCTAGGTCAGGGTTAGGCAATCATGCACTTGACCCCTTCGGTTCCAGTTATGGTTGGATTCTAGACTGAAATGTGTCTGAGGAGACAGCTAGTGAATGGCCAGAGAGAATTGATTCAAGAAAATGTTTCCTTTTGTTGACTCTCAGTTAATTACTTTTTTTTTTTGGTGCCAGTAGAGGTCTTGAACTTAGCCTGGAGTTCTCACTTTTCACTTGGCTTTTTGGCTCCTGATGGGGTAGGTGCTCTATCCCTGGAGCCACGATTCTACTTCAAACTTGGATCCTCAGATCTCCGCCTCCAGGGTAGCTAGGGTTACAAGCACAAACCACTGGCACCCAGTGCCCAAAGCCTGTTAAGAAAGGAAATACTCTGTGACCTCTAAAATATATGTGATTGCACTGGTTTAAGTGAAGAAATGGGGAGTTTCAGAATCTAGGAACCTCAGGCTAAACGTGTCTCATGCCAACTTGTTAACTTTTAATTTAAGAATCTAGAGCCAGTAGAAAAAAATGCTGCAATTTTCAAAAATGTTTGAATCTTGCAATTGCTTGTGTGTGTGTGTGTGTGTGTGTGTGTGTGTGTGTGTGTGTGTGTGTGTGTGTTGGGGTTTGAACTTGGGGCCTGGGAACTTTCCCTGAGCTAATTTGCTTAAGGCTAGTTAGTGGTCTGCCGCTTTGAGCCACAGTGCCACTTCCAGTTTTGTGGTGTTTAGAGAAAAATGTCTCATGGATTTTCCTGCCTGAGTTGGTTTGGAATGGGATCCTCAGATCTCAGCCTATAGCTAGGATTACAGGTGTGAGCCACTGGCACCTGTCTTTATGCTTCTTTAAAATTAGCATCTAGACTTAATTCTGTCTTTATAACGATGCCTGAGGGCAAACTTTCCACAGTGTGATGGGAGAACCATTCCGTATCCTTGTAGGGCTGACTGTAAAAAATTTGAATGAATGGACAGAATCTCCCATAATCCACGTTGGCTTGGTTGATTCTTAGAATCTTTATCCCTTTATAAAATGGAAAATTGCTTAAGTGATGTCTGAGTGGGCTTTAGCAAAAAAAAAAAAGTTCTAGTTTTCCTCTCACGATCATTTGATCGATTTGATAGATATTTTTCTTTTTCTTTTTCTTTTTTTTTTTCGACCAGGTTGAATTGACCAAAGCAATGGTTATGGAGAAGCCTAGTCCCCTGCTGGTCGGGCGGGAATTTGTGAGACAGTATTACACACTGCTGAACCAGGCCCCGGACATGCTGCATAGGTATGTATGTGTGTGCTTAGCTTCCAGATTCTTCGATCTAACTTATGCCTACAGAGGGCATCACTAAATAGTGCATTGCCCATAGAATATGTACTTATAAATAATATGTTGGAATTACATATACATTTTTTAGGGAGCTAGGAATGGGGCATAGAGTGCTTGCCTAGCATGCATGAAGCTCTGAGTTCGATTCCTCAGTAGCACATAAATAAAAAGTAAAATTAGAAAAATGCACTAACCTTGGAGAAAGCTCCAGGACAGTATCCAGGTCCTGAGTTCAAGCCTCAGGACTGGGGGAAAATATTGGAATATTGGGCCGGGAGTTTGGTGTAGTGGTGGAGTGCTCATTCCTTGATACCACATACATAGAAAAACCGGAAGTGGTGCTGTGGCTCAAGTGGCAGAGTCCTAGCCTTGAGGAAGAATCCTAAGGACAGTGCTCAGGCCCTAGTTCAAACCCTAGGAATGGCAAAAAGAAAAAAAAAATAGAATATTGGAGTTGGGAATGTGGCTTAGTGGTGGAGAGCTTGCCTAGCAGACATGAAGCCACCCTGGGCTCCATTCCTCAGTACTACCTACATACATAGAAAAGGTTGGACGTGGTTCTGTGGCTCAAGTGGTAGGGGCTACCCTAGAGCAAAAGAAGCTCAGGGACAATGCCCAGGTCCTGATCCTAAACTCCAAGACTGGAAAAACAAGCAAAGAAACATAAATAAATAAATAAATAAAATTGGAATAGCTTAGCAGAAAAGATGTGTACTTTTGAAAAAGTTAAAACTTACCAGGTGCCAGTGGTGCACGCCTATAATCCTAGCTGTGTAGAGGTTGAGATCTGACGATCACAGTTCAAAAGCCAGCCTGGGCGCAAAAGTCCGCGAGACTCTTATCTCCAGTGAACTATCAGAAAACCAGTAGTGGCACTGTGGCTCAAAGTGGTAGAGCATTAGCCTTGAGCTGACTCATGACCAACCAAAGTAAAAAAAAGCAGAAAGAGTATAAACCATGGCCAGGGGTATGGCACAAAGGATACAACATTGCCAGTTGTGAGGCATGAAGTTCAATCCCTAGCTCTACCAGAAAACAAACAAAAATTGGTATCAGACAAATTCTGGAAGATGGGGAAAGGAACAGTGAGAATGTTTGCCTAGCCTAAGATACCCTGGGATTACTGTCTTTCACTGCCAAGGAAAAATCTGGTCATACCATAATAGTTGTTTTTTTTTTTTTTTGTGGATTATGGGGCTTGAACTCAGCCTGGGTGCTGTCCCTGAGCTCTTCAGCTCAAGGCTACCACCCCACCCTTGAGCCAAGCCCCATTTCTCATTTTCAAGATTAACTGGAGATAAGTCTCAGGTCTTTTTGTGCCTAGGCTGGCTTTGAACCTTGATCCTCAGATCTTAGCTTCCTGAGTAGCTAGGTATACAGGCATGAGTCACCATACCTGGCCATAATACTTTTTTTTTCATAATACTTTCTTAATGTGAGAGCACACATTTTAATATACTGTCTTTTTATATATGTGTGCTGATGCTAGGTCTTGAACTCAGAGCCTGGGTGCTGTTTCATAGCAGTTTTGCTCAAGGAAAGAGCTCTACCACTTGAGCCACAGTTCCAGTTTCAGCTTTTTGCTGGTTAATTGAAGATAGAGTATCATGGGCTTTCATGTCCAGGCTAGCTTTGAATCGCTTGGATTACAGGTGTGAACCACCAGAACCTACTTCATATTTTAATTTGCTTACATTTTGGATATTACATGCCTCTGGAATCTGCTGGCATTCCTATTTCTATTAAGTGATAGGAGAAGTCCAGAATCTTGATTGTTTTGCCCTTTTGTTGTGGCTTATGTCAAGTGTTATTGTTTGTTCTTTAAAAAGTTACATTTAGAGGGAACTAAGGGGACGCCTGTTACGTTCTTGTAATGTGTGTACTCTATGCCTTCGCTCATCTTTACCTCTAAGGTGTATCGGTACAGCTTAGATGCCATGGGAATTGGGTTCATTACTGCTGAACAGACTGGAATATATTTAAAAGTAGCAAGGCACACTTGGCTTCTTGTGGACATTTCTGGGGATAAAGGGAATGAAGTCAATATATAAAGTCACACGTGAGATCATTTATTAGAAAGATAGATTATTTATTAGAAGGTAGATACCAAGAAATCCTATTTGTAGTTACTCATAGGTTAGGACTTTTGACTTACCTGTTGTGCTTTTGAAACATACTGTCATTTTTAATGAAAGACGAGTATTTGAAGGAAAGTCATAGGAAATCATACTCTTAAGTGCTTACTCTGTTAGCAGAAATTGTTAAAGGCAACTGTCAAGCCAGGCGCTAGCAGCTCACATTGGTAATCTCAAGCTTGGGATCCTGACGCACAGAAATCCCAGGGACTCCCATCTTCATTTAACCAGCAAAATGTTGAACTGGGGACATGGCTTCTATGGTAGAGCATCATCTGTGAGCAAAATAGCTGAGTGAGAACACAAAGACCTGACTAAGTTAAAGTCTTGTGGTGTGGGCTTTTTTTTTTTTTGCCAGTCCTGGGCTTGAACTCAGGGCCTAAGCCCTGTCCAAGGCTAATGCTCTACTACTTGAGCCACATCACCACTTCTTCTTTTTTTTTTTTTTGCCAGTCCTGGGCTTGAGCTCAGGGCCTGAGCACTGTCCTTGGACTTTCTTAAGGCTAGAGCTCTACCACTTGAGCCTCAGCACCACTTCCGGCTTTTTTTCTATATGTGGTACCGAGGAATCGAACCCGGGTCTTCATGCATGCTAGGCAAGCACTCTAACCACTAGGCCAAACTCCTGGCCCCCACATCACCACTTCTGGTATATGGTTCTGAGGAATGGACCCTGGGTCTTCATGCATGCTAGCAAGCACTCTACCACTAGGCCAAACTCCTGCCCTCCCCACTCCCCCACCTGACATTACCTGCTTGCCTGAGTTTAGTAGTTTAATAGGAACTCTGCATAATGCAAGATCATAACTATCTCTCCCTGAATCCTGGACCAACCTCCTTTCCTTTTAGCGTGGTTTGTGCAAGTGGCAGAGGGGTAGGTTTAACACAGGGATGTCCTCCTGAGGGCCCATGGTGTGGGTAGCTCCCAGGACGGGAGACAGATTTCTCGACCTTGGATGACTTTCAGATGCCAACTACATGATCTTCTTGTTGTGCAGGTTCTATGGCAAGAACTCGTCCTATGTCCACGGGGGGCTGGATTCAAATGGCAAGCCAGCAGACGCCGTCTACGGACAGAAAGTAAGCACGCCAAGTTCTAATGTGACCCCTTCTGCTGGCAGAAGAAGCCGGGCACCAGTGGCTCACACCTGCCTTCCCAACCTCTCAGGAGGCTGAGATACGAGGATGGCAGTTCAAAGCCAGCCTGGGCAGGAAAGTTGGTGAAATTCCTGTCTCTAGCTGAAAATGGTGCTGTGACTCAGATTGATAGAGCCTTGAGCATAAAGACTCAGCTACAGTGCTCAGGCCTAAGCAAAAACCCCACCACCAGCAAAAACCTGTTAGTCAAACGGAGCCATTTATATACTTCTAAACTGGCTAATGCTCAAATAATGGAATTTTCAGCTGGCAGTTTAGGGAGTTAGTTACTACATGCTTAGTAAGTTACCCTTCATGATTAACTATTGAAATGCTTATGGAATGTCACATTTGTTTATTTGTGTGATATAATCTGGAACTTTGTGTGTCTGAAGTTGGTTTTGTAGCATGTGGATCTTGTCTCAACTTTTCAGAAGGGTCTTTACTCTAAAGGGCTCATTTATGCTGCTGAGGAATAGTGTGTATGTGTGTGTGGAGATAAGCTGGCTTCAAACCTCGGTCCTTAGATCTCAGCTTCCTGAGTAGCTAGGACTCTGTGTGTGAGCCACCATCACCTGGCCAGTCCTGGGGCTTGAACTCAGAGCCTGGGCACTGTCCTTGGCCACTTTTCCTTCAAGGCTAGTGCTCTGCCACTTGAGCCACAGCGCCACTTCCAGCTTTTTGTGTGCATGTGGTACTGAGGAATTGAACCCAGGACTTTGTGCGTGCTAGTCCCCACTCGTGGCCTAGGCACGACCTTTTATTGGAGTAGTAATTGCACTATTTTATGAAGGAAGTCTTGGGCTGTAATTTACAGATTTCTAGCCTGTCATTCATGTATTTATTGCCTATTATAATGGGCCTTACCCTGGCAAATGTAGCCCGGGATTGCTCACCGGGAGCTTTGTCACTGACTTTTGCCTGGCTTCCTTAGGAAATTCATAGGAAAGTGATGTCGCAAAACTTCACCAACTGCCACACGAAGATTCGCCATGTGGACGCTCACGCCACTCTGAATGATGGGGTGGTGGTCCAGGTGATGGGGCTGCTGTCCAACAACAACCAGGCCCTGCGGAGATTCATGCAGACCTTCGTCCTGGCGCCTGAGGTGCGTGCAGCCCGAGCCCCCGGGGTCCTCCGGGCAAAGCTGGCTCCTGTGGACTTTTCTTACTTGGGAGTGTCCGTTGTCAGCCCTTGGCCGCATGTTTCTCTCTGTATTTCACATTTGTCGGGCACAGAGGCTGGAACCCGGGGCCTGGCACTGTCTGGGCACAGTCATGTGACTTTGTGCAGTCGTCCGTGTCATATTGGTCATGTTAACTTCCGCTAGGCCTTGTCCCACTGTCAACAGTGTAGTCGATGTTTTCCTAATCCATCTAGCACATTGGGACCGAGTCTTTGAAACTGCACCTGGCCTCTTCATGAAAGTTTTGTGCACTGACATAAGCGTTCATTGATGATTCTTTGTGTGTGTGTGGGCGCTCATGTGCATGTATGGGCATGGGTGTGGGTGTGCTGGTTCAGGAGCTTGAACTCAGGGCCTTAGGCACTGTTCCTTTTGTGTACCTAGCAAGTGATTTTTTTTTTTCTTAAAAAAAAAACAAGGTCTGCCCTTCTGGCCTTTGTCCTTTGGATATTTTTCAAGGCTGGACTTCTGCTACTTGAGCCAAACCTTCATTTCTGGCTTTTTGGTAGTTAATTTGGAAACAAGTATTTCACAGACATTCCAGTTTGGGTGGACTTCAACCCATGATCCTGTGTTCTCAGTCTCCTGACTGAGTAGCCAACAAGGCCCAGTTCACAAGTGATTCTTTATTTTATTTGTTTGCTTATTTTCCAGTCTTGGGGCTTGAAGTCAGGGCCTGGGCACTGTCCTTAGGCTTTCTCAAGGCTAGCATTCTACCACTTGAGCCGCAGCACCACTTCCAGCTTTTTCTGTGTACTGGGACTTGAACCCAGGTAGTAGTAGAGTGCTTGCCTAGGTAGGATGCACAAAGCTGATTCCTTGGTACCACATACACAGAAAAAGCTGGAAGTGCTGCTGTGACTTAAGTGGTAGAATGCTCGCCTTGAACAAAAGAAACTCGAGAACAGTGCCAGGCCCTGAGTTTAAGCCTCAGGAGCGGCAAAAATAAAAAAAAGAAGCTAAGTCACTGAAGCTGGGTGCTGGTGGCTCACGCCTGTAATTGTAGCTACTCAGGAGACTGAGATCTAAGGATCCAGGTTCATAGCCAGTCCAGGTAGGAAAGTCCATGAGACTTTTTGTCTCCAATTAGCCTCTAAGAAACTGGAAATTGTGCCATGGCTTAAAGTAGTAAAGAATTAGCCTTGTGGAGGATAGTACCCAGGCCCTACAACCAACAAAAAAGAAAGGGGGGGAAACTGAGTCACTAGTAGGTGGAATCACTGGGTTGGACGTGAGTGAGCTGGGGCTCTCAGTCACGCTGGCAGAGTCCTTGCAGATCTTCTCAGGGCAGCCCCTGGGCACTGTAGTTCTGGGTGGAACTCGGGTGTGATTGCCTAATGATTTGAGAGGGTAACCTCCAGTATTTGCCACACGTTGGAGTTTTATCAGTCGTAGGATGTCTGTAATGTCAGTGTTTGGCACGGAGTTGTGTGTGGTTTGTGACTACACTGATTTTGTGAATGGAGTAACTATTTTGTTTAGGGGCCTCATTAGGGGCCGTGGCAGCATCTCCTGGTCTCCACTCAGTCAGTAGCTGTCCTGGCCCCTGTGTCCTGGCATGTTGTCACTTGTCTCCCGTCTGCGGCAAGGGCCAGCTGGCAACAGTGGAACCACTGGTGTAGAACCATTACCTTCATACAAGCCCCATCCAATAAGTAACAGAACTTCTTGTTGGCATTACAGGGCTCTGTTGCAAATAAATTTTATGTTCACAATGACATCTTCAGATACCAAGATGAAGTCTTCGGTGGCTTCGTTACTGAGCCCCAGGAAGGTGAGTATGATAACGCTCTACATTATTTATTTAGATTCTTCCTCAGCGTGCAGGGGAGACTTGGAGAGTGAGGCTTTCTCACTGTTGGAGCCACGCCCCCCAGCCTGTCTGCCCCATTTTTTATTATACTCTGTTCTTTATTGATAGCTAATGTTTGTTCAGGACATGAGGATGTTTGAATGTTGCCTTAGTTACTGTTCATAGGTCATCTTTCTGTTTTTGCCAGTCCTGGTGTTTGAACTCAGCACCTGAGCGCTGTCCTTGGGCTTTCTCAAGGCTTGACCACTTGAGCTTTTTTTTTTTTTTGCTCGTCCTAGGGCTTGAGTTCAGGTGCTTGGCCAAACTTCTAGCCATGTTCTACCACTTAAGCCCCAGCTCTACTTCTAGTTTCCTGGTGGTTCATTGGAGATAAGAGTCTCATGGACTTTCCTGCCCCGGCTGGCTTTGAATGTGATCCTCTGATCTCAGCCTCCTGAGATTACAGGTGTGAGCCACTGGCACCTGGCTGAAGAATATAACCTTTTTTTTTTTTTTTTTTTTTGCCAGTCTTGGGCCTTGAACTCAGGGCCTGAGCACTACCACTTGAGCCACAGTACCACTTCTGGCTTTTTAGCGTATGTGTTACTAAGGAATCAAACTGGGTCTTTGTGCATGCTAGGCAAGCACTCTACTACATTCCTTTCCGAGAATATAATCTTGATTGCAGGTTCTAACTAAAACATGAACTCTCCATTAAGTCAATGCCATGGTATTACCAGTTTCTTCCAGGTGTGTGTGTGTGTACACACAAGTGTGTGTTTCATTATCTTTTGACCATAGTAGACAATCTAAAAGAAGTGTATTTGTGAATTCAGTAGGCAAATGTTGCTTTGAATCTTTTCCTCACTTAGAATCTGAAGAAGAAGTTGAAGAACCTGAAGAAAGACAGCAGACACCGGAAGTTGTACCTGATGATTCTGGAGCTTTCTACGAACAGGCAGTCAAGTGAGGATCAGTTTTTGTGTATCTGTCCAGTAGTGCTGTGTTGCCTAGTTTTGTTTTGTTTTTTTTTTTTCTTTATTTATATTTTGTTCTCCACCAGAGAACAGACAGCAGAAAGAATGTTTGAAAACTTTGTAGGAGAAAGGTTTCATTGTTGATATTTCTGACTAAATTGAAATGTATAGCTTGTTTATTAGCTAGCAGTGTATTCTGAAAACTTGAAAAAGTAGCATTTGCCTTGTGATTCTTTTTGTTCTTTGAGCTCTATTGCTACCAGCCAAGGCTGGCCTCACACTGCATGGTCTTGCTTCCACCTGCAACAAAGAAGCCAGTGTCTGTTCCCTTAGTGATGAAAGAGCAAACTAATCGGAGGCCCTCAAACCTGTGAGCTGAGTAGTAGAGAGCTTCACTGGCTGACAGCACCTAATGCTGTTCACATGTAATCCAGAGGCGAGGAGGCCGGGCTCCTGAGGACTCTCTTTAGAAAACCAAACCAAAGCCCACACGGCCCCATTCAGTGAGTGCGGCGTTGTAGTTGAGGCTTTTTTTTATGTCCTTGCTGTCCTGTGAACCCCTGCACTTCAGTACTGGGAACTCGCACAGGTGTGACAGTGCATGCTTATCCCAGTGCACTTGTGTCCCTGGTTAACTATGAGCATTCATTGCCTAAACAAGCATAAAGAGTTGGAATTTTAGGAGGAAACCCACCTGCAGTTGAAGTGCGGTCTTCGTGACTTACGTGGACATTTAACTTTTGGAGGAGGGCTGGTGGTCGTGTTTGCTAGGGTGTCTCTACCTCTTGAGCCATACCTCCAGCCCAGCTTTTTGCTAGGTAATTAGAGACTGTCTTGCATTCTTTACTGCTCTGGGCTGGCTTCCAGAGTAGTGCGGACTATTAGCCCACTGACTTTAGCAGTTCAGCTCAATTATTCTATCAAAATCCTTTGTGATCTTTGTCTTGTCATAGAGGCTTTTTCATGTTAGAACCCATATTGTAGTATATAGTGTGGTAGTACCGTAGTATTAACTATAAATAATATTCAGTGGTATACAATAGAGTTTTTTGTGTATCTTACAAAAAGAACGATGCCTGTTGAATAGCAATTTCAATGCCCACTCCCAGTATACTAGCTATTATAGATCTGGGCTGTGCTACAGTAGTAAGTTGTAATGAAGCTGAATGAGACACAGTGTAGATTTTGACTCATTTGCTTATCAGCACATAGCTCAAGCTCATTAACTTACTGCCTTTAAGACTTGGTAAAATTGTGTTTAATTTCAATAGTATCCCTTAAGCTCATGTAATTTTCTTCTTAGATCTCTTCTTTTTAAAAGGCGATTATTTTTTCTTAGTGCAGCCAGGCTCATACTCCCCCTCTGATCTACGCTATTCCTGGGGATGTTTCTAGAGTGAATACGTGATGGGGAATTTCAAGTGTACGGAGTCAGTGGAGACAGGATGGTATTTCTCCTTGTTTGTTTTTTTCCATGAAAGCAATGACTTGGAGGAACATATAGAGGAGCCTGTTGCTGAGCCCGAGCCTGACCCGGAGCCAGAACCAGAGCAAGAGCCGGTGCCTGAAATCCCAGAGGAAAAGTCTGAGCCAGTTTTGGAAGAAACCACTTCTGAGGCTGCGAGGCAGAGCTCCTCCCCCGCCCCTGCGGACACTGCGCAGACGGCCCAGGAGGACCTGAGGGTACGTAGATATAATTGATCATTCTAGAAGTTGTCTTCCACAGGGAGCCATGTCTCAGATCACAAGAGATCTGATGTTCGTAGCATCCAAAGCAATGTCCTGTGATCCCTTCCTCTAGGGAAATTTAAATACTTAAGACATTCCAAGTGCCATTTTTATTCCCAGTCCACATGGCATTCCCCTCTCCCAGTCCTGGGACTTGAGCTCAGGGCCTGGGCACTGTCTGAGCTTCTTTTGCTCTTAAGGCTAGCACTCTACCACTTGAGCCACAGCATTTCTAGCTTTTTCTGTTTATGTGGTACTGAGGAATTGAACCCAGGGCTTCATGCATGCTAGGCAAGCTCTACCACTAGGCCACGGTTCCCATTTTTATTTCTCACCTTGTAAATTGTTAATTTTGTAAGTTGTAAGTGAATATGGTAAAAGCCAATTGAGGATATCTTTGCAGAAGAAAAAAGAAACAATGGCTCAAACGTAATTATTTTTCTAATTAGGAAACTTGTTTTCAGAAGTTTAATGTGTACATCCTGTGGCATTCTACCTGAGGTCAGAACTTAGTAAGATGGTGTTCTATGAACAGTATTTTTAGTGCTTTGTTTATAGGGTCGGGTCCCCCCCCAGTCCCCCCCCCCGTCCCCCCCCCCACCCCCGCCTTTTGTGCCAGTCCTGAGGCTTGAACTCAAGGCCTGGGCACCATCCTTGAGCCTTTTTTACTCTAGGCTAGAGCTACAGCTTCACTTCTAGCTTTTTTTTCTGTGCTTAATTGGAGGTAAGAGTTTCATGAACTTTGCTCCTGAGGCTGGCTTCGGTCCAACATCCTTGGATTCTCCTGAGGAGCTGGGATAATAGGCTTGGCTGTAGAGTCAGGCTTGTTTTTTTCTTTTTTGCTTTTTTTTTTTTTTAATGTCATTTCTTCAGTGATCTTTTTTTTATTAGATAATTTATTAACATTGACTTTTATATCATTTCAAATGACATGTTTAACAAGTATTCAAGAAAGTAATCTATATACAATCACTGACATTTAGATTCTCTTCAGTGACGTTTGTTAATGTGCTAGGTATATGTGTGTGTTCTTGCTGTATAGCAGTTAAACAGGTAAGAAAGAAATGGTGGCTTTGGGGGAAATATGTGGCTGGGTGAGGAAGGGATGGGTCTTAGCTGATGGAGCTTAGCCCGAGGGAGATGGTGGTCACTTGAATTAGAGTCTTAGCAGTGGAGTTGGAAAGAGAAGATTCCTTGGTGGAATAGTGAGTTCTGTGATTTTTACATAGATTGAAAAGTATTCATGATAATACGGAAGCAATTGTATACATACTTCTGCCAGAGTAGGTAAACTTCAGGAAGAAGAGCTGACAGGTAATTTTGATTCATAAACCTGAAATTGGCTGTAAGCTACTGCAGTGGCCCTGAGCCTTCTTTATTTGACAGGTAATAGATGTTTTTCTCAAGGATTTATTTACCTTTTGTGTGTGCCAGCCCTGGGGCTTGATCTCAAGGCCTGGGTGTGCTGTTCTCAGCTTTCTTCCTCAAGCCCAGTGCTCTGCCACTTACGTGGCAACCTCTACTTCTTGTTTTTAGTCTGGGCTGTCCTTGAACAGTGACTGTCCTGTTTGTGTGCCCCAGCTGTGGCTAGACCCGAAGAATTTTAGTCGTATTTGTGAATAGGTAGGAAAGAGGATTTCACGGTGTTTATAATTTCTATAAATAAAATTCCATTCCATAAAATGCCATGACAGAACCCCTGGGGGCAGTTAATAGCACACTACAAAGGAAACATGTTAAGAAAATAAATGAGGCCCGTGGGTGTGAGGTGCAGGTGGAAGGGTGGTTAAAGAGAGTGAGTGAGGGAATATGATCAAAGTAGTTTGTTTGCATGTATGAAAATATAACGAGGCTCAAAATTCAACCAGTGGCTCAAGCTACACAGCAAGGGGAGATCTGAGGATCATGGTTCGTAGCCAGCCAAGGCTGGAAAGTCCTCAAGACTCTTTATCTCCAGTTAACCACTCAAAAACCAGAAGTGGAGCTGTGGCCCACAAGTGGTAGAACACTAGCCTTGAGTGAAAGAGCTCAGGGACGTTGACCAAATCTGGAGTAAATGCTCTGACCAACACCACCAAGAAAAAAGAAAGCTGGAGCCACACCTCTAACCTACTAGTTATTTTCAGAAAGGAGAGTGAGAAAAGGGAAAAGGATGGAGGTGGTCATGCGCATGCGTGGCCGTGGCACAGTGGCACACCCCCTCCCCTCCCATTGTACTGTCATTGTGCGCAGCGAAGAACTGAGTGACAGCTTCTACACTGCTCTGATCTATGCGCTGTACGCATGTGCTGCTTCCCCTTAGACATTTTCTTGGGCTTCTGTGACCAGTAAGAACCTCCCTCCCAGCGGAGCTGTTCCCGTGACTGGCATTCCACCCCACGTCGTCAAAGTCCCAGCCTCACAGGTAAGGCGCTGGGTCAGGAGGGGCGCAGGGCCCGAGGTCAGGGAGTGTAATGGATTACAGGGCAGGGGGGAAAGCGGGCCAGAGTATATTTTAAATGATTATTTTTGTGATTAATGTGGTCCTTTTTACTTACAAATTTATTATTCAGAATAAAGTTACCCCAAAAGTTAATCTTCTGACTTTTTTTTCTTTTTAGCCCCGTCCAGAGTCTAAGCCCGAATCTCAAATCCCACCGCAGAGACCTCAGAGGGACCAGAGAATTCGAGAGCAACGGATAAACATCCCTCCCCACAGGGGTCCCCGGCCCAGTAAGAGCTAGCACTTGTTTTTAGGGTAGCTGCCTGGTGTATGTGTCGGGACAGAGGGAGACTCGTCCCTGAAAAGGGGTGCGCTCTCATCCCCTTCCTCTTTTGTCTCTTCCCTCCTTTAGTCCGTGAGGCAGGCGAGCAAGGCGACGTGGAGCCCCGAAGGATCGTGCGACACCCCGACAGTCACCAGCTCTTCATTGGCAATCTGCCTCACGAGGTGGACAAGTCGGAGCTGAAGGATTTCTTTCAAAGTATGTTGACTTCTTCTGTGCAGCCCCCACAGGACAGAAGGATGATGGGAAGTTTTCTAACATTGCAGAGAGAGTCGGCAGTGTGTGGCTTATGGGGTAGAGCTCCTACTTAGCAAATAAGAACCCCGAGTTCCAGCCCCAGCATCACCAAATAAACCTGAAAGTATTTTTTTTTTTTTTTGGCCAGTCCTGGGCTTGAGCTCAGGGCCTGAGCACTGTCCTTGGATTTTTCTCAAGGCTAGAGCTCTACCACTTGAGCCTCAGCACCACTTCCGGCTTTTTCTAAGTATGTGGTACCGAGGAATCAAACCTGGGTCTTCGTGCATGCTAGGCAAGCACTCTACCACTAGGCCAAACTCCTGGCCCCAAGTAGGTTTTTTTTTTTTTTTTTGGTGGGGGTAGGGAGGCATCTCTCCAGATTTGCATGTCTAGCATGCACACAGGCCTGGGGTTGATTCCCAGCACTGCAAAAATAAATAAAAGCAAAGAAAGAAAGGAACTCCATTCCTAAAGTGCCTGTGTTGACCCGGGCCAGTGTTAGGAAATAGAGGAAACCTTGAAGGACTCAAATAGTTCTGGCCCTAGCAGTTCAGATGAGGAATATTCCCACCTGTTCTTTGCATCTTTTTTGGGGGGGTGTGGGGGGGAAATGGGAGGCTGGTCCCAGAGCTTGAACTCAGAGCCTCAGCCCTGTACCTCCAGGCTAATGCTTTTCCATTTGAGCCGTAGCTCCACTTTCTGGCTTTGTGATGGTTGATTGGAGATAAGAAACTCATAGCTTGACTGGCTGGCTTTGAGCGGTGCCCTTCAGCTCTCAGCCTTCTGAGTAGCGGGGACTACAGATGTGAGCCACTGCTTCTGCATCTTTTTCCTTTTTAAAACAGCATATGTCTTTGGGACCCCATGTGTTTTTTTTCTGCTCTGGGTACATCTCAGTATGCTCAGCAGCCGTGTTGTTCTCTGCCTGTGGGGCCTGGAACGTTCTGCTACTAACTGCAAGCCCCCTTTACCTGCAGACTACGGCAACGTGGTGGAGCTGCGCATTAACAGTGGTGGAAAGCTGCCCAACTTCGGTTTTGTTGTGTTCGATGACTCTGAGCCCGTGCATAAGGTCCTCAGCAACCGGGTAAGTGGTGCTTGTTGATTTGCTCTTACCCCCTGCATAGCTGAATGCTTGACTAGCCTGCTGAAGGCCCTGGGTTTGATTCATCTGTATACAGGGGGAAGGGGAGGAGAAACAGGTTTTGTGGGTGCTGGACCTGCAGCTCTCACTCTACTTTCTTCTCAGCTGGCACTCTCCCCACTTGAGCCATGCCTCTGGTCTGGCATTTTGCTAGTTGATTGCAGGTGGAGTCTTACAGACTTCTGTTGTGGCTGATATCTCTACCTCCTAAGTAGCTTGGAGTTCAGGCCTGAGTCACTGGTTCCAGGCTGTACTGGAGTTTGAATTCAGGACCTCATGCATGCCAAGCTGGTACTCTACTACTTAAGTCATGCCCCGGGCCTGGTTTGTCCTTAGATATTTTTGAGTCTCATTTCCTGCCTGTGTGTACGCCTGAGCCACGACACACCATTGATGTCATCACCGCTTGGGTGACAGGTGCCATTGAGATGGAATCTTCCTGGGTTCACCTCAAACCGAGATCCTCCCGGTCCTGCCCCCCCAGGTGGCCAGGATTACAGGCGTGAGCCACCGTCCTGGCTCTACATTGGTTCATTCATCTTTCAACCATGTCTTAGGCATTAATGTAGTGTAGTGCATTCAACCATTACTAAAAGGCCTCCCTCCCTGCCTAGGAGTTGTTCTCCAGTTCATTCATTAGTCTTTATTGTACTGATGGAGGTCTCCTGCCAGCCAGCCAGCACAGAAGTAGCCGCTGGGGGTAGCATAGCCCTTCTGAGCCTCTGTCTTTACCTTCTGTCCTCAATGCAATCCTCTAGAGGTTTTGTTGGTCATTAACATATTTGGGGTATATATGTACTTTTAATGATATAGCACCTTCTTTTTTTTTTTTTTTTTGGGCCAGTCTTGGGCTTGGGCTCAGGGCCTGAGCACTGTCCTTGGACTTTCTTTAGGCTAGAGCTCTACCACTTGAGCCTCAGCACCACTTCTGGCTTTTTTTTTTTCTCTATGTATGTGGTACTGCGGAATCAAACCCGGGTCTTCATGCATGCTAGGCAAGCACTTTAACCACTAGGCCAAACTCCAGGCCCTCCTTGGGTTTTCTTAAGGCTAGAGCTCTACCACTTGAGCTACAGCACTTCTGGCTTTTTTCTAGGTTTGTGGTACCAAAGAATCGAATCCTGGTTTTTGTGCATGCTAGGCAAGCACTCTTATCAGTAGGCCAAACTCCCGGCCCCAGCACCTTCTTTTGAATATATGAGATTTTTATCCCAAGTAAGCCTCCGGACCCACAGAGAAAGGTGACAGTTCATAGTTAATTTCTTTTACGTAGGATTTAATGAAGTACAATGAGAATCACTTGGATTGTGGGACTATTAAATGGGTTTTTTAAAAAAAAGTTGGCTTATATCAGTTATACAAGTTATATAAATGTGTTCTTGCTACATTCCAATCAATTTCGCCCTTCCCATGACTTGATCCATCCTGAATACCTAACTGCTTCTTTATGCATTAATTAATGAGAAGACAGGCTTTCTGAGTTCAAAACAAAAAAACTGGAAAGTAAGCACTTATTTGCTTTGAGAATTGCTGGTTCTTTTTGATATATATCTATGTATGGATTCATTCATAGCCACATCTATATATTCAGCCGTATATATTGATATCATGTAAATATCATTGCATACCTGTCCTATCAATATGTATTATATATTATTTATTAAATATCATACATAGAAATAGTACTGCTATTTAACATGTCTAGTAAATCTAATTAGTATACGTAAATATAGATAAATTTTTAGGTATTCTATATATTTCTATGTATAATTTATAGAAATATATGTGAGTGATTTATAAATATATATTTACTGAAATATGTAAATATACACACATAGATATTTTTATATGTGTACATACATATTTAAATACTCACACTTACAAATATACTTATCTGTATGTCTAAGTTACTGCTATGTCTGCATATTGTGTCTAATAACAGTATACAGTTATATAACAGTCATACAATCTGTCAGCCCTCTGAGTGAGTCAGTCCGGTCCTTGATTCTTGCAGCCCATCATGTTCCGAGGCGAAGTCCGTCTGAATGTGGAGGAGAAGAAGACACGGGCGGCCAGAGAAGGCGACCGCCGGGACAGCCGCCTGCGGGGGCCTGGAGGCCCTCGAGGTGGGCTGGGGGGCGGCATGAGAGGTCCGCCCCGCGGAGGCCTGGTGCCCAAGCCAGGATTTGGAGTGGGCAGGGGCATTGCTCCCAGACAGTGAAGGCTCCTCCCCGGGCCCCACAGCACACCGACCCCAGCGCCTGCAGAAGGGTGAATTTCTTCAGCCAGCCTCTGGTATCCTGGAGTTTGATGACCCTAGTCTGTTATAAACTGCTAAGTTTGTACTATTTTATTTCTTTTTTTGTGTTAGGGTATCTGCCCCCTTCCCTTCCCTTCCCTTTCCTGACCTTTTAGTCCTTCACTTCCAATTTTGCGGAATGAGATTCTAGGAGTGACGGATTTTTAACGAAGAAGAAGAGGAAGAAGAAGAGGAAGAAGAAAAAACAGACTGGTTTTCCTTGCTTACTTTGCATATGCGGACTGGATTTTTTTTTTTTTAAACAGCCATTTCCCCAAAGGAATGTGTCTTGCTTATTACTGACATTTGGTATGTTTCATTCATTGAAATATTTCTTATTTTCTACCTATTTCCAAGGCCTGTGGCAAATGCAGGATTTGATAAACATTTTGGAGGCAGGAAAAAAAATCCAAATTGTTCCTTGAGTCCTGACTACCTTCTGATGTGGAAAAATTGCCATTTGGAAAATTTGACAAGTTTGATTCTCACTGATATGGTTGAATAAAAGGTGTTAATAGAACTTTTTTCTTTGGATATGTGATCATCAAACAAGCCTAAAACCTACTGTTTTGACCATTGAAATGTAAAATTTGAGATAGGTTTTCAATGTCTAGAATGCAACTGAGATTTTTCTTGAACTAGATTTTTCAGGTAGCGTTTTTCATGTTTAGTTTGTATTTGTAAAAAAAACAAAACGAAACGAAAAAAGACAAAAAAGAAAAAGAAAAAAAAAAAAACCAAAAGAGAAAACAAACAAAATCCCCCAAATCTGAAAACCAGAGCAAAAACTGTTGTGCCTTCTATTTATCTTCGATTTCATCTGGGCGATTGTTTTCAAGAAAAAGAATAACAAATTCTAGATTTGCTTTTATCGGATTCAGAGGATGTGGGGAATGGCAGAAACACACCCCTTTGTATGTCTTCTCTTACTTAAACCTTTGTCATGCCTTATTCTCAAACCGAGTCTCAAACTGGAATGCCTTGAGAACAGATGTTTCTGTTGGGGGGCGGAGGGGGGGAAGGTCTTTGACTTACATAGCCCAGCATTTGTATTGTTTTATTTTGGTATCGGATTCCTAATCATAGCCCCAAAGAAAGACTGTGACTTTAATCTTGGACGTACCCAATATTCTAGAGTGTCTGCAATGTTTTCCTTTGAAATCGTAGCCATATGGCAAATTTCCTATTTTGTTATGGTTCTCTCTCTGGGCATGCAGTGGGTGTTTCTTGGAAATGGCCAATTTTTATTAAAGTATTTCTGGAAGAAAAAAAAATCAAATCTGGCACTATAGCAATAATGTAATCTTCATTTTTCCAGAGACTTGCCCTCTGATGCGTGCGGTGTGTGAGGTGGGTTGCAGGTTCTGTTTGCACATGTGTGAAACCCGCCCGTGTGCAATCACTTTTCCTGTCTAAGCCAGGGAACAGAGCAGCTTGTCAAATTGAACTTTGCTTGACTGCTTGTGTTTTAGGATGTCATTTGCAAGTACTGTACATAGGAATAGCAAGGTTTCATTTTGCTGTTAATGGGAAGCTTAACTGTAGGTTTGCTGTGAAAGAGTTCACATCCACATGAAGAACTCTGCACTCCCGAGTCTCCTAGCTGCTGTTTTGGATTCAGTGTAAATAATTGTCTTTTTCACTTGGGTTATTGAACGTCATTGGGTCTGCCAGTTATAGTTGGAAGGAATTCAACTTGGGCTTTGGTAGCTTATATTAAGCTTGTGGTGAAGAGGAGAGATAAGATAGCCTGAATTCTGAAAACACACTTTGAATACCAGCTATTTGTCTGGGAAGGCCTAAGGATCAAGTGATAGCCCAGGCCACAGAGTGAGGCCTGTCTAAAAAAAGTATTTTTTTTTCTTTTTCTTCTTTTTTTCCAGTTTTGGGGCTTGAACTCAGGTCCTTGGGCTTTCTCAAGGCTGGCACTCTACTACTTGAGCCACAGCACCAGTCCCAGCCTTTTCTGTGTATGTGCATGCTTTGTGCATGCTAGGCAAGCAATCTACCAATAGGCCATGCTCCCAGCTCCCCTCCTGCCTTTTTTTTAAAGTTGTAATTTCAGGTTGTAAGCTGTAGATAACGTTAGAATCTGGTGAGACTCACCCCCTTGCGTAATCATAGCTACTCAGGAGGCTAAGATCTGAGAGTCGAGATTCAAAGCCAGTCTGGGCAGATGAATCCCAGAGACTCTTAGCCAACAGTGAAAATGTGGCTCAAGTGCAGGGCACCCCCAGGGGAAAAAGTCAAGTGAAACTATGAGACCTTGAAATCACAAGGTCCAGTATGGACACACACACACACACACACACACACACAGGATAACCTAGGAATGAACTTTTCTCCATATGAAAATGGAAAGTTAAGGTCACTAACTAGATGTAGTGATTTTCAAATTGTTGTCTGTCATGTCTTTGAGGGCATCGGGCAATGTCAGACTTCAGAAGGTGACACGTCTCCAACATTTACTGGGTGTAAAAGTGAAATCAGCCATTGGTGTCATTGTCCTGTGCTGAGTGGGACAGGGATAGTGGCGTGTGGTTTCTTTTATTCTTGAAATTCTATCTCAGATAAATAGCAGCTGTATACAGTAACACTCTCAGTAACGAATTTCCTTATTATTAAGTGTGCTTGTGCACATGCGTGTGGAGAGTTTAGTCAAACCCTGGTGCTCACGCCTATAATCCTAGCTACGCAGGAGGCTGAGATCTGAGATTGTGGTTCAAAGCCATGAGACGTATCTCCAGTTATGCAGGAAAAAAGCTGAAAGTGCAGCTGTGGCTCAAGTGGTAGAACACTAGCCTTGAACAACAAAAAAAGACTTAGGGGACACCTTCCAGGCCCTGAGTTCAAGTCCCAGGACTAGCACAGACACATACACAGAAGTGAAGTAGTGTTATACCAGAAGCTGATGCTGATGCTAGGGATTTATGGTGTATAATTTCAGAAAACAAAAGATGATGAATGAGTGATCAGAATTGGGTGGCTGCTGAGTTTGATTAACATTGAACCTGCACAATTAAAATCAGTGTGTTATGGTCAACAGTGCTAAAAATCACAGTATCCTTTGTATTACTACATATAGAATAAATGTGAGAGTTGAGAGGTCATGCATTCCCAGAGCTAGGAAGTAATGTTAGTCAGATTTCCTATTCTAACTACAGCCAGTTATCGTGTTCGAATGGTCAAGTGGTCTTTACTAACCAGCTTAAGTCCCTTGATCCGTGTCATTTGCTAAGGTGAGTTTGGTTTTATGGGTGTCTTAAGATCTTAGATTCTTTTCTTGTGTTCTAATTCAGCTGTTAGTCAGGGAATAGTGGAAAGTATGATAAGAAATAAGTTGGCTTTGGAGAATAAGTTTTCTATTGCTGTCTTATGTTAGAACACTTAATTCTCACCTGGCCCAAACTTGTTAATTCTAGGAGGCTGAATCAAGAGGATAGGGAGTTCAGGGCCTACATAGGAAAGAAAACAGGTTCCAGTGGTTCACATCTGTAACCCTAGCTACTCAGGAAGTCGAGGTCCAAACAATTTTGAAGTTGGCATAGGTAGAAAATTTAGTTAGATTCCATCTTCAAAAGTAGCTAGCAAAAATACTAGGCTGGAGGTATGGTTCAAATGATCAAGTAAATTTAAGTCCCTTGGCTGAAGCTCACATTAGGGGGGCAGGAAATATATATATGTATATACATATATATATATCCACTTAGAGGGGTGTGTGTGTGTGTGTGTGTGTGTGTGTGTGTGTGTGTAAATACTCATCCCCAAAGGAGTTGGCTTTTGATTATATCTCCTTGGTTATAGGAACAGATCAACCTTAGAAATAGCTGCTTTTTCTGTATGTCTCCTGCATCCGTTTGACATATGTCCTCATTAGATTATTCCTGTTACAAAATTAAATCTGGGAGATTGGTGGGAGAATTAGCGTCTTTCATCCTTAAAACAATTGAGATAGTTGAACTTGAGCCAGGTACTAGTGGCTTACACCTGTAATCCTAGCCACTCAAGAGGCTGGGATCTGAAGATCACAGTGGGAAGCCAGCCTGGATTGGAAAGGCTGAGAATTTTGTCTTTCAATTAACCACTGGAAAACTGGAAGTGGAGCTGTGGCAGCAACCTTGAGCTAAGAACTCAGGGACAGTGCCCAGGCCCTGAGTTCAAGCTCCGGACTGACCCTACCCCCCCCTCAAAAAATGGATTGTGTGGGTTTCCTTTTGATATTTGCAAATGTGATCTCACAATAGTACTTTGTTTTTGAATTGTTTCTTGTTTAGTTTGGTAGGTACTCAGTATATTCTTGAAGTTGAAGTGGACAGTAAGTTTATGATAGCATGGTTCAGGTGGGTTTAGAAAATTCTGTTTTATGCTTTGTTCACTTTTCCAATAGGAAAACCTTTATAAGGGTTTAGTCATTTAGTTGAAAACGTTGCACTTTGAATCTGTATGGAAATCTCTTCTAGGAAGCTGAGGTGTGTAGACTGGTTTGTGTTGAAAGAACCTTGAGAACTACTTTTCAGACAAGATAAAAACTGGTTGGCTTTTAACTTGAACAGTATTTGACCTTGTAAAAGAAGGAACCTTACTTAGCATTTGTTTGAGCATAGGATTTTAGCAAACCTGTCCAATAAAGTAAAAGTAGTCAGTGTATAGTTAGGATGAGAACCTTTCACAATGCTTCAGAAAGGCAGTGCATTGTGGGAGTTGGTCCCATGAATCCCTGTGGCACCTATATTATGATTGTAGATAAGCACTGCTGGTGATGGATGGCTTCTGCCCTGTTGAGGAAACATCTGAGGATAGACAGAAAAGTTGTTGAGACTCCTCTCCCATTAGCCAGCCCCTCCTCCCCCCCAAAAAAAGTGGAGCTGTGGCTCAAGTGGTAGAACAGCAGCCTTAAAAGTTAAGCCATGGTCTTAGGCCTTGAATTCAAGCTCTAGCAATGGCACCAACTGGGGCACGGGTGGAGGGGGTGAGGGGGAAGAATCCCTTTGTGGTGAAGAATCTGAGCCCCACAGGCATGCTTGCTTATGAACACTTGCCTCAAGGAAACATGGTAGCCTGTGAGAAAACATTTCCCATTTACACAATCTTCGTAGTGATTTGTTCAAGTTGGAAGTAGACTGCCTTCAAAGTATGGATGGCCTGAATGGGTTTAAAGACAAACAGAAACCCTTAACCAGCTTCCGACTGATTCCCCTTAGAATCAAGATGGTTCAATTATGTTTAGGCTAGACTCGAGAACTTTGCACAGACTTCTGGGCCCTCCCCTGTTTCTGATTTGAATTTAGTAAAGTGTATTGGGAAATAGTTTCATGGTTCTTCCTACATGTCACATGACCTGGTTAATTACAGCATGGAGCAAATTCCTGTTTACTGCTGTGAAATACGCCGTGTTTCCCTGCTGATAACAAAAGTTATGTGTATAGTGTGTCTTAGGATTTTGTTTATAACAAAGCAAATTAAAAATATCTACCCCCAAAAGTTCTCTGTTAATCCTTTCACAAGAGTTTATATATCCAGGTACTCTGTTTAGGGACTGCTTGCCGTTATTTTGGGCTGAAATTACAGGGGACAGTTAACACGGCCTGTTCTTAACTCTTGCTGTAATTCAAATCACTTTTGTTACTGAGTTCTCCAAGCTTTAGTGTTAAATTAACCTGTTTGCCGTCGGATGTTAGATTTAAAGATTTTGTGAATGAAGATTCTATATCCATTGATTCAGTCCTTTCCCCTGAAGACATAAGGAGTTCTTACTGTAAGCTAGTGAAACACGTGATTCCCCCCCCACTCTACCCCCCAACATTTGGTAGTGACACATTTAATTTGTAGCAGGATGTAATAGGTAGAGGTTAGGATTTGAAAGATGGAATGAAGTAGAATTTAGTAGATGAGAGAGGCATTGTGACTCCAGTGGAGGGGGGTGGGATAAATTTTGGTGCTTATCCTGGGACTTGAACTCAGATCCTGGGTGCTTTCCCTGAGCTTTTTTTACTCAAAGCTAGCACATGCTAAGACTTGGGCCACGACTCCACTTCCAGTTTTCTGGTTTTTAATTGGAGATAAAGAGTCTCAAGAAACTGACCCTCAGATCTCAGCCTCTCTCGAGTAGCTAGTCTTACAGGCATGAGCCACCAAAATATTTTTAAGTGAGAAGAATCTATTATTAAAGGTTTTTCTTCCCATTTGTGATGGCACCAACAGGAAAGAAACCTAGATTTTTGTTTATGCTGGAAAGGATTAAGGTTTTTCTGTAACTATTTAATTTTACAAAAATACACATGGCTCAGAGGATATATGAGTGGGTCACAGTGTGCCTGTGGAATAAAGACCTTTCAGAGGCAGTATGTAAGTTTTCTGCCAGAGCTGCTAAAGGATGGGGAGAGGAAAGGTAGACACCAAGATACTTAGGTTGTCCAATTCTGTGTGTACGTGTGTGTGTGTGTGTGTGTGTGTGTGCGCGCGTGCGCGTGCGCACATTTACTGGGGTTTGAGCCTGGGCATTGTCCCTCAGCTCTTTGTGCTCTATGCTAGCTCTCAACTGCTTTGAGCTATAGCTCCACTTCTGGTTTCCAAGTGGTTCACTGGAAAAAGAATATCACATCCTTTTCTGCCTGTGCTGGCTTTGAACCATTCTCCTCAGATCTCAGCCTCTTGAGTAGCTAGAATGGCAGGCATGAGCCACCAGCAGCCACCTATCCTAAAGTGTTTAATAGCTGAGCCTTGGATGTAATTTATTCCTCAGTCCTGGGACAGTTTGTATTCTGTACTTCTGGTTGCCCTCTCCCACCTTCTATTGACCTTAAGCTCTTAAGGGACCGCAGTTGGCTCTTAGGCCTGTAAATTTGCATGTGTCTGGCAGGGCCTTGAATGTATGAAGTCATCACAGCCTGTATCTCATTTTTCATGGAGAATTGTGTATGGAGAATAATTAAGGGAACTGTAGTCCCCCTTGAAAGCCTACGCTGCCAGTTCCATAGTTTTAAGTGCCTTCTCTTCCCCAAAAGATACACTCCAGTCCCATCTCTGCCATCCAACTTGCCATTTTCAACTTCCAGTTCACAGCTGTCCTTTCCTGTAGAAACTTTCTGTACCAGGAGTGGGGTGTCTTCTCTGGAGACTGAGCTGTTGACTTTTAAAGTGGGGAATTTTCTCAGTTAATTCCATCTCCCCATTCCCTCTTTATGTGCAGACCCTGGGGTTTGAACTCAAGGCCAAGGTGCTATCCCTGAGCTTTTGTGCTCAAGTCTACCCCTGTACCATACTTGAGCCACACTTCTGGCTTTTTTTTTTTTTTTTTGAGGTACAGGCTCACACAGTTTCCTCCGTGGGCTAACTTTGAACCGTGATCCTCAGATCTCAACCTGAGTAGCTAAGTATTATGGACATGAGCCACCAGTGCCTGGCAGAATAATTTTCTTTACATGTACTCCTTCCTTGAACTCCAATGAGATCCCTGCTAGCTAGACATGGGAGAGCTGTTTCTCTGCTTTGTGACTCCATATCCAATTTCTGGCCAAGTCCTCTTGTTCTACCTCAGTCTTATCCGCTTTTTCTCTATATCGCCATAATTTAGCCTTGAAGCTTCACATTTTCCTCTTCTTACTCTAGGCTTATTTTAGACACAATATTAGACTCAGCTGCTATAGCTCTGACGTGTACCCCCATGTATGTAATTCTTTTTCCTATTAGACTGTAAGCTCCTTTGGTGCAGGGTCTATATCAGAGTCCTCTGTTAACGCCCTCCTCCCCCCAGCATCTACCAATAAATATTTCTTGATTGAACAAATGAATTCTCATTTCTTTTTTTTTAATCTGACCCCCCTTTGGTCTGACAGGGCCTTGAACTCAGAACTCAGTACCTGCCTCTACTTTTCACATTGGTTGGTGCTCTGTCAACTGAGCCATGCCTCCGGGTCCCTAAGATTATTTTTATTTTTTTTATTTTTGGCAGCAGTGGGGCTTGAACCCAGGGTCTGAGTGCTGTCCCTGCCCTCTTTTGCTCAAGCCTAGTGCTTTACCACATTGAACCACAGCGCCACCTGAATTCTCATTTCTCAACATCAAAGCCTTATGTGAAACATCATATCCCAGGGCTTATACATGTACTTTTCTCTTCTGTGGATCTTGGCAAGAATTCCGAAAGTTTTGTCATACCCAACACATTGTCTCAGTTGTAACAATGACACGAGTTCACCACAGAAAATTTCAGAAAACTTTTAATTTTTGTTTAATCAGCATGGATGTGTTTATGGATGGTTCATAAATATATTCTTATATACAGGTATCACAGAAATTTGTACATTCCATCTTTTTAACTGCAGAAATAGATTTTTTTTACAAGCCAAAAAAATAAATGCCATAAGTTTTATGACTTCATGCACAAAAGGGAAGGGGGGGGGATGAGGGCGGGTCTGGAGGGAATTGCCTGTTTTCGTTGTCTGGTAAGAAGTAAAAAGATTGCATTAAAGAAGCGATCGCTTAACACGCTACTTAAGGTGATTAGCCAGACAAATTCTTAAGTCTGCAGCATTAAGGCCATAACCAAGTTTATACATATATACATAGAAATCTCCATATAAAAAGACATACTGTCACATTTTTTGTGTGTGTGGGAAAAGATGAGGAGCTTTTTGTGTATGTGTGTGAACAGTTCAACCCAATTTTTTCGGGCCCATAAAGATGATTTGCCAGATTACTACTCTGAAATCAACTTTTGGTGCTTCTCTCTCTCTCTCTCTCTCCCTCTCTCTCTCTCTCTCTCTCTCTCTCTCTCTCTCTCTCTCTCTCTCTCTCTCTCTCTCTCTCTCTCTCTCTCTCTTTCTCTCGGTTCAAGACCTGTACTTACACTTGGTACCTGATACTTTCACTCATTAATTAGGTGCTCTACCAATGGAGCCATGCTTCCAGCCTTAATTTGGGATATTTCTCGAGTTGTTTCAGTCTTGAGCCTCTTTTATTATGGATGTTTTTATAACTTTAAACTTAACTGGGTCAAGCTAAGCATATCTGTTATAGCTCCTTGTAGCAGTAACGTAGACTCAAAATTACATATATATATATTTATTTTATTTTGCCAGTCCTGGTGATTGAACTTGGAGACTGAGCACTGTCCTTGGGCTTTCCCAAGGCTAGAGTTCTACCACTTGAGTCACAGCACCACTTCTGGCTTTTTTCTATGTATGTGGTACTGAGGAATCGAACCCAGGTCTTTGTGAATGCTATGCAAGCACTTTACCACTAGGCCAAGCTCCCAGGCCCCTAAAATTATATATATCTTTAAGTGTTGAGGAATTATTCAGGGCCCACTGTTTTGGGGGAGTTAGAAAACTGAATTGTGTGCTGATGAACCTAGTAGTTTGCTTTTAGGAAATATCTAGCTTTTCATAGTTTTGTTTTTTTCTTTTTTTTAAAAAGAAAGAAAAAGGGAGAGAATTTTCTATCATGATAATCTGGGCAGATAATTTTCTGGGGGGAAATTAACAGAATGTAAGCATTACTTGGAGGGAAAAAAATCACTTAAGATTTGGTCTTCTGCTTAAATTGTAAACCAGAGAACTTCTTTTGAACTTCTACTTGAACTCAGGCCCTGAGCTTTGGTACTCAAGACTAATGCTTTATTGCTTTGAGCCACAGCTCCAGACCCACTTTTCTCGTGGTTAATTGGAGAAAAGAGTCTCATGGGCTGGCTTGGAAACACAATCCTCAGATCTCAGTCTCCTGAGAAACTAGGATTATAGGCATGAGCCACCAGCCACCAGCACCTGGCCAAAATAATAATAATAATAATAATAATAATAATAATAATTTTTATAAAGACAAAGGGTAATTTGGGCAAGTACCTAGACAGGTGAAATGGAGGTTGGAAGTGACTTCCAGTGTGAAATAATTTGCTTTGGCAAGGTAAGAGAAGGTATTACATATTTGGACAGTTTCCAAACTTTTCCTATGTGAGTGAATGCATCCCCAGTCAGAATAAGAACTGAAATGTTACCATGTCTGAGATTAAAAAAGAAGAAGATGCAAATAAAACAATCCTTGACCTCAGTGGCTTACTTTGAGTATTTCTTCTATAATATTTTAAATCACTTCAATAGAATTTGTGATTTGTACCAAGAGGGCTTATAAAGTATTAAGGGCTTTTTAATCTTGGTTATTTTGTAAGCCTAAATGCATGGCCAACTGGAGACAAACATTTTTGTCTAGTTTTTTTATTAAAATTATTTTCCAAATTTGGAAGCCTCCTGAGGCTGCTGCTATATATTTATTTATTTATTCATTTATTTATTTATTTTTGCCAGTCCTGGGGCGTGAACTCGGGGCCTGAGCTCTGTCCTTGGGTTTTCCTCAAGCTTAGAGCTGTGCCACTTGAGCCACAGCACCACTTCCAGCTTTTTCTATGTATGTGGTACCGAGGAATCGAACCTTCATGCATCATAGGCAGGCAGTCTACCACTAGGCTAAACTCCTGGCCCCTATATTTAATTTTTAATTTTGTTTGTGGTACTGGTACTGAAGCTGGCACTCAGTACTAGACTACTTTTTTTTTTCCCCTCAAGGCTGTACAACTTGAAACATAGATCTGCTTGTGGCTTTTTTGCTGGTTCATTGGAGATAAGATTTATCTGCCTGGGCAGGCTTTAAACCATGCTCCTCAGATCTTAGCCTCCTGAGTAGCTAGGATTATAGGTATGAACCAATGGAACCTGGCTATTTTTTTCACACTGGAACACAAGCTATTTAAAGAAAAAGAGATTGAAAACATTACAGTATTTTTGTTTGTCTAAAAATGCCCAAGATTCACTTATAGACAATATACCACTGCCCAATACTATGAAGAAGCAAAATGAGCCTTATTCTAGATTTAATTCACTCATCTGAAAATACATTGACTTGTGTATGAGGAGATCAAACCATTAAGATAATAAGTAAATTAAATAGTATGAATTCAGTGTTTTGAAACGCCTTGTGGGAACAACCAATTTTTTTTTTTGGCTTGCCATGTTGTGCATGGTGTATTTTAAAATGAGGTAGAACTATAGTTGATGTGGAAAAATGTATTTGATAGTTAAGCACCATTCTTAAAAAAAATAGCAAAAAGCTATGGGGACAGTTTATTAGGATGAATACTAACCTTTTCCTCCCAAATTTGTGTCCGTGTCCTTTGGCTGTCCCTTAGTCTTTTGATTGTTCAAGACTAGTGCTCTACCATATGAACCACACCTCCACTCCCAGCTTTTTGGTAGTCCCTTAGAGATAAAAGTTTAACAGACATCCATGCCTGGGCTGGCTTTGAGCCACGATCTTCAGATCTCAGCCTCCTGTGTAGCTAAGATTACAGGTGTGAGCCACCTGTCCCCTGCTGAAGAAGTCTTATTCAATGTTTTCTTTTTTGCTTTCATATAAACTTCTCTGTGTGCTTTAAACACTTCACAACAACCAAACCAAACCCCTAAAACTTCCAGTCCTCCCTGGTGAACCTGAACAGTGCCACAACAAAACCTTAGCTCTCTCATGACCTCCATCTGTGTCGCCTGACTGGTCTGTTTAAATGGGATACTGAGTTCTGTAGTTGAATAAGAAAGCAATGGAACCAGAAGAATGACACGATCAACCCATGACCACAAGGAAAATTATGAAGCAGACTGGAGATGGAACCAGGAGATTGCCAAGCTTGGAGTCTATATGCAGCCAATGATTGGAACAGCTGAAGTCTGACTTCTCCACCCAATGTTCCAATGTGAAATTTCCAAAGCAAGGACATTTCTGGATAAATAAATAAATAAAAGCACAGACAAAAAGGAGCAATAGAAGTCACTAAGTTGCCACTCTGAAATAAATTAGACAGGAACTCTGATGGCCATTTTCATCTCCCTCTAGAGTAAATTAGCTCTTTTGGCAGAGCCTGGTTTCCAAAAATAAGTAAGTAAATAAATATAAAAAATAAAGAGGCTCAACCTAATGAGACCAGAAATAACCAAGAGAGGAGAGAGAGAGAGAGAGAGAGAGAGAGAGAGAGAGAGAGAGAGAGAGAGAGAGAGAGAGAGAGAGAGGGAGGGAGGGAGGGAGGGAGGGAGGGAGGGAGGGAGGGAGGGAGGGAGGGAGGGAGAGAGAGAGAGAGAGAGAGAGACAGAGAGAGAGAGACAGAGAGAGAGAGAGGAGAGAGAGAGAGAGAGAGAGAGAGAGAGAGAGAGAGAGAGAGAGAGATGAGAGAGAGAGAATATGGTTGGGAGGTAAGCTGGAGAAATCTTGATGATCCTAATTATTGGACGATAATTTCTACCATAGAGCCATTTTCCTGTTCCAAAGCATGATAAAGCACCTTAATGATTGCTTGAAATAACCACATGGCTTCATCAAAACAGTACAGCTTTAGTGCCTACATACATGAGCAAACCTCGCTCCTGCTGTGGCTGACAGTCTGAGCTATCCTTAGCAAGAAGCAAATGGCAATATGATAGAGGCATATCTAGGATGGGGGCTCATGCAAGCCTCGGAAATGTTTAGGGCTGGCTGTCTGGATGGGCTAAGACCCTTAGCTGACACAGTCAGATCAAAGTGATCATTTCATTCTCTCAATTGGGGCTGGGACTAGGATTTAAAAAAAATAAAATTCTCTATTCCTACAGAAAGTTCAACCAATCCAAGAATGTTCTGGAACCACTAGAGTTGCAAGCCTTGAAAACATGGGATTTTCTTTACATGAATACAAGTAGTTTCTTAGGGAAGGTTTATTCTATTAACACAAAACATTTTTTTTTAAAAAACTTCTATTGTAAGCTGATTTCTGGAGATATTTCTTAGAATGGGAAAAAGAATGTGTGTGTGTGTGTGTGTGTGTGTGTGTGTGTATGCAAGTACTGGGACGTAAACTCACACAGCTTTTACACTCAAGGCTAGTGTTCTACCACTTGAGCCACAGCTCCGCTTCTGGTTAATTAACTGATTAAGTGGAAGTAAGAGCTTCATGACCTTTCCTTGCTGGGCTGGCTTCAAACCACAATCTTTTGATCTCAGCCTCCTGAGTAGATGGGATTATAAGATGTGAGCCACCATTCCAGGCTTAAATTTCTGGACTTGGTTTCTACGAGAAGAGGCTGAGAGGAGGAAAAGAAGCCATGTTCTAGTTTTTAAAGCATATATTTCCTGATTAGAGAAATCTGGCTGGGGGTAGGGACCTGTTCCCTCATCAGCTGGGGCAAAGGATGTTTGGAGCGTGAAGATGCTAGCTGAATAAATCTAAAAGCTTCCAGAGTGGAGTCTACTGTTGCTGGTTTGGGCTCACAGCCTGATTGCCAATTTCAGTTACTGCAGGCATAAGGATAACCCTCTTCATTAGCAGTATTGCAATTATATAAGGAATCTAATTTTCACAATAGGTGATTTTCAGTGTCTTAGCAGCTTGACTGCAATCGAATCTAGAATTTCACACAACACACCGTCTCTCACAATGCTCCTAAAGATGAATGTATTTTAAATAAATGGATGATTTATTTCTCTTCCAAATAGGAAATAAAACTAGCGTCTGAAAAAATACCAGTGGGCTTCTGAGAGACATTCATAGCCTATTTATTGGCAACTTAGGAGAAGAAATTATTTGAGTGAATTACTCCACCCTCCCTTGTCTTTCTAGACTGAAACAACAGTTAAATCCAAGATTTTGTTTTTACACATAAGACATTTTCGTTCTCTTCCTTGTTTATTTCCTCTATAGGCCTGAAAGTCAAGAATGGATACTTGGATATTTGAAAAGGCCAGCAGGTGGCAGAGCTGAGCCATTTAGTTGAGCTGTTGGTTAAAAAAAAAAAAGTGAGATACATTGAAAGCTACTTTGACGTGGAGATGAGTGAAATTACCAGCACCTCTATATCATGAATCACTTCTGCCAATATAAGTAAATCCAAGTCTATGCTTTGTAAAAGACTTGGAAAGCAGCAAATCTGTCCTTGGACTTCAATCAGATTTTGCCCACTACTTGTAAGTCACAAAGCATATCTTCTATGCTTGAAAAAGAAAATGAAGAAAATATTCTGATTGTTTAGATCAGCTCTCCCTTCCACCCCCTCCCAATTTTATTTACCTGTCTTAAGAGACTTGAACTCACTATCTGATGCTCACTTTCCAAACTCATTAGCTGGCGCTGAACCCTCCATCCCTCCATCCACATTTTTTAGCCTGGGCACTGTCCCTGAGCTCTTCAGCTCAAGGCTACCACCCTACCCCTGGAGCCACAGCGCCACTTCTGGTGGCTAATTGGAGATCAGAGTCTCACACGGACTTTAGTGCCTGGGCTGGCTTTGAACTTTGATCCTCAAAGCTCAGTCTCCTGAGGAGCTAGGATTACAGGCATGAGCCACCGTGTCATTTGGCTAAGCAAAAAGGGGACCAAATGGGCCTCTCCAAAAGATTCACACATCACCCCAGCACTTCCTGCTCCCAGAATCAAAGTTTCTTCTCTTCCATAAAGGAGATGAATAACAATGTTCGGGAGAGGGGTGGTGCCTGGCATTTTGAGGGCTTCCCTCAATCCTGATCTTGGGTGAAGGACCCAAATCATTGTTAATCTTTCCTACTGTAGACACATGATGGTGGAAGGGAGAGGGAAGTCTCAGAAACCAGTCTCACATCCACTATTCATTTTTTTTTTTGCCAGTCCTGGGGCTTGAACTCAGGGCCTGGACACTGACCTTGGACACTTTTTGCTCAAGGCAAGCACTCTATCACTCAAGCCACTTCTGGCTTTTTCTGAGTAGATGGTACCAAGGAATCGAACCCAGGGCTTCATGCATGCTAGGCAAACACTCTACCACTACGCTATGCTCCCAGCCCCTCACATCCACTATTATTTAGGATACTAGACCGTGGTTCTCATTACTCATTACACATTCTTCGGTCTCCACAGGCCAGGAATCTACATCATGATACCTGTTTCAACCCTCTAAGAGTCCAATTCTTATTTCCTCCCCACACCATTTCTTTTTGGCTGCACAGTGCATTTTCTTTACGTGAATCACTGGAAGTCTTAAAAATTTTTTTATTTTTTAGCCTTAGGCCTTATGGACCGTGAAGTCATTGTGCCATGGAGAATGGGAGAGAATTCCCTAGGGAAAAGGGGGCTGTAAAGGAATGCGACGCTGAGCTTCCCAGGGTCTTCTCTTTTAACATCACTCCTCCTCCTCCTCCTCCTCCTCCTCTTCTTCCTCTCCCTCCTCCTCCTCCTCCCCCCCACTCCTATCATGCCCTGAGTTGGGGATGGTCCCCTAAGAATCCCTCCCTCCCATGATGAAATCACAAGCCACAGAACAAACATTTGATTGTCAGTGATCTCCTGCCTTTCTACCTGCAGTCAAGAGAGTAAAGTGCAAAAGATAGACCCCCCCATTCCAGCCTTGCTGGCTGGGAATCAAAATGAGGAGTCTGATGTAGACATGGTGCCAACATTTCAGACTTGAGCATGTGGGCAGAGTGGGGGAGAGTCGGAGTCTCCACCTGCAAGACCTCAATCTGTAACCATTCTCCCATCTTCCAGCAGGACCCTCTGTGCCCCCAAACTCAGTTCATTTCTCAAACTCTGTCCTAATTCTCTTGGGGGAATAATGGTGGCAACTCTTTTTTTTTTTTTTCGAAGAATTAAAAGCAATGAGAAATATTTGTCTTCATTGTCCCACATGTTAAAGCTAAACAGAAGTACCTTAAAAAAATAATACAGACTTAGAAAAATATAATGGGGGGGGTCAGCCCCACCCCAAACTTCCCACCTTATCTATGATAATGAAATGTCAAAATAGAACGGACTTGCTTTCTAAATATTACCATCTTTTCCCACCCATAAGATAGCTCATTTGTAGTAGCCCAGGTTTTTCTTCTTAACCTCCTAATCATTGTCAAAACCACTGGGTAAAACAGAGCTATTACATCACCCCCTAACCCACCCTAAACCCCTACCGTCCCCAACACACACCCACTTAGAATCCCAAAGAGACTATCTCCCCAAAAAAATATTGGAAAAAGGAAAGTATATCTGTTTACCCTCAACCTATGTGCATATTATCTCTTGAGATTTTTACTTTTTTTTTTAAACCATAGAAAAAGATTGCATATTGGCAAGATACTGAGAAAATCATAGCAGCCATTTCTGCATAGTGGGTGGTGGTAAATAATGGGGTACACGATGGAGGCACAGAAAGCAAGAAGGCTCACAGGGGAACCCTCAGCCTGAGAGGGATGTGGGGATTGAGTGAGCCACTGGATTCTCAATCCTTGGCCGTTTGCAGTGCTCCCCCCCTTAATTCTTGCTTTCTGTGCAGTCCACCTGGCCCCTTCCCCACTCACCCATTAGCCAGGCCCCCTCCAGCCCTCTTGAAGCTGAGGCCCGATGGCTTTTGGTAGGTGTCCATTCGAGGGCTAGATTGAAGCTAGATATGGCATTTGGAGGGGAAGGGGACTGGTTGGGGGGGAGGGTAGGAAGGGAAACACACACCAGAGCAAAGCTTATTGGTGACTGGGAGGGGAAAGAATAAGAAAAAAAAAATAAAGGATAGTCCATGATTTCTGTGACTTAAAAATCGAAGCAGTTCCTAGGCGGATAGGTTAAGAAACGCATTATTTAGTTCTGGTAATTTTGTTGTTGTTGTTGTTGTTGCAATTAATGTAAAGCATGAAAATAGATATCATATATTACATTGCTTTTCTCCTGCTCTGGCCCGGAGAGGGGGGAGAGATCTGCACACCAGCTCATGAAGTCCAACCTCAAAGGCTGTTAAACAGCATCCCCCTGGCCCCCCTCTCCCCCTCCCCCTTCCCCCGACCCCCTTTCTTATAACCTCCAGGTCCTGTGTTAGAAAAATCCCCTCCCGACCCTCCCAGCCCACCTGCGGTTAAATAGAGAGTGCAACATTCTAATACTCATGCACCGAGGCCCTTCTCCTTTGCGATTGCACATGTTGCAGAGAGCCGGGGTTATGTGTGTGCAATGCCCCCCCTCTCCCATCCCTGTCTCTCCTCCAGGCTCCCCCCCCACCCCCAACACCCCCCAACCCCTTCCTTCACTGGTTGTGGACATCCTCTCGACGGACAATCTTGTAGATAATCCAGTAGAACATATTGAAGATGAGGAAGGCCATGGGGAAGCCGATGCGGGATATTTTGTCGATCTTCTTGGCCCTCTGGATGAAGAGTTTTCGCATCTCTTCTGGTGACTTGGACGGGGCGGGAGGAGGGTTGGTGGTGTTATTGTTGTTGGCCCCCTTGACGGAGATGCCATCCTTGGCTTGCAGACAGGCCGGGCCCATCCCGTAGGCTGAGAAGTTGAAGCGGCCTTCTCCAGCCTCATCTTCCTGGAACAGATTCAACATGGGGCTCTACTTAAAATAAGACAGGGACTGGGCACCCTCTCTGTAAGGCACGCCCCCCTTGGGAAGCCAGGCCACGCCCACCAGACAGCCAAACCA